>NC_134399.1:182514717-182837385 GCF_050003625.1 Haematobia irritans
ATATATATAATATATATATATATATATATATATATATCTATCTATCTATCTATCTATCTATATATATATATATATATATATATATATATATATATATATATATATATATATATATATATATATATATATATATATATATATATATATATATATATATATATATATATATATATATATATATATATATATATATATATATATATATATATATATATATATATATATATATATATATATATATATATATATAATATATATATATATATATATATATATATATATATATATATATATATATATATATATATATATATATATATATTATATATATATATATATATATATATATATATATATATATATATATATATATATATATATATATATATATATATATATATATATATATATATATATATATATATATATATATATATATATATATATATATATATATATATATATATATATATATTTGAATTGTTTTTGCCTTCTTTGGGGCACTTCCTCCAGCTTCAGTCCATTGTTTGGATTGTTCTTTTGTCTCTGGAGTATAGTGGTGGATCCATGTTTCATCAACAGTTATGAAACGACGCTTAAAATCCCTTTTTATTTCGCTTAAAACGATCCAAACAAGTTTGAGAAATGTTCATTCTTATGCGTTTTTGATCGACTGTTAACAAATGCGGCACCCATCTTGCAGAAAGCTTTTTCATCTATAGTTCTTCATGCAAAATTAAATGGACTCGATCATTTGAGATGCCCATGATATTAGCAATTCCATATTCCATACCATATCATGCACTTTGGCTACAATTTCTGTTGCTGTTGCTGTTTTTGGACGTCCACTACGTGGTTCATCTTCAATGCATGTCCGACCACGTTTAAATTCAGCAACCCAATTTTTTACTGTTGCATATGAAGGAGCACTTTCACCTAACACATTCGCCATACCATTATGAAACCGATAAACCTATTTTATGTTAATCTATCTATCTATATATATAAAATTCAATCTATGTTTGTTTATTTGTTTGTTTGTATGTACCGAGTTGGCTCCGAAACGGCTGAACCGATTTACTTGAAACTTTCAGAGATCGTAGGGGGCGTTCATGTGGTGAAAATAGGGTACCTCACTTTTTGACACCTGTTCGCGGAGGGGGACCTCCCCTTTGTCGGACTTTTTGAAAATTGGACCAAAGTTGACCGATTTGCTTGAAATTTTCATTGAAGGTTGGGTTTGGTATCTAGACAAAGATCCGCTACTTTATATTTCGATATTTGGTGGCGGAGGGGGACCTCCCCTTTGTTCGACTTTTTTTAAAGTACAGTGAAAAAACTAAAATTCTCTAAATTATCTGAGATTTACAGAGAACATGCGGTGAGGTTATGGAATTAATATGGGGTACCTGATGGTTTCATATGTGGACGGGGAGGGGGACCTCCCCCTTGCCCTACTTTTTGAAACCTGTAACAAAATTATGCGATTTGCTTGAAATTTTCATTGAATGTTGGGGTTGGCATCTAGACAAAAATCCGCTACATTATTTTTCGATATTTGGTCGGGGAGGGGGGCCACCCCTTTGCCCGACTTTTTTTTAAAGTACAGTGAAAACAAAACTAAACTCCCCCGACTGAAATTTTACGGAAAAATGGGTGAGGTTATGAAATTTATATCAGGTTCCTGATTTTTTAATAAAAATAAAAGGGCATAGGGAGACATCCGCTTCTCTTAAGTACATACAGAGAAACAATTAAACTTTACCGAGTTACTTGAAATTTACAGAGGACTGGGGAGAAGTTACGATATTAATAGTTGATACCTGATTTTGCGATATTTGAACGGAAGAGAGGCCGCCTCTTTATGTTAGGCTTATAATTTGCTTGACATTTTCTGGGACGTTTACAAAAGATACGCTACATCACTTTAGTGATGTAGCGTTTAGTCGGGGAGGAGGTCCTCCTCTAAAACTGCAAAAAAACAAAAATTCTTAAGTTTTCTTGAAATTTACATAGGCAGTGGGGGAAGGTTATGAACGAAGAGGCAACCTTCCTTGCCCCACACTTGAAGGAAAGTTTCAAAAATGTTCAGGGAAGGTTAGGAGTGCTATTCACTACGGTGTTTGTCGATATTGCATTGGGGAAAGTCACGTCCCTTTAAAATAATAGAGCAAAATTTAAACATCTCCGATCTACTTGAAATTTACAGGGAACGTGGGAGGAGGTGATTAAATTTATACATGATTTTTAAATTAGTTGGGGAAGGGGAAAATTGAAATAAACTTTGTCGATTTACTTCGATAGAATTTATAGGGACCATTGAGTAGTCATGAAATTAATATAGGGTACATGATAGTCCGATATCAGGTCGGAGTGGAGCGAAGGTGTCCGTTTTTTTTTTTGTTTCTTAAATTGAAAGTATAGGGTTGTCCGTAAATGGGAACTCGGTACATAATTTTATGATTTTTGCACAGGCTTCTGCTAAACTTCTTTTTAGTAAAGAACTTAAATTTACATGAAATTGGCAGCCAACGTAGAGGGTGCATAATTTTCCAACATTTTAGCATATGTTAATGTGGTCAAATTTTTTACTACTTTTGCTTTTTCCGATTTATTTGATGGGAAATAGTAATTCTTTGTATGTTATTATAATATAGTGCTTAATTTTCAGATATGTTAAGGAGAAGGATATCTGTCCTTGACAAACCACACCTAAAATTCACAAGATATATAGAAGATTGTCAAACTACTTGAATACAAGGGTACACTCTCTCCCCGACATTTTTTAAGACGAACTAAGTTAACGCAAAATGTTCCTACAAAAACGCTTCGGAAGGTGCAGCGAAGCGGGCCGGGTTACGCTAGTGTTTAATGAAAGCATGCATTTCTAATGTTTCCATTGTAAAAAAATTGCGGATGCGTCTTTTTTGAACACCTGTTCCTATATGAAGGAGTTGCCAGATCGAAACAAAATTTAACATGTGATCATAACAGAGATGGAAGTTTCCAAAGCACTTAACTTTTTTCTGTTTATACCGCGCTTTTTGTGCTAGGCTAAGAAGTTTCCGAACTGCCCTCGTACTTAACGATACTATCAATTGTTCTGCTTGTGCAAAATTGGAAGCAAATCACGCTGAAGCACTGGTCTCTGGGGCTTATTAAGCCCATATCGTGTGAAAAATATATGTATATGGGAACTATATG
This sequence comes from Haematobia irritans, assembly GCF_050003625.1. NCBI lineage: Eukaryota > Metazoa > Arthropoda > Insecta > Diptera > Muscidae > Haematobia > Haematobia irritans. The sequence goes on from NC_134399.1 coordinate 182,517,922, forward strand.
TAAACCGATATCTGAACCGATATTCACCAAATTTGCAAAATTTCACATAAATCGTGGTAAAATTTTGGCCTCCGAAACCAATTTATACTGGAATTTTATTATTTTACGCTAAAAAATCAGTAATTATAACAGGTTTTACCGAACTTATTTTCTAAGTTCTCTGTTAAGTTAAGTCAATTTTACTACAATGAATTTTTGTAATTTCATCGAAAATATATTTGGGCATAATCCGTACCCTTTTTTGGGGACCACATCATGGCCAGATGGTGGTACCAAAATAAACGAAACCAAAGAAACGAAAAGATCCAATGGTGCGTATATTTGATATTGTTTGCGAAAAAAAAACAAACTTTCCACTTCAACTGTAAATAAACTCAGAATAATACTGCAGACGGACGGACATTCACACATATTAAAAGAATGCACATATTTAACAAAGAAATTTGTTACGAACACTTCTCCATTCATCCATATCATTTGTAAACTATTGTTATGAGATGTCTAAAAAAAGGATTGGATAGATATCGCCCAGAGGCAGACATCATTTAAGAGATTTCAAAGAATATATATGTATTCAGTTAATAATGGAATACAATAGTGTTTAAAGAAGAATAAATGGTCGAATGAGATTTTAGTGTAAAGAAAACAAATATAAACATATTTATTTTTTATTTCCATAAAAATACATTAAACTTCGTGTTTTAAAATAAAAATTTCTTTGATGAAACGGATGGTATTTGCCTGTGGTCTAAAGATTCATTCTTTTTATGCAAAATGCAGCAATATTGAATTGATTTATTTGAAATTGCATAGTCAATGTTTTCATTAGACACATTGATTGCACTGAAAAATATGTAAGATGACGCAACCAAAATTTTAAGTCTTAAACATTACGGAATATTTTTAAAAACTTTATTCAAAATAAAAAAAAAAATAATTATCGTTTGAGAAATGTTCATTCTTATGCGTTTTTGATCGACTGTTAACAAATGCGGCACCCATCTTGCAGAAAGCTTTTTCATCTATAGTTCTTCATGCAAAATTAAATGGACTCGATCATTTGAGATGCCCATGATATTAGCAATTCCATATTCCATACCATATCATGCACTTTGGCTACAATTTCTGTTGCTGTTGCTGTTTTTGGACGTCCACTACGTGGTTCATCTTCAATGCATGTCCGACCACGTTTAAATTCAGCAACCCAATTTTTTACTGTTGCATATGAAGGAGCACTTTCACCTAACACATTCGCCATACCATTATGAAACCGATAAACCTATTTTATGTTAATCTATCTATCTATATATATAAAATTCAATCTATGTTTGTTTATTTGTTTGTTTGTATGTACCGAGTTGGCTCCGAAACGGCTGAACCGATTTACTTGAAACTTTCAGAGATCGTAGGGGGCGTTCATGTGGTGAAAATATGGTACCTCACTTTTTGACACCTGTTCGCGGAGGGGGACCTCCCCTTTGTCGGACTTTTTGAAAATTGGACCAAAGTTGACCGATTTGCTTGAAATTTTCATTGAAGGTTGGGTTTGGTATCTAGACAAAGATCCGCTACTTTATATTTCGATATTTGGTGGCGGAGGGGGACCTCCCCTTTGTTCGACTTTTTTTAAAGTACAGTGAAAAAACTAAAATTCTCTAAATTATCTGAGATTTACAGAGAACATGCGGTGAGGTTATGGAATTAATATGGGGTACCTGATGGTTTCATATGTGGACGGGGAGGGGGACCTCCCCCTTGCCCTACTTTTTGAAACCTGTAACAAAATTATGCGATTTGCTTGAAATTTTCATTGAATGTTGGGGTTGGCATCTAGACAAAAATCCGCTACATTATTTTTCGATATTTGGTCGGGGAGGGGGGCCACCCCTTTGCCCGACTTTTTTTTAAAGTACAGTGAAAACAAAACTAAACTCCCCCGACTGAAATTTTACGGAAAAATGGGTGAGGTTATGAAATTTATATCAGGTTCCTGATTTTTTAATAAAAATAAAAGGGCATAGGGAGACATCCGCTTCTCTTAAGTACATACAGAGAAACAATTAAACTTTACCGAGTTACTTGAAATTTACAGAGGACTGGGGAGAAGTTACGATATTAATAGTTGATACCTGATTTTGCGATATTTGAACGGAAGAGAGGCCGCCTCTTTATGTTAGGCTTATAATTTGCTTGACATTTTCTGGGACGTTTACAAAAGATACGCTACATCACTTTAGTGATGTAGCGTTTAGTCGGGGAGGAGGTCCTCCTCTAAAACTGCAAAAAAACAAAAATTCTTAAGTTTTCTTGAAATTTACATAGGCAGTGGGGGAAGGTTATGAACGAAGAGGCAACCTTCCTTGCCCCACACTTGAAGGAAAGTTTCAAAAATGTTCAGGGAAGGTTAGGAGTGCTATTCACTACGGTGTTTGTCGATATTGCATTGGGGAAAGTCACGTCCCTTTAAAATAATAGAGCAAAATTTAAACATCTCCGATCTACTTGAAATTTACAGGGAACGTGGGAGGAGGTGATTAAATTTATACATGATTTTTAAATTAGTATATGATTTTTCGATATCTGGTTGGGGAAGGGGAAAATTGAAATAAACTTTGTCGATTTACTTCGATAGAATTTATAGGGACCATTGAGTAGTCGTGAAATTAATATAGGGTACATGATAGTCCGATATCAGGTCGGAGTGGAGCGAAGGTGTCCGTTTTTTTTTTGTTTCTTAAATTGAAAGTATAGGGTTGTCCGTAAATGGGAACTCGGTACATAATTTTATGATTTTTGCACAGGCTTCTGCTAAACTTCTTTTTAGTAAAGAACTTAAATTTACATGAAATTGGCAGCCAACGTAGAGGGTGCATAATTTTCCAACATTTTAGCATATGTTAATGTGGTCAAATTTTTTACTACTTTTGCTTTTTCCGATTTATTTGATGGGAAATAGTAATTCTTTGTATGTTATTATAATATAGTGCTTAATTTTCAGATATGTTAAGGAGAAGGATATCTGTCCTTGACAAACCACACCTAAAATTCACAAGATATATAGAAGATTGTCAAACTACTTGAATACAAGGGTACACTCTCTCCCCGACATTTTTTAAGACGAACTAAGTTAACGCAAAATGTTCCTACAAAAACGCTTCGGAAGGTGCAGCGAAGCGGGCCGGGTTACGCTAGTGTTTAATGAAAGCATGCATTTCTAATGTTTCCATTGTAAAAAAATTGCGGATGCGTCTTTTTTGAACACCTGTTCCTATATGAAGGAGTTGCCAGATCGAAACAAAATTTAACATGTGATCATAACAGAGATGGAAGTTTCCAAAGCACTTAACTTTTTTCTGTTTATACCGCGCTTTTTGTGCTACGCTAAGAAGTTTCCGAACTGCCCTCGTACTTAACGATACTATCAATTGTTCTGCTTGTGCAAAATTGGAAGCAAATCACGCTGAAGCACTGGTCTCTGGGGCTTATTAAGCCCATATCGTGTGAAAAATATATGTATATGGGAACTATATGTAAACCGATATCTGAACCGATATTCACCAAATTTGCAAAATTTCACATAAATCGTGGTAAAATTTTGGCCTCCGAAACCAATTTATACTGGAATTTTATTATTTTACGCTAAAAAATCAGTAATTATAACAGGTTTTACCGAACTTATTTTCTAAGTTCTCTGTTAAGTTAAGTCAATTTTACTACAATGAATTTTTGTAATTTCATCGAAAATATATTTGGGCATAATCCGTACCCTTTTTTGGGGACCACATCATGGCCAGATGGTGGTACCAAAATAAACGAAACCAAAGAAACGAAAAGATCCAATGGTGCGTATATTTGATATTGTTTGCGAAAAAAAAACAAACTTTCCACTTCAACTGTAAATAAACTCAGAATAATACTGCAGACGGACGGACATTCACACATATTAAAAGAATGCACATATTTAACAAAGAAATTTGTTACGAACACTTCTCCATTCATCCATATCATTTGTAAACTATTGTTATGAGATGTCTAAAAAAAGGATTGGATAGATATCGCCCAGAGGCAGACATCATTTAAGAGATTTCAAAGAATATATATGTATTCAGTTAATAATGGAATACAATAGTGTTTAAAGAAGAATAAATGGTCGAATGAGATTTTAGTGTAAAGAAAACAAATATAAACATATTTATTTTTTATTTCCATAAAAATACATTAAACTTCGTGTTTTAAAATAAAAATTTCTTTTATTTGCCTGTGGTCTAAAGATTCATTCTTTTTATGCAAAATGCAGCAATATTGAATTGATTTATTTGAAATTGCATAGTCAATGTTTTCATTAGACACATTGATTGCACTGAAAAATATGTAAGATGACGCAACCAAAATTTTAAGTCTTAAACATTACGGAATATTTTTAAAAACTTTATTCAAAATAAAAAAAAAAAATAATTATCTTTGTTAAAAAACAAAAAGCTTCATTAAATTTAAAACGAATGCAAATTTTCCTTTTAGTCAAGAACAACATTTTTGTTATGTAAAAATGATCTTTAAATCTTTGGCTAAGATTTATTTTGAGGATTTAACATAATTGATTTAATTAAAATAAAAAAAAAAAACATTTTATATGTTGAAATATATGTTATCATTTGGATTTTTATTCTGACATTTATTTGTATATGGCTTTGCTATTATATAGTGCGGGGGAATTGATATATGCACGGACGAAAAAGACTGTTTTTCATATGTTTGGGTGTAAAAATTATATGTTAGAACTCAAATTTTTTAACACAATATTTTTAACCCTTTCACTACCGAAATAAACCTAATGATAACAACTTTTAGTTTTCTTTTGTTTTTACTTGTACTAACAGCATGCAGAACAAAAATTGTCATTTTGAAAACCTACCTCAATTACTTCAAGAGCTATATGAGCTTGTTCTGAATAATATATTCTTGAATTGTGACCAAATGGCCTTACGAAAATAAGCGCTATTTGGCCTATAATATCTTTCAAAGTGTGACAAAAAATACAAAAAAAACTCGTAAAAGTATCAGCTATAGTTTTTGTATGAATGTCCACTCACTAGAAACATACAGTACAAAAATTGTCTAAAATTTTCGTATTTTTCGTTTATTGTTAAAAAAAGTTTATAAAAATGTATTTTAGACCTCACCAATATGGACAATATTTATATCTTATTTAGATTAAAGCCTCTACTTTAAAATAACATCGAGAAATAAATCGAAACTAAGTGGGAAAATAGAATTTGGTGTCTTTTTCGAATGTCCTTCTAAGTGGACATCGGTAGTGAAAGGGTTAAGTGCAAGCATATAATGTTCATAAACTAGCATAAGATGTTTGGGACATATATCTTAATATGTTAGAACATATTATGTTTGGGACTTAAAATGTTTGTAAATATAATATACTTAGATGCAAACATATATTAATTTAGAAATAGCCTAAATGGTGATACGGTCAAAATTTGGTCAATATAAACTTGACGTATTTCTTTCAATTTTGCATTTAAAAAAACACAAACTGAACACCCCTCATTTTGAAGGTGTGTGTGTGTAGAATTTTGCTCCTATTTTGATTTTGGAATTCACTCTTCAGTTGTCGAAATGCCGTCCAAGCAAGAAGAGCAGCGTACACCCAGAGAAGGAATATGATCACCTCAAACATGTTTTAAGAGCAAAATGTTATTTTTGGGTGGTGACCATGTAACATGGTTTTCGCAACCATGTTATTTTCTCGAAAATCATGTATCTGATTTCGGCAAGCTGGTTATATTTGACGAGAAAATAACATTTTAGTGACAAACATGTTACATGGTCACCATACAAAAATAACATTTTGCTCTTGAAACATGTTTGCGGTGATCATATTCATTCTCTGCGTGTATCAAAATTTTGCTCGCGCATCGCGAAAATCCGAGCTACTCGCACGCAAAGCTGGCAAAATCGCTAAAAGTTGCCAAATCAACCGTTACAAATGTAATTAAAGTGTTTGGGGAACGTTTGTCGACAGCCAGGAAGTCTGGATCGGGGGGAAATCGAAAACCGGAAGCCGCTGAGACGACAAAGAGAGTTGCCGGTAGTTTCAAGCGAAACCCTAACCTCGCTCTCCGAGATGCCGCAAATAAGCTGGGTGTATCGTCTACAACCGTGCATCGAGCCAAAAAACGAGCCGGACTATCGACTTACAAGAAGGTAGTGACTCCAAATAGCGATGATAAACAAAATACAACAGCCAAAGCGCGACCCCAGAGGCTGTACACGACGATGCTGACGAAGTTTGACTGCGTGGTAATGGACCACGAAACCTACGTCAAAGCCGACTACAAGCAGCTTCCGGGACAGGAGTTTTATACGGCAAAAGGAAGGAGAAAGGTAGCAGATATTTTCAAGCACATAAAACTGTCAAAGTTCGAAATATCTGGTTTGGCAAGCCATCTGTACCTGTGGCTTGAAAAGCAGCATTTTCATAGCTTCCGGGACTGTCAACCAAGAAATTTACCTGAAAGAGTGTTTGAATAAACGTCTGCTGCCTTTCCTGAAGAAACACGGTTGTTCCGTACTGTTTTGGCCAGATTTGGCATCTTGCCATTACGGTAAAAAGGCCATGGAGTGGTACGCCGCCAACAACGTGCAGGTAGTTCCCAAGGACAAGAATCCTCCCAACACGCCAGAGCTCCGCCCAATTGAGAAATACTGGGCTGTTGTCAAGCGGAACCTATAGAAGACCAAAAAAACTGCTAAGGACGAGCAGCAGTTCAAGGCAAACTGGCTTTCTGCGGCGAAGAAGGTGGACAAGGTGGCTGTACAAAATCTGATGGCAGGTGTCAAGCGTGAGGCCCGGCAATTCGGATTTGGAAAAGCGAAAGCCTAAATGAATATTTTTCCTGAATTTTATACTAATTGAACTTGAAAAAGAAATTTAATTTGATTTTTTAAATAAACGATTTCACCGATTTACACGCGCTTTCCCTTGACCAAATTTTGACCGTATCACCCTTTATAAACATATACGAGGGCAGTTCGGTAACTTCTTAGCCTAGCACAAAAAGCGCGGTATAAACAGAAAAAAGTTAAGTGTTTTGGAAACTTTCATCTCTGTTATGAACACATGTTAAATTTTGTTTCGATCTGGCAACTCCTTCATATAGAAACAGTTGTTCAAAAAAGACGCATCCGCAATTTTTTTACAATGGAAAAATTCGAAATGCGTGCTGTCATTATGTGTTAGGTGAAAGTGCTCCTCCATATGCAACAGTAAAAAACTGGGTTGCTGAATTTAAACGTGGTCGTACATGCATAACTGTTGATGAAACATGGATCCACCACTATACTCCAGGGACAAAAGAACAATCCAAACAATGGACTGAAGCTGGAGGAAGTGTCCCAAAGAAGACAATAACAATTCAATCGGCTGGTAAAGTTATGGCAACAGTTTTTTTGGGACTTCAAAGATATTTTATTGATTGAATATCTGCAAAAGGGTAAAACAATAAATTCAGAGTACTATTGCAACCTTTTGGATCAATTAAATGTACAAATTCGAGAAAAACGTCCTGGCTTACAACACAAAAAAATAATTTTTCATCAAGACAACGCACCAGCGCACAAGAGTGTTTTAACAATGGCTTAAATCAACGAAATAAACTACGAGTTGCTTGACCACCCACCTTATTCTCCTGATTTAGCTCCCAGTGACTTTTACTTGTTCCCAAATCTAAAAAAAATTTCTTGCTGACAAGCATGTTTTTGAAGACCTTGAGGAAAACTATTTTAATCAAGGGATAGAATTGCTAGAAAAGCGAAGTTTCAGGAGATTATATTGAAAAATAAAAATATTTTTGAAAAACTAACTATTCTCTTTCATTGATAGGCTAAGAAGTTTCCGAACCGCCTTCGTATTTCTGTTTTTGCAATTAGGATACAAATTGAAATATGTGCTGTGAGTGCAATTCAAATTGGTCTATAAGTAGATAAGAATGCATAGTAAACACATTGATATCAGACGATTATCAGGACTAAGTGGCACACAGAAAAGTTCGTTTGCTACGAAAACGGATGGTTCGTGTTTCATAAGGTTTGTGCTCAGTCCGAGCAGAAGGCGAAATTATATAAATCTATGAAATTAATATATGTTTCTAAATTGTATATATTACAGATGAGCAAGAGTAGATAACGAAACAAATCATGTGGAAATGAGGAAGATAAGGGAAGCATCATTCCACCAGGTTGACGATTAAAAAAAAAACAAAACTGTTTTTTATATTATATATTCTGTAGTTTTCTTCCAAAAACCTTTTTTTCTCAATTTCTTTGAAAAATTATTAATTAAATTTCGCGTATACTTGGTAGATTGGTAAATTCGTATTCGGCTGAATTGTAATTACATATTTATACAATTTATTATTTATTTATAATAATAATGATAAACCAATTTTTCAGAGTTTATTTATGTATTTTTTTATATAGAACATAGATTATATTGATTACAATCGTAAAAATCGCAATTGCGATAGTAATTGATAAGGGATACAAAATTATAAACATTATAAACATCAAATATTTATGTATTTGAATTGAGTACTATTTCATTTGGATGTTATGAAAAATTCCAATTACCTTTGTACTCAACACAAATATTCCATCATTTGAAAATAATTTTATTAATACCTTAAAATTTGGGCAATTGGATTTATGATTTTCGTAATAAGTGAAAATCAAATACAAAAACAAATGAAATCACAATTCAAATACTCCTTCGGCTTTGCCTCAAAATAGACCTCAGTTTTGGCGATCAGCTCTTCATTGCAGCCAAATTTTTTCCCTGCGAGGATCCTTTTGAGGTCTGAGAACAAGAAAAAGTCGCTGGGGGCCAGATCTGGAGAATACGGTGGGTGGGGAAGCAATTCGAAGCCCAATTCATGAATTTTTGCCATCGTTCTCAATGGCTTGTGGAACTGTGCGTTGTCTTGGTGGAACAACACTTTTTTCTTCTTCATATGGGACCGTTTTGCCGCGACTTCGACCTTCAAACGCTCCAATAATGCCATATAATAGTCACTGTTGATGGTTTTTCCCTTCTCAAGATAATCGATACAAATTATTCCATGCGCATCCCAAAAAACAGAGGCCATTATTTTGCCAGCGAACTTTTGAGTCTTTCCACGCTTCGGAGACGGTTCACCGGTCGCTGTCCACTCAGGCGACTGTCGATTGGACTCAGGAGTGTAGTGATGGAGCCATGTTTCATCCATTGTCACATATCGACGGAAAAACTCGGGTGTATTATGAGTTAACAGCTGCAAACACCGTTCAGAATCATCAACACGTTGTTGTTTTTGGTCAAATGTGAGTTCGCGCGGCACCCATTTTTCACAGCGCTTCCGCATATCCAAATATTGATTAATGATATGACCAACACGTTCCTTTGATATCTTTAAGGCCTCTACTATCTCGATCAACTTCATTTTACGGTTAAGGTGAGTATTAAGTTCGAGTTTAGCCGCTAAAATCGCTAAAGTGAACACTAAATCAGTAAGAACAAGTAAGGAAAGTCTAAAGTCGGGCGGGGCCGACTATATTATACCCTGCACCACTTTGTAGATCTAAATTTTCGATACCATATCACATCCGTCAAATGTGTTGGGGGCTATATATAAAGGTTTGTCCCAAATACATACATTTAAATATCACTCGATCTGGACAGAATTTGATAGACTTATACATAATCTATAGACTCAAAATTTAAGTCGGCTAATGCACTAGGGTGGAACACAATGTTAGTAAAAACAAGTAAGGAAAGTCTAAAGTCGGGCGAGGCCGACTATATTATACCCTGCACCACTTTGTAGATCTACATTTTCGATACCATATCACATCCGTCAAATGTGTCTGGGGCTACACATAAAGGTTTGTCCCAAATACGTACATTTAACTATCACTCGGACTGAATTTGATAGACTTCTACAAAATCTATAGACTCAAATTTTAAGTCGGCTAATGCACTAGGGTGGAGCACAATGTTAGTAAAAAAAATATGGGAAACATTTAAATCTGAAGCAATTTTAAGGAAACTTCGCAAAAGTTTATTTATGATTTATCGCTCGATATACTTGTATTAGAAGTTTAGGAAAATTAGAGTAATTTTTACAACTTTTCGACTAAGCGATTTTACAAGGAAAATGTTGGTATTTTGACCATTTTTGTCGAAACCAGAAAAACATATATATGGGAGCTATATCTAAATCTGAACCGATTTCAACCAAATTTGGCACGCATAGCTACAATGCAAATTATACTCCCTGTGCAAAATTTCAACTAAATCGGAGTTAAAAATTGGTCTCTGTGAGTGTAAATCGGGTGAAAGCTATATATGGGAGCTATATCTACAATGCAAATTATACTCCCTGTGCAAAATTTCAACTAAATCGGAGTTAAAAATTGGTCTCTGTGAGTGTAAATCGGGTGAAAGCTATATATGGGAGCTATATCTAAATTGGCACACTTGTCTACACTACTAATTGTACTCCTAGTGCAAAATTTCAACCAAATTGGGGTAAAACTCTGGTTTCTGGGACCGTATTAGTCCATATCGGGCGAAAGATATATATGGGAGCTATATCTAAATCTGAACCGATTTCAATAAAATTTGGCACACTTGACTATAGTACCAAGTGTTCTTCTTGTGCAAAATTTTAAGCAAATTAGTGTAAAACTCTGTCTTCTGGGGCCATATAAGTCCATATCGGGCGAAATATATATATGGGAGCTATATCTAAATCTGAACAGATTTCTTCAAAAATCAATAGGGTTCTATTCTGAGCCAAAACATATACTTGAGCCAAATTTGAAGTAGATTGGACTAAAACTGCGACCTAGACCTTGATTACAAAAATGTGTTCACGGACAGACGGACATGGCTATATCGACTCAGTAGCCCACCCTGACCATTTTTGCCAAAGACACCATGTGTCTATCTCGTCTCCTTCTGGGTGTTGCAAACATATGCACTAACTTATAATACCCTGTTCCACAGTGTGGCGCAGGGTATAAAAATGCATGAAATTATACATATTTGTTGCAAATTTTATTATAACTTGATGGGGAAAGCCCACAGCAAATTTTCACAAAGTTTGTATTCCTTAAATTGGATTATTAAAGAAAATTAATCGTGAAAAAATGACGTTTTTAGCGGCTAAACTCGAACTTAATACCCACCTTTATTTAAAATCATTTTACGGATTTTTTGATGGTGTCGTCGGTAACCACCACTTTCGGGCGTCCACTGCGTTCACCGTCCTCCATGCTCATTTCACCACACTTGAATTTTGCATACCAATCAATTATTGTTGATTTCCCTGGGGCAGAGTCCGGAAACTCATTATCAAGGCAAGTTTTTGCTTCCAACGTATTTTTTCCCTTCAGAAAACAGTATTTTATCAAAACACGAAATTCCTTTTTTTCCATTTTTTTCACAATAACAAAAGTTGCTTCACAAAAAACGCTCTATCTCACAAACTAATTGACTTACAGACGTCAAATTTTGACACGAATCATTTGAAGGTTGGTACTATATAATATATTCAATATATTCATTCATATAATAATATGAATTTAATACTAGCGACGCCATCTATGTGTCAGACCGGGGACTTATCAGCCAACCTGTTATTCAGTTCATTGTGATACCATACGTGGGGGACTTCTCTCTTATCAACGAGTGCTGCCTGAATTCAGCTCAATGACCAGGGAATTTAGCCGCCAATTACTAAAAAGTTTTTGCCAAAATTTCGAACTTTCCACCCACAATCAATCAATTTCAAGCTCCTTTAATAGTTTTGCAAAAATTTTAACGAAATGTAAATTTTATTGTAAGATTGGTTGTACAACTAATCTCGTTACTATTCGAAAAACTTCAAATTGATTTAATAATGGATAATTGTCCGCCACCGAATGGATTATGCGCTTTACACACTATCAGTTATTCCGGACGGAATGTCGGTGTTTGTAAAGAATCTTACAGTGTGTCGGATCGATACGACATGTTGGCGATGACTAAATAATCGGTAAATGTGTTATCGATCCCATAAACATGCAGCAGTATCGATTATGCCTTCGGACTTAACTTATAATGTGCACAATATATGGGATATGTTCGACACGAGCACTGTCGTCCGGAATAACTGATAGTCTGTAAAGCGCATTAGCCGTCAAGCTGCCACCGCCGGAGGCAACATTTTGGTATCAGCCTCCGCCGACAAAAATGGGTCGGCTTTATTCTCTGGTTAGGGGTAGATCAGAAGGACGTGGACATGAAATGCAGTGAATTGTGAATAGTATTTGTTTAAATGAGATCTGTAATACTGAAGTTGCATTCCATCTTAAGAACTAATTCTAAATCAATCTAACGGGCGAATGTTGTTCTTACAAGCAAAACATAGGGCGAATATTATTCTTACAAGAACAGAATTCGCCCTATGACAAGCTCACATAAAATTCAGCTTGTGATTCAATCCACCACTTCCAGCACAAAAAAAAACTTTTTGGATAACTTTTTGTTCTGATACCAATGATTTATATCGTAGCATATATTAATGTAGATCGATGTTATCGATATCCTTATAGGAGATAAGGCCGCTAATCAACGATTGAGCATATACCGACTAATTTCAATCAAACGACTCGTTTCCCAAATCAAGCCCAATGTGCATATGCTATTCCTACCACAGATTAAACAAACCAAAACGGATGTTATATGCTAAATCCCTAAATACCAATAAATTACACAACAAATTTATGAATAATATATTCGAGTTTAACACTATGTGTCTATATTTTTTATATGGTTTCCTACACCTAATTCCATTGTAGGTTTATTAACTGTGGAATATTGAGTAAGTGGGTGGGCGATTGATTATCGAGGGAATAAAGGAATATAAAAAAAAAAAAATCACCAACACTAAACTGTTCACAAAGTGCTTGCAAAAGCAATAATTATGGATGAATTATTTATCAAAGTTTGTTAACTTATCTCATTATCGACCAGTGCCTATACAATTACAATCACATGTAGAAAATCAACACACACATACATAAGAATGTGGGCAAAGTTTATTGGCTATATATATTTGTGGATATACGCAAATATTCAAGCAGCACTGGAGGACGACTGTAAGAGTAATTTAGGAGTAATAAAGCCAATCGAGATCAAGTTTAAAACACATATAAGTACTTACTAACGGATTTGGTTGGTCAATATTTAAAAAAATATGTCAATAGTTGATTAGTCGAATTAAAAGTTTTTAAAGAGAAAAAATCTTTTCAAAATTATATTGTCTTCCAATAAGGTATGTTTCTATACCTTATTCATTTAAATATTAGAGCATGTTTTCCACGATATTATTTTCTCGGCAACAAAACTTTTTTTTCGTAAAGACAAAAAACATGTTTTTGCGACAATTCAATGCTGTAAGCATTAAATGGATGCTTTAAACATGTCCTAATCTATATTTTTACCCTCCACCATATATATTAAATTTGCCATTCCGGTTGTAACACATCGAAATATTGATGTAAGACTCCATAAAGAATATATATTCTGAGTCGTGGTGAGATTCTGGGTCCATCTGTGGAAATCACGTTAACTTTTGAACGAAACAAGTTATCGACTTGAAACTTCGCACAATTAGTTAATATTGATGTAGATCGGATGGTATTGCAACTGGGTCATATCGAACCACTTTTAGGTATAGCCCCCATATAAACCGGCCCCCAGATTTGTCTTGCGGACTTTTTTGGAAGAGCAAATTATATCCGATCCGGTTGAAATTTGGTACGTGATGTTAGTATTTTCCGTCTAACAACCACGCAATAATTGGCCCATATTGGTCCATAATTATGTTATATATAGCCCCCATATAAACCGATCCCCACATTTGACCTCCGGAGCCTCATGGAGGAGCAAATTTCATCCGATTCGATTGAAATTCGATATGTAGTGTTAGTATATGGTCACTAACATCCATGCAAAAATTGGTCCATATCGGTCTATAATTATATATAGCCCCCATATAAACCGATCCCCAGATTTGACCTCCGGAGCCTCTTGGAGGAGCAAATTCCATCCGATTCGATTGAAATTCAATAAGTAGTGTCAGTATATGGTCACTAACATCCATGCAAAAATTGGTCCATATCGATCTATAATTATTTATAGCCCCGATATATACCGATACCCCGATTTGACCCCCGGAGCCTCTTGGAGGAGCTAATTTCATCCGATTCGATTGAAATTCGATACGTGGTGTAAGTATATTTCCTTCAACAACCATGCCTAATTATGTGTAGCTCCCATATAAACCGATCTCCAGATTTGATCTCAAAAACCTCTTGGAAGAGCAATTCGAATACAATTTTGTACGTTGAGTTAGTATATGGCCTCTAACTACCATACATAAATTGGTTAATATCGACACATAATTATGTATATATAGCCCCTATATAAACCGCGTAAACATTGGTCCATATTGGATCGTAATTACTAATAGACTCCTCTGTCAAGAACTGAATTATATTGGTATGTAATCTGCTTTGTGTGTCTAACAAATACCCCATATGTTAAGAATCTTAAAGATACACCCTCAAAAAAAATCGCTTCTTTAACATATGTTCCAAACATATTTTGCAGGAAGCACATATATTATTGCATACTGCCGAAACATTAATATGTTTGTTTTATGTGAACATATTATATGTTTGGAAGCATTTTGAGCCAAAAATATTATATGCTTGGAAGAATTTTTCCCAAACACGATTGTGCTCATTCCCTAACATACTCGTAATTTTCACTTCCACGATTTTTTTAGTTATTGGCACCTTTCTCTGTAATACAAATAATGTTGAAGAAATTATTCACTTTTATAAATTTTTAAAATTTTACCTTTCGCCTGCACGGAGAATCGAACCGAGGACCATACAGTTTGTAAGCCAACACACTATCCACTGGGCTACGTAGCTGTTATAGTCACCAGTAGATAATTATCGTTTTAAGTTACATTTATATAGCATAGTTTGCAGCGCCCACGAGCCCATGCAAACATAACATTATTTAACAGAAACATACATTTGTTTGCCACGTGGAGCAGTGGTTAGCATGTCTGCCTTGCATGCAAAGGGTCGTGGGTTCAATCCCTGCTCCGACCGAACATTTTTTTTTTTTTTTTTTAATTTACACATTTATATTTATACTATATTAATTTTTTTTAAATGAAACTTCGATATGTGCGTTATTATAGATTTATAGTCAGTAACAGTGCTTGATATAAACGAAATTGACTGATTTTTGGATAAAATATTATTTTTTATTGCAAAAATAACAATCTTGTAATAAAAAACTGTTTTTGTACAAAACTTTGAAATTTGGAAGGAATTCAAAAACTAACAAAAGAAGAACGTGGAGTCGAGTATAAACATACATACATAATTTTATAATATAAACATAAATTTATTTAGGAGTGAACAGTTTTTTACTAGCATTTAACACCATCGCTCTAAAATTCCTTTTATTTTTCTTTAATAATTCATTTTAAAGAAAATAAACTTTTTAAATTGTTTTAGCTGTAAAACTCGAACTTAATGCCCGCTTTTATATTTGATGGTGTCCGTCAACTCCTCGTGGACTACTTTTTAATAAAGAGGACTAAAGTTTGTTTTTTTACATTTCACTGTGTAATTTTTCACTATTTCCTCCTTATTTCATTTTACTGTCCCAACTCTAAAAAGAGTATAGTGCCCTTTCGTTATTTTTAACGCACCAAGAAAAAAATTGTGCCCATAATGCCAAAATGATAAACAAAACACATGTCCACACATACATAAAATGCTGTTCTCAAGGCGAAAACATAAGCTGTTTGTTTTTCAAATGTCTATTCTCTTAGTTCAGAATGTATATTCTCTTTATTCAAATTAAATAATATTTAGACTTAAACATATCAAATTTTTGGCCTTATCATAAAACAGTTTTCCGAAACAACATACAAGCGGTTTCACAGAAATTGTTCTCTTTTGACTCTTTTGCTGTGTTATATTGATATCTTTCGTCAACTCTCCCGGTTTCCATCTCTATTTCTCTCTATACTCTCTCTGTCGCTTTGAATAAAATATCACAACATATGTATGTTTAGTCGAAATTTGTAAATTTATATATGTTTGTATTCACACATATGATTTTTATGAAACATTGATGCCCCAAACATAATATATTCTAACATATTAACATAGATGTCCCAAACATTTAGTGTTAGTTTAGGAACATTACATGTTCGCACTTAAATATATTGTGGTTTAAAATCGTGCCCGAAACACATTTTGTTTATATCGGAACATATGAAAAACATATTTTTCTAACAGTGTACCTTGCCATTGGCAAGTTTTACCACAACCCAAGTAATTCGATTTTGGATTTCAGCCTTTAGCCTACGCAATCCGTGGTGGAGGGTACAAATGATTCGACCCGGCCGAACTTACGGCCGTATGTACTTGTTCTTTGGGTAATATTTGCGATTTAAGTTTCTTCGTTTTTTTTTTTAATAACAAACACACAGCCCAATTCTGCATGAGATACGAAAATGCAATTCTTAAACGAATTGTAAATCATTCAAGGCAAATGTCACATATTGGAAATGAAGCATAAAAGTGGTCACAATAAGAAGACCAAAATAATTTATGTAAAACAATTCATGAAAAGGCCAAGGTTGTTCGACTTTGGGTTACGCAGTTACAATTTCAATTCATTTTTTGGCGATTAGTCCAGTATTTTTCTCTGCAAAAAAAATGATTCAATTTTTGTGTGTGTGTGTTTTCTTTGTTGGCATCTGCAACCATTCCCAGAAAATGCCATGACGTCTGGCGAAAATCAACGAAAAACTGGAAATATTTCGCATAATCTCCACAGGGGAGTTTTTCCAACACGGCTTCCACGGAAATTGCTAAACAAAATATATTTTTTTATTTTTGTTCAATTCTTGACTCTGACTGCGAGGCTTTCACAATAAATGAAATAAGTTCAAATTGAATTTTGTACATATTTCAAATGCTATTCTATAGGGCTTTGCAAAATTCGAAACTCATGAAACCAAAATAAAACTCTAATATCAAAGGTAGGCAAATTGGCGGCACGTAAAAAAAATCGAAAATCGAGCATAATTCGTGATCATCCGCAAAAACTTGATGCAAATCCTCAAATATCAATCGGAAACGTTGCAACAGTTTTTTTTTTTTAATTCTTCGAAAATTTAAAACTTTTATCACAAGAAAAAACATTTAAACATTTTTTATATTTGGCGTAAATAAAAAACTTTTTATTTGAAAACACTTTCGATTTTGTTTATATTTATCTATATATATAAAATTCAATCTATGTTTGTTTATTTGTTTGTTTGTTTGTTTGTATGTTCCGAGTTGGCTCCGAAACGGCTGCACCGATTTACTTGAAACTTTCAGAGATCGTAGGGGGCGTTCATGTGGTGAAAATAGGGTACCTCATTTTTTGACACCTGGTCGCGGAGGGGGACCTCCCCTTCGTCAGACTTTTTGCAAATTGGACCAAAGTTGACCGATTTGCTTGAAATTTTCATTGAAGATTGGGGTTGGCATCTAGACAAAGATCCGCTACTTTTTATTTCGATATTTGGAGGCGGAGGGGGGCCTCCCCTTTGTTCGACTTTTTTTTAAGTACAGTGAAAAAACTAAAATTCTCTAAATTATCTGAGATTTACAGAGAACATGTGGTGAGGTTATGGAATTAATATGGGGTACCCGATGATTTCATATGTGGATGGGGAGGGGGACCTCCCCCTTGCCCTACTTTTTGAAACCTGTAACAAAATTATGCGATTTGCTTGAAATTTTCATTGAATGTTGGGGTTGGCATCTAGACAAAAATCCGTTACATTATTTTTCGATATTTGGTCGGGGAGGGGGACCACCCCTTTGCCCGATTTTTTTTTCTGAAAGTACAAACAAAAGTAAATTTCCCCGACTGAAATTTTACGGAAAAAATGGGTTATGAAATTTATATCAGATTCTTAATTTTTTAATAAAAATAAAAGGGCATAGGGAGACATCCGCTTCTCTTAAGTACATACAGAGAAACAATTAAACTTTTACCGAGTTACTTGAAATTTACAGAGGACTGGGGAGAGATTACGATATTAATAGTTGATACCTGATTTTGTGATATTTGGACGGAAGAGAGGCCGCCCTTTTAGGCTTATAATTTGCTTGACATTTTCTGGGACGTTTACAAAAGATACGCTACATCACTTTTCGATATTTAGTCGGGGAGGAGGTCCTCCTCTAAAACTGCAAAAAAAAAAACAACAATTTTTAAGTTTTCTTGAAATTTACATAGGCAGTGGGGGAAGGTTATGAACGAAGAGGCAACCTTCCTTGCCCCACACTTGAAGGAAAGTTTCAAGAATTTTCAGGGAAGGTTAGGGGTGCTATTCACTACGGTGTTTGTCGATATTGTATCGGGCGGTGTTTGTCGATATTGTATCGGGGAAAGTGACGTCCCTTTAAAACAATAGAGCAAAATTTAAACATCGCCGATCTACTTGAAATTTACAGGGAACGTGGGAGGAGGTGATTAAATTTATAGATGATTTTTAAATTAGTATATGATTTTTCGATATCTGGTTGGGGAAGGGGAAAATTGAAATAAACTTTGTCGATTTACTTCGATAGAATTTGTAGGGACCATTGAGTAGTTGTGAAATTAATATAGGGTACGTGATAGTCCGATATCAGGTCGGAGTGGAGCGAAGGTGGGGGGAGGGTTCCCCTTTGTCCGTTTTTTTTTTTTTCTTAAATTTTATGATTTTTGCACAGGCTTCTGCCAGACTTCTTTTTAGTAAAGAACTTAAATTTACATGAAATTGGCAGCCAACGTAGAGGGTGCATCATTTTCCAACATTTTAGCAAATGTTAATGTGGTAAAATTTTTACTATTTTTGCTTTTTCCGATTTATTGGATGGAAAACAGTAATTCTTTGTATGTTATTATAATATAGTGCTTAATTTTCAGATATGTTGAGGAGAAGGATACCTTTCCTTGACAAGCCACACTTAAAATTCACAAGAAATATAGAAGAAGGTACACCCTCTCCCGCCGTATTTGTACCTATAAAAGAATTCAAATCTTTTCGAATTTGTTTTCAGCACGAAGGATATAGTTGACTAAGTTAACGCAAAAATATTCCTCCAAATACGCTTCGGAAGGCGCAGCGAAGCGGGCCGGGTTACGCTAGTAGCTTATATTGTTCATGGGAAATTATGTCATAACCCATTATGATAAATTAATTCTCCACATTATTAAAAGTTTCCAAATCTAGCTCTTTCATTGTCAATTAACTGCGTCTATGGCTCTATTTAAAATTGTTCTGCGTGTTGATCTAGTTAACCTCGTCCATTATGTTGTACAAGCTATGAAGGTCATCATGAAGATTTCCTCCAACTTCTGGTCGTGCTCATTTCCAAACGTTTGATTTAAACTTTGTTATTTCAGAATTTCATAGAGGCATCAATCATTTTTGAGTTCATTATGAATGGAAAACGTGTTGCTGTTGGCTTTTATGTTTCCTTTTTTCCGATGGTTTTAACACTCGGCAAATCACTCATCCAGACGATTGACTATTACAGTGTCTGTATGAAATAAATTAAATTAAAGGAGCTTTACAGCCGCACCATCATCAGCAACACCGCAACCTCTATCAGTCGACAATCTTGTCACTTTGTGACAAACATTTATTGACATTTATTGATTTTGTTGTTGTTGACATTGACATTTTATTATTTTAAAAGAAATTAGAGTGTGAGCAAAGTAGAGCTTTAAATGAAATCGAAAGATTTGCCTGCAGATGTTACAAATGTTATTTATGTACTAGGGATTGTAATCAGAATTAAAAAGTGTGCGTTTCGATTTTAAGACTAATCGGTTCAACCAAGTCGAGAGCCAAAGTCTTCTTAAAAATAATGATTTTAAATTTGTATTCTTTTAAATTAAATTTAGATTACAGATATCGTTATTTTTTTTTTATTGTCTATTTTTTTTTTTTTTTTTTGAATATATAAACAAAGCTATTCACGAATTATTCACGAATAATTCCAGACTGCAAATCATCAAAATAAATCTTAGCTTATATTTGAAGCAGGTTAATAATAAAATGGAAAGCCATAGATTAACAAATAAAAAATGTAAAATGTGGGTATTTTGGCCATATTAGATTAAGATGACACACTTAAATAGCATATTAAATGTATTCTCTGTGGAAACTATCGAATCAATTGGAGGAAACTCCCATTGCAAATGGGTCTAAAATATGAAACATTCTACCATATTTCTCCTGCTCTGGCGTACATATATATGGGAGCTATATCTAAATATGAACCGATTTTGATCAAATTTGACATGCATAGTTAGAATAATAATCCTCCTATCTCAGCAAAAAACGTAAATGGGAGAATAATTTTGGCCTCCGTGGTCATATGGGCGTAAATCGGGCGAATTTGAGGCAAATCAGGACAAAACTCTGGCTTTTTTGGTCATATAAGTTCAAATCGGACGAAAGATATATATGGGAGCTATATCTAAATCTGAACCGATTTGGCTGATATTTTGCACATCTTACGAAAGCCCCAAAATATTTGGCTTCCAGAAATTTTGAGAAAATACGTTGATAAATACGTCAATTATGACCAGATCGGTGATAAATATATATGGCAGCTATATCTAAATCTGAACCGATTATTTTCAAAATCAATAGCGATTGTCTATGAGTCAATGTAAAACTCTGTGCCAAATTTCAGGACGATCGGACTTAAACTGCGAGCTGTACTTTGCACACAAAATTACATATACAAACAGACGGACGGACAGACAGACGGACATCGCTAAATCGACTCAGAATTTAAATCTAAGACAATCGGTATACTAAACGATGGGTCTTTTCCATCGTGGCGTTGCATACAAATGCACAAACTTATTATACCCTGTACCACAGTAGTGGTGAAGGGTATAAATATTTTAATTTGGATTATAACTGCATTAAGAATCTAGATCATTTTTTATTTTAGAAAAATTTTTGTTCTTTCGATATTTAGATTATAAAAAATTAAAAAAAGACACGTTTTTAGGAACAAAAGTTATAACAGACCCAGGCACACTCAGCTACAATCAGCCACAAACACCACAGAAGACAATGCATCAAAACGTCTATTCAAATGTTTGTGCTATGAACGTAATATGACACCACGGCATGACATTCTAACTACTTCCTGAGATGTTCTTGTTTATTATATATGAAAAAGTAAAGAACGCTGGTTCAAATCTCACCAGCGGCAATTTTTTGATAAAATATTTTTCTAAAAGATTATATTTTTATCCTATACAAGTTAAAGGAATTCTCCTTGTTGATTAAAAAAGAAATAAGTTATTTGGCGCAATCCCACTGCGCCGAAAAGAATTACACACAGATATTTCTTCAAAATGAGTCACTTTATTCCTAATACAATTCAATAATCGGACAATTAAACAATCAAAAGAATATAATCAAGATAATCAAATTTACAATTAGCGCTTTAATAAATGAATATAATTGAACTTGTGTCGAACGCAGCGTAACCAAGACTTCTGTTGGTTCCCAATCTGTCTTCACTGGTCAGCTAATTTAACTTCAGTTTCTGCATTTCAGGTGAGGGTATCCGGTGGCATGGGAATGTAATTCTGCAGACTAAGCGTATGCGTACTAAATTTTCACTTAACACGGCCTACTTCCGTACTTTCTACGACTTGTCCAAAAGGATTGCATCGAAAGTGAAAAATAATCCATAGGGGATCCCGGGATGCGCATTGAAAGAAATGTTTGTGGACTGGGATATCTTTATATCAGAGAAATGCGTCTTCTATAGTATTTCAAGGACATGAAATCGTACAACAACTTTTATTTTCAGTGTATGCTGAGTACGAGTACCATAAACATTATTCTTTAATTTCCTACTTACAGCAACAGCTTGCTCCTCTTTCCTATTAGTTTGCTATATTTCTCCCTCATTTTTTTTTAATTTTTTCCAATACCATTAAAAATTCATAACACCGTCTGAGAATAATGATGAGGAGGACATTTATTTGTTCAAGTGTTATACATTTTTGTAACTTACATAGTCAATGCGTGAGATTGTCGTCCTGCAATTTGCCACGTTACTTGCCGTTGACTAGATTTTTTGACATTATTGTTTCTTATTTGATGAAGATCTTTTTAGAAGTCATCTGGTTGATTCGCATTTTCTCTTGTTTCACTTCGTACTATTCATTCCGTGACCAAGAAGAGGAGGTCATGGTATATCTTTCGTCCGATATGCACTTATATGGACCCAGAAGCCAGAGTTTTATCCCGATTAGCTTGAAATTTTGCACAAGGTGTACAAGTGGTAGTATAGTCATGTGCCAAATTTGATTGAAATCGGTTCAGATTTAGATATAGCTCCCATACATATATTTTTCTGATTTCGACAAAAATGGTCAAAACACCAACATTTTCATTGTTAAATCGCCACTGCTTAGTCGAAAAGTTGTAAAAATGGTTCTAATTTTCATAAGCTTCTAATACATATATATCGAGCGATAAATCATAAATAAACTTTTGCGAAGTTTCCTTAAAATCGCTTCAGATTTAAATGTTTCCCATATTTTTTTTTTACTAAAATTGTGTTCCACCCTAGTGCATTAGCCAACTTAAATTTTGAGTCTATAGATTTTGTAAAAGTGTATCAAATTCTGTCCAAATCGAGAGATATTTAAATGTATGTATTTGGGACAAACCTTTATATGTAGCACCCAACACATTTGACGGAAGTGATATGGTACCGAAATTTTATACCCTGTACCGAATGGTACAGGGTAGAAAATAGTCGGCCCCGCCCGGCTTTAGATTTTCCTTACTTTCCTAACAAAGTGAAGAAAACATATGTATATATATATATATATATATATATATATATATATATATATATATATATATATATATATATATATATATATATATATATATATATATATATATATATATATATAATATATATATATATATATATATATATATATATATATATATATATATATATATATATATATATATATATATATATATATATATATATATATATATATATATATATATATATATATATATATATATATATATATATATATATATATATATATATATATATATATATATATATATATATATATATATATATATATATATATATATATATATATATATATATATATATATATATATATATATATATATATATATATATGTTTTCATCACTTTGTTTTCGTTTTTAGTTAAATAAATTATAATATCCTAGTTGCGCTTGGTGTTTCACAAAATATAAAATGGCTCTTCTAACAATAGTAATGGCAACATACTTTCATGTACATTTCGTACTTTTTGATACTCTTCCCCCATCACAGTTGGCTATTGTTAAAGTGTCTGTGGTAGCGACGAGGATGAAATGGAACTTTGAAATGCTGGCAGGGATTATATATCTCCTTTGTTTTAATTAATCATTAAAGTCTTCAGTCTAATACATCATACACATTAGGCTCGAAATCTATTAAGAGTGGATACAAAATCCCTTATTTATATGGAAAATGGCAGTTGAAATCTAGTTAAAGTGTAATGGGAATGAAGTATTAAAGGTTCATAACATTTTATAACCATACTTGGAATAAAGAACATTTCATTTGGCTGGACAAATTTCCTTAAAAACTTGAAAACTATAACAAAATTTTACTTAAAAACTTGAAAACTATAACAAAATAATTTCTTTGCAATAAAAATAATACAAAAGCTTTCATTCGTATTCCAATTATCCGTTTTTTTTTCTGGACAGAGTTGCTTTGGAAAACAATGCACAGGAAAAGCTATTTCTTCTCATATTACCCTACACAGCGCTAGTGTCTTTAGTACTTATCTCTTGAGGATATACATTCATGCAGACCATCGTATTTGGAAACAAGTTGAATTTAAACGTTTCTTTGGTGATTTTTGTCTTATTTAGTTTTGTTTGTAAATGTAACACAGCCTCAGATGTGTTCAATCTACAATAAAGATATGTAGCTAAGACACACACCATTTATTTAAATATGGTGGAACAAAAGCCGGATTGGAAAAAGCTAACGGCAAATCAAATTTTTAGTACTGTTCAAACATAGTGAAAACGAAAGAGAACGTAATCGTTCCCTCATTTACTTCTTGTATCCTTAAACTTCGGAAAGAAGGATAAAATTATAACTTTTTTGCAAATTTTAATCTAACTTGATGGGGAATTATCTAAAGCAATAATGGAAATATTTTCTTTAAAATGAAATTAAAGTAACCGTGAAAAAATAACTACTTATCTCGATAATGCCAACTTAATACCGGCCTAAAAGGAAAAATCCACTCTTCAATCAACTCACGAATTATGAAATTCCCCCATAAGAAAAGTTTGGAACAACCCTGCCAGCATTTCAAAGTTCCATTTCATCCTCATCGCTACCACAGACTCGTAAATGTCACCACAACCATCGCGAACTGTGATGGGGGAAGCATATCAAAAAGTACAAAATGTACATGAAAGTATTTTGCCATCACTACTGTTAGAAGAGCCATGTTATTTTTTGTGAAACGCCAAGCGCAACCAGCTTGTTATATTTCATTTAAATAAAAACGAAAATAAAGTTCTGAGAACATAGATATTACGCTTAAAATTGTGAAAGGTATATGGTGAACAATTTTCGACTTTCCAAATAGAATAAAGTGATCGTTTTTCAAATATTTTTCCAGGCACGCTGTCTCCAACGAAAATAAACAAACTGGCTGATAGACGCTGCAATATGTAACTTGCTACTTAAAACTCAACATCATTCTTTTATTAATGCAAAAAATTATGTTAAATGTGATGAGATAAACCGAAAAATGTTATATTTATAAGAAATTATAAATGTTTAATCAAATCAATAAACATCTACACAATCGTGTTTTACTTGACCACAATGATTCTTCTCCAATTACCTTAAAATTCACTTTTTCTGATAGTTTGCAGGGGTTCTTATTGGCGTCCTTCGAAATTGATCTAAATAGGCACCTAATAATTGCACTGATGAGAAACTTTTTCGTAGTAACTTGGCGTGGTACAACTTCTCAATAGTGACGGCGCTTTTCCGACGAGTTTTTGATGTCGTATATGATTGTTTTCGACGTAGTGGGGATTCTCTGAAGCGCCCCCAAATTCAAAAAATGTTGGCAGGGAATTTGTTTTTACTATTTTGTAAAGTTTTTCATTAATTCGATGATGATAACACAGAACTTTGAAATGCTGGCTGGAAAGTACACCAATAGAAAAATTATTACCATACGTGCTCAAATCGATACCGTACGTTATTGATAGTTAGCCAACCCCGTATGGTACAATATCGATACCGAACGGTACAAGCGGTACGCAAAGCATGAAAGTACCATATGGTATTATGAAAATACCAATATGGTATTGAAAATAATACCAACGTGGTATTAATATTTATAACATAAACGTATTGATATATAAACAGAGCAGTATTACCAAATAATACCAAAACGGTATTGGGTTTAATACAAACCCCGTATAAAGATATTTTTTTTAAATGTATTTAATATATAAAATACATACATATACCTCATTTTTTCATCTTATAATTTTCTAAAAGTCATGTGATAGTTAATGCCATAATAATACCGGATGTAAATGGTTTGATATAATGTGGTATCAAAATTGAAAGGTAACGTGAACTAAACTATTAATACCAAACGGTAATGGCCACGTACCGCCTTTTTTCTACCAGTGTACATAAATTATTTTTGGGAAATCGGATCGGTCGTCTTTGTCATGTAAGATTAACACACTTCCAATGTGCTAGCAACGACCAGGTTGTTCCCTGCCAGCATTTCAAAGTTCCATTTCATCCTCATCGCTACCAATGACTTGTAATGCGCTTTACAGAATATCAGTTATTCCGGACGTCAGTGCTCGTGTCGAACATATCCCATATATTGTGCATATTATAAGTTAAATCGATACTGCTTCATGTTTATGGGATTGATAACACATTTACCGATTATTTAGTCATCGCCGACAAGTCGTATCGATCTGACACTCTGTAAGATTCTTTACAAACACCGTCATTCCGTCCGGAATAACTGATAGTCTGTAAAGCGCCTAAGTGACACTACAACCATCGCCAACTGTAATGGGGAAACGTATCAATAAGTACACCCAGAGAAATGGTTGGTTGCAATTCGATAATTACAATGAGGAAATGATGTCAGTAACTTATTTTTTGTTACAAGAACAATGTGTTGATTATTTTCCCCATTATACATTCAACACGACCATAAAAAAGTTCACAGGTTCAAAACGAAATTCTCATAACCATTCAATTGGTTACAATAACCAATGCCGATAAATTTGGTTTTATGCTGCATAGAATTGTTGAGCTAACCACCAGCATAGTGAGACCTACATCATGGGAATCAACAAATGGTTGGTACAACTAAAAGTTGAGTATACTAATAGAATCTTAGTTCAATTATAGGACGGGCGTAAGGTAGTTGTTGCAACAAATAAATATTTATATCAACATCGGCATGGTAAATGGTATGACGCTACAAAATTTGCAAAACGGGGAACAGCATTTACTTGATAATAGTCCGCAATACATTGAATAAAGTTTATCCCATAGAAAAGAAGTTGCCTTCAGGTAAGTATCGCACCGATTTATAAAAAAGGAATATTACAAAAGTTTCCATAAAAATTGCAGGCTTCATACACCAATAAACACAAATACTTTTTACGGCAAGCGAGCTTTTTTTATTGTATTAAGAATACAGTAAGAGTCTAAGTCGATCTGTATTTATATCTAGAGGCTTAAGGAAGAAATTTCTGGCAAGTATATATTGAATTAGGTTATGTAGTTTGACCACATAATTGCAACCTAATAACCATCTGTCATTGGTATACAAACATTACCTATAAAAAATTGTAAATTGTAATGTAAATTGATCTCACATTTGTTGTTGTATTTATTTTCGTTGTTTATTATGATTGTAAATCTTGTAATAAATTAATATCTCAATATAATCTGCCCTTTCATTTGATATTGGAATTTGGTTAGGATAATAGTAATGAAAATCGAGGGCGGTTGCACCAACAAACAAAACAACTAATATGAAATTGCGACAACCAATGCAAAGTTGATCCAACATACTACCATATAGTTACAATTGCCAAATGTTAGTTGTGCTCACAGATATCATTGAAAGTTGATGGAACCACCTGCTTTCGGTTGGCAAATAAATCGGTTGAGGCAACGAATTTGTTTTCTGGGTGTACAAAATTGACATGAAAGTATTTTACCATCACTATTGTTACAAGAGCCATTTGATATTTTGTGAAATACCAACTACACCCAGAGAAATGGTTGGTTGCAATTCGATAATTACAATGAGGAAATGATGTCAGTAACTTATTTTTTGTTACAAGAACAATGTGTTGATTATTTTCCCCATTATACATTCAACACGACCATAAAAAAGTTCACAGGTTCAAAACGAAATTCTCATAACCATTCAATTGGTTACAATAACCAATGCCGATAAATTTGGTTTTATGCTGCATAGAATTGTTGAGCTAACCACCAGCATAGTGAGACCTACATCATGGGAATCAACAAATGGTTGGTACAACTAAAAGTTGAGTATACTAATAGAATCTTAGTTCAATTATAGGACGGGCGTAAGGTAGTTGTTGCAACAAATAAATATTTATATCAACATCGGCATGGTAAATGGTATGACGCTACAAAATTTGCAAAACGGGGAACAGCATTTACTTGATAATAGTCCGCAATACATTGAATAAAGTT
This sequence comes from Haematobia irritans, assembly GCF_050003625.1. NCBI lineage: Eukaryota > Metazoa > Arthropoda > Insecta > Diptera > Muscidae > Haematobia > Haematobia irritans. Next base: position 182,545,955 of record NC_134399.1, read on the forward strand.
TATCCCATAGAAAAGAAGTTGCCTTCAGGTAAGTATCGCACCGATTTATAAAAAAGGAATATTACAAAAGTTTCCATAAAAATTGCAGGCTTCATACACCAATAAACACAAATACTTTTTACGGCAAGCGAGCTTTTTTTATTGTATTAAGAATACAGTAAGAGTCTAAGTCGATCTGTATTTATATCTAGAGGCTTAAGGAAGAAATTTCTGGCAAGTATATATTGAATTAGGTTATGTAGTTTGACCACATAATTGCAACCTAATAACCATCTGTCATTGGTATACAAACATTACCTATAAAAAATTGTAAATTGTAATGTAAATTGATCTCACATTTGTTGTTGTATTTATTTTCGTTGTTTATTATGATTGTAAATCTTGTAATAAATTAATATCTCAATATAATCTGCCCTTTCATTTGATATTGGAATTTGGTTAGGATAATAGTAATGAAAATCGAGGGCGGTTGCACCAACAAACAAAACAACTAATATGAAATTGCGACAACCAATGCAAAGTTGATCCAACATACTACCATATAGTTACAATTGCCAAATGTTAGTTGTGCTCACAGATATCATTGAAAGTTGATGGAACCACCTGCTTTCGGTTGGCAAATAAATCGGTTGAGGCAACGAATTTGTTTTCTGGGTGTAGCTTATTATAATTTATTTAAACAAAAAGGGAAATGAAGTGCTGAAAACATTATTACTCTGCTTAATATTGTGAAAGGTATATTGGTGAACAATTTTTGACTTTCCAAATGGAATAAAGTGATAGTTTTTAAGATATTTTTCCAGACACGCTGCCTCCATTGGGAATAAAAGCACTGGCTGATAGACGCTACGACATGTAACTTGCAACTTGTAACTCAACATCAATCTTTTATTAATGCATAAAAATATGTTAAATGTGATGTAATAGTCGTATAAATGTTATATTTATGAGAATTTATAAATGTTTAATAAAATTAATAATCATCTAAACAATCGGGTTTTACTTGACCACAATGATTCTTTTACAACTATCTTAAAATTCACTTTTTCTGATTGTTTGAAGGGGCTCTTATTGGCGTCGTTCTAAATTTATTAAAAAAGGCGCCTAATAATTGCACTCATGCGATACTTTTTTGTAGTAACTTGGCGTGGTACAACTTCTCAATAGTGACGGCGCTTTTCCCAGGAGTTTTGGATATCTTTTCGAATTTGTTTTCAGAACGAAGGATATGGTTGACTAAGTTAACGTAAAATGTTCCTACAAAAACACTCGGAAGGCGAAGCGAAGCGGGCCGGGTTACGCTAGTTTTCTATAGAAATAAAATAAATAGAAATAAAAATTTTTAGTAAAATTAAATATTTGACAAAATTTTCTATCGAAGTAAAATTTTTAAAAAATATTTTAACTTTTTATGATAGTTTTGGTCCAATTTTGGAAAAATGTTGGTCCAAAATAAAAATTCATTGTGGCAACGCTATCTTCTTTACTTCCGGAGAGTATAAAAATACAAGAGAACGAAACTGTGAAGGGAAACTGCGTCAGTAGGTGGCAGCCATGAGGAAAATTTCTCTAATATCATGCATGATGAGGAAATTTTCTTTAATATCGCCCAGTTCAGTTCTCTGCCGACTTTACGAAACGTAAAGAAAATAGGATTTCTTTTGTAGTAACAAATGTTCTTTTTTATAAATGTTTTCATTCTATTAAAATTTTTGGCAGACTATTTGAAATTATAACTGCCGATGCCTTTATAAACAATTTATCAAAACAGCGCTTCGACCGCAACGTCGGTAATACCAAAGGCATTGTGCGACATCTATACGATTGACATTCATTGTTTTTGTAGAAGAGAAATTTTCGTCCTCTTGTTTATTCTCTCTATTACTTCTTCTTCTTCTTCAATTAGGCATTGTAGTATACGCATTTGATACCTGCTGAGTATTTGCGTCAGGAAAAAAATAAAAGCTGAAAATCACGGTATTTATTACATATTTTTCATTAAGAAAATATTAACTTTTATTACGTAGGCGAAGATTAATTATTATTAATCTCTTTTCAACAAACACTATCAACAATTGCTCTATCTTTACTGGAAAAACTTCTGTCATTCTTTACTTGATACCCAACAACAACAACAAAATAATTGTCATTGCCTAAATGGACCATTCACAACAGTCAAGGAGTCGAATTATAAAATCAACAATGGTAACTGATGATCTTTATGTAAATGCAATAGTTTTATCGAGAAGTCAATGTATTGCAAGCAATACGTTTGGCTCGAAAGTAGTTGAAAGTGCTCTGTGGTTTGTGTATACATAAACAAAGACATCCCAACAATGGGATTAACATATAGAAAGTTTCTAGAAACTCGATGTAAAATTACAATTGCAGGGCACATATGCACTTATTTGCTGTCAACTATGTCATTTTAATGTAATTCTTTTATTTTCAGGCCCCTTTATCACCTTGCCCAATTCCAGATATCAGTGATGATGAATTGGTCTCAATTTCTGTACGTGATTTAAATCGTACTCTAAAAATGCGAGGATTAAATCGTGAAGAAATAGTGCGCATGAAACAACGCCGCAGGACACTAAAGAATCGTGGATATGCTGCTAGTTGTCGTATCAAACGTATAGAACAAAAAGATGTTTTGGAAACTGAGAAATCACATGAATGGATTGAATTGGAACAAATGCATGAAGAGAATGAACATTGCAGCAGAGAAATTGACAATTGGAAGAAGAAATACAATGCCCTTTTACAATTTGCTGCACACAACGACATTCCCATTCCCCCGGAATTAGAAAGTTGTTGAGATCGATATTGCACAATGCGTTTTGTAACGGAGAAAAAGTGATTTAAGTACAATATTTTTTCATTTATAGTTTTACTACAAGTTTCCATTTATATTTAAGAAAAATACTATCACCCATATACAAAAACAGTTAAATTATAAGTTATAGAAATAAACTCATAAAATATAAGTAAACGAAAATTGGCAAATCATTGACTTTAATAGTATCCGAAACCGCTTCATGGTTTAAGGCATGTACTATGTTATGTTTTAGAGTTAAAAACCACTTGATTTTCGGGCCAAGTTAGTTCTCAACATTGTAGTGTTCTTGAGAAAGATTCTTCGAAAATATTGACCAACGTACAAATATTGCTGCTGTCAGAAAGAGAAAGCTGTCTCAAGTTTCGCAGCTTGTTACGTCCACCTCGATTACCATAGATACAAAGATGCATTTTAGCCTAGCAACGAATTGTAACCCTTTCAATACCAAATCAAATATACAGTAAGAAAGTTAAATTTTTCTCGTTAATTGCTTGCATTTTGCAACTATTGAAGTGTAAGATAAATATAGAAAGCTTTTGTCTGACTTTCCACTTACTAGAGACGTACAGTAGATAAACAGTTTCAAAATGTTACGGCGTTTATAAAAATTCGTCTTAGTAACCACCAATAGCTTGAAATGAACTTTGAGAAACAAATCGAAACTAAGTGAGAATAAATTATATACATAGATATATTATAGTCGCTTGTTAATTTCCGCTGTAGTGGTCACCGGTTGTCAAAGGGTTAAGGAATATAAAAACGCATACAGACGAAAGACTATGTGAAATGCTTTATTTAACGTCCGAAAGGAATCACGTAGCATAGCAACGAAGTACTCAGTGTACTCCCTAATTGACCACGAACATATTTTATATTTCAGTAAGGAAGCCAGCCAAATTAAAAATGTCCTCGAAAAGTTTGATTTGTTTTGATATTTCCAAAAATGAACGTTTTCAAATAACAGACAACTATAAAATGTTACATCGCAAGTTGAAATCGCAATGGAATATAGAGCAGTAAGTTTTCGTTGTCTCTATTATGGTTGCCTTCATTCCAGTGACCTTTATTGATGTTTGCAGAAATGATATGGAGTTAAAACCAGAGAAATTGGCAAAGGTAAAAATATTTATTATAGCAGGACCTCAAGACCGCTTTACTGAAGAAGAATTTGAGGTGCTAAAGACTTATGTAGATACTGGTGGAAACTTATTAGTTCTTCTTGGAGAAGGAGGGGAAAATGAATTCAATACCAATGTGAATTTCTTCCTAGAACAATATGGAATATATATAAATAGTGGTAAGCTCATCCCAATGTACAGATATGCCAAAAGTAGACATGCTCTTTGTAAAAAGTTAGATGTTTCCAATGCAAAGTCGACTTTTGCGAAAGAATTTCTCTAATAAAAAATCTACAAATTTTACAGATAATGTTATACGACCTCATTATTACAAAAATTTTCATCCGAAAGAATGTTCCATTGGAGGTGGAGTGGTTTGTGAGTCAATGTGGCGCTATCTATTAAAACAACCAGTCGATAAGGTGGACTATGATTTCAGTGATGAGAAATATAAACTTCATTTTCAATACCCATATGGAGCAACCTTAAATGTATCGGAACCAGCAAATGTGTTATTGACAACAGGTCCTGTTGTATACCCGTTCAATAGGCCCTTGGCTGGTTATTATTGCAAGGAGGGAGGCAAGGGTAAAATACTAGCCTTGGGCTCTGGTTATATGTTTCATGACAAATATTTAACGAGTTACAAGACAAATGATTCTATATTGGAATATATTATTAAGTTATTGGGATCAAATGATATACAATTCAACCACTTGGATTTCAATGATGTAGAGGTAAGGCCATCAAAATAATGGGGTATTTTAATCTGAATCGAAAAGGTTGAGTTTTTGATTAATTGATCTTCAATATCTGGAAAGTTGACTTAGAGTTTTTTTAGAAAATTAAATTTCAGTTTCGCTCGGATAATATACACATACATACTTGGATAAGTAAATCTGATAGCAAATACATATATTTCATCTTGCAGCTAAATGAAAACAAAACCTTTACCGACATTGGATTTATAGCTGATTTGCCAAAAGCATGTCTTATTGATTCCATTGGTTCTGAAATCCCTGCCGATTTTAAGAAAATGTTCGACATGACTTTGTGCTCTTTGAGCAATCGTTTGCTGAAGGATGTCATCAATACCTATCAACAGTTGAATGTTAAATACGAGCCTTTGAAAATTATAAAACCACAATTTGAGATACCTCTGCCACCACTTCAATTGGCTGTAACTTGCTATTTATTTCAAATGAGATAAACTGTATTATTGATCGATTTTGTTTTCTTCCAGACATTTCCCCCCATTTTTAGTGAGCCATCAGCACCACCGTTGGAGCTTTATGATTTGGATGAAATATTTAGTCCACCACGTTCACAATTAGCCAATATGACCGGTCAATGTTTACAAGCATTACAATCATCCAAAAATCCCCGAAAACCTCCTAATCTCAAGGAATTGGAAAATTATGTAAAGGAATGTGCGCGTATCACCGCTATTATAAATGATCAACATGATATGCATGTAAGGGAAATTTTGAACATAGTGGCTCATCAAATTGTCAGCTATCGACCATACGATTAATGTTATTCTCACAACGATGAAATATGTTGTTGGGTAAAAATAGTAATTTTTATGTTTGACTTCTCATGAAAAATAAATTATAAAAAGAATAAAATAATGGATGTCGACATAATGTCAGAGTAAACAATCCAGAAAATATTTAACGGACGAAGAGACATATTCGAATCATATAATTCGAATCGAGATAATGTCAGAGTGAACACTCCAGAAAATGTTTAACGGACGAAGAGACATATTCGAATCATAAGTGATTACACTAACATTCTCTTAACATGAAAGGTGATATAGACGACAAAAGACAAGGTCGATAAGATCCATCACTTTCTCAATGTGTTTTAAACAAGTTTGTTCATTATCTATAGTGAAACTTTGTGCTTCGAACAGAAATATCGCTTTAGTCTTTGTCGGGTTAACTATTAACTTGTTTGAAGTCCACCGACAGAGCCAAATTCACGACATGGCCAATCTTTGTCATCAGAACTGCTGTAAAATACCTTTAGTAGCTAAAAAGCAATTCAATATTAACTGCATAGGAAAAGGACATGCATTGAACATCGTATACAATTTTCATCTTCCGTGAAATTGTTGTCGAAAAATTTCGTTCCATTATTAGTGTTAATTTTATAATCGAACACAGTAGTTCAAATATAGCGACTATATAATTTACAACTAATGCCATCTGACGGCAAAATGATGTCGTCAATTCTTAGAAGTATTGGCAACACTAAACAATGACACAAACGTATAGTACGTCAAACATATACGTAGAACTGTCACATCTGTCTCGAACTTTTTTTAGTCATTCATTTGTGTTGAGGAGTTCGCGCTGTGCAAATCGAAATTTCAAAAATGGGAGTACCTGCTGGTGATGTTGAAAAGGGAAAGAAGTTGTTCGTCCAACGTTGCGCCCAATGTCACACCGTGGAAGCTGGTGGCAAACATAAAGTAGGTCCAAATTTACATGGATTATTTGGACGCAAAACTGGTCAAGCTCCCGGTTTCGCCTACACAGATGCTAACAAATCCAAGGGCATTACCTGGAATGAAGATACATTGTTCGAATACTTGGAGAATCCCAAGAAATATATTCCCGGAACTAAGATGATCTTTGCTGGTCTCAAGAAACCCGGTGAACGTGGTGATCTCATTGCCTACTTGAAATCGGCCACCAAGTAAACCCCCAAATTACATCCTAAATTAATTGTAACTTAAATCAAATTTTACTTTAATTTTAAAAAAATTATATTAATTTAATTGATGTTCATCAATCACAAACGACCGCGACACTATGGAGCAGTGGACAAGAATGTATTAATAAACATTTATATTACCTCACCAACAATCAAACATTTCTTTTTCTTAATTTCCAGTAATAGAGTTTACGTAACAACATAAAAGTGTGAGTCGTGTTGTATACCACCAATTACACCTTCCTCCCCTATTCCATTTTGATAATTTTGTATATACATACATATTTTTTATCAACACCCTTCAACAACAGAATGTATATTTCCGTGTGGTATATTTGAACTTCGAATTCATAGACAAACAAACCATCGTCACGTGTTGGCATTGCCAGCAAAACAAGTTTAACAACATAAACAGTGCAAAAAAAGAGCGGGGTCGAGCCTCTATGAATGTGGATGATATAAATTTGTGTGTTGAGTTATGAAATTCACTTCCACATTGCATCTGATATGGACTGTCTCCATGTGCATCGGCTAAGGTCATTAATAATCAATTCATTTAGAATTGCTTTATTGTTCCTATGTTGTTAATGAAAGCTTTTTCATACAAAAACTTTAAGCTTTTTCCTCTAAATAATGAGTCAGGTTCGTTACCCTGAAACTGTTAATTCAAATATAAACACCGTCATACAAAGTCCGATGGTATAGCGTTAACTCTAATTGTTCCCAAGATTTTGTGATTTCAATACAACTTTTGTTATTGATTTTGAGGTCCATGTATTAGCAACTTTTATAGGTATTATGAAATTCCAATCGTCATTATTTTATGTAAAAGAAATATGAAGAGTAGTGTTGTGTTTTTACCGCTCAAAATTAATTTATGAAATAATGATGAATACGTAATGTCATATTAAAAACATAACTATTACTTTACTAAACAATAAAAAAGACAATGTGATCAATTGCGTAACGACGTTATCTGATTGGGTATTAAACATATACTGTTACGATTTAAATATGGCTGCTATGTAACGCAAAGTTTAGGGTTCGATCCCTGCTTCCATCGAACACCAAAAAGTTCTTCAGCGGTGGATTATCCCCTCTCAGTAATTCTGGTGGCATTTCTGAGTGTTTCAAAGCTCCTCTAAATGGTTTCCCAGCAATGTGAAACGCCGTTCGGATTTAGCCCTAAAAAGGAGGTCCCTTGTCACTGAGCCAACATGGAATCGGGCAGCACTCAGTGATAAGAGAGGAGTTGACCCCTGTGGTATCTCAATGACCTGAATAGTCGTAGTGTGCCTGAATATCGAGCTGCCAAATAACGTATTGTTATTAAAAAGAAAACCGGGTTTAATATATCACTCTATTGTTAATATGCGTAATAATTTGCAAATTTAATGGTTTCAAATAATTTTCTTTGTTCACTAATTGATCAGAGGCAGAAGTGCAGTACTCGAAAAACATTCCCAAAAAATTTTGTCTTCGAAAAAGGTTCTTCAAAAACCGAAACATTGAATTGCTTAAATTAATGGAAAATAAATAAAAATAAATATTTTTTAGAAAAATTACGTTAGGTGCGGAGCATTGAGTTATTATGAAAAGTATCGGTAACGGAATTATTACTATTCAAAAACAGTCATTTGCACAAAAGAAGTTTAACGACTTCGAATTTGTTTCCTTGTAGAACTTGAGTAGCATTTCTTGGATAATCCTTCTCAAGACATATTCCTTATCTTATGTGTTATTAGTCTGAGGAGGGAATTGAATGAAAGTAGGGTATTATGCAATGTATGAAATACTGCATCTGTAACCTAGAGCCAATCGTCACCTTTTCACTTGCCCAACTAAACCTACCCGTCTCACAACCACTCTAGGGAGATCCCATTCTTGTCGTTGTATAAAAACTGACAAACAAAATGAATGAAATCACACACTAAACCGTTACAACAACAGTCGTTGCAGTCGGGACTACGGCCCGGGACGGACACAGGGTTCTCAACCCTGTCCAAGGACTGCAAACCCCTATTTGGAGTATGCCCACTCCCCGAAAAATTCGAAAATGCCAACCTCATAGTGGTAAAACAAATTGATTTTTTCTGTTTCAATGCTATGAGCTAGTTGTGTATCCATAATTTCTCGGCTGAAGTTAATAACATAAATTTCTATATATACATAACAGGTTGACTGATAAGTCCCCGGTCTAACAAAGAAAAACACATTTTTTGTCAAAATTCGTTTTTATTATTCAACATAGTTCCCCTCAAGAGCGATACAACGATTATAACGACCTTCCAATTTTTGGATACCATTTTGGTAGTACTCCTTCGGGTTTGCCTCAAAATAGGCCTCAGTTTCGGCGATCACCTTTTCATTGCAGCCAATTTTTTCCCTGCGAGCATCCTCAATGACTTGTGGCACGGTGCGTTGTCTTGGTGGAACAACACTTTTTTCTTCTTCATATGGGGCCGTTTTGCCGCGATTTCGACCTTCAAACGCTCCAATAACTCCATTTAATAGTCACTGTTGATGGTTTTTCCCTTCTCAAGATAATCGATAAAAATTATTCCATGCGCATCCCAAAAAACAGAGGCCATTACTTTGCCGGCACACTTTTGAGTCTTTCCATGCTTCGGAGACGGTTCACCGGTCGCTGTCCATTCAGACGACTGTCGATTGGACTCAGAAGTGTAGTGATGGAGACATGTTTCATCCATTGTCACATATCGACGGAAAAAACTCGGGTGTATTACGAGTTAACTGCTGTAAACACCGCTGAGAATCATCAACACGTTGTTGTTTTTTGTCAAATGTGAGCTCGCGCGGCACCCATTTTGCACGGAGCTTCCGCATATCCAAATATTGTTGAATGATATGACCAACACGTTCCTTTGATATCTTTAAGGCATCTGCTATCTCGATCAACTTCATTTTACGGTCATTCAAAATCATTTTGTGGATTTTTTTGATGTTTTCATCGGTAACCACCTCTTTCGGGCGTCCACTGAGTTTACCGTCCTCCGTGCTCATTTCACCACGCTTGAATTTTGCATACCAATCAATTATTGTTGATTTCCCTGGGGCAGAGTCCGGAAACTCATTATCAAGCCAAGTTTTTACTTCCACCGTATTTTTCCCCTGCAGAAAACAGTATTTTATCAAAACACGAAATTCCTTTTTTTCCAATTTTTTCACAATAACAAAAGTTGCTTCACAAAAGACGCTCTATCTCACAAACTAATTGAATTACAGACGTCAAATTTTGACACGAATCATTTGAAGGTTGGTACTATATAAAAATAATATGTATTTAATACTAGCAACGCCATCTATGTGTCAGACCGGGGACTTATCAGCCAACATGTTATGTATGTATGTTCAAAATGAATTTTTAAAGCTTATGTCAACATATTGTTTTAGTTTTTATTTTCGCAAAACATTTGTTAGTAGACACAGTAAATTCTGCTAAGACAACAAACCGTCTGCTGTAAAATGAAAGCAGTCACTATATGTTTAACCCTTTCGACCCTAAAGTTGCCTGTGGGCAACTTTTTGTATTTTGAGACTAACTGTCAGCGTTGTTTTTTTTATGAAACTGTAACGGTATTGAAACCTATAAGTGTTCCCTTTAAGTTGAATTAAAAAAACAGCTAATTTGGTTGTCATTTAGCAAGTTTATTTTCATTAATGCGCACGTGCCTCACGAAAAAAATAGTTGCGAATTTGGAAAACGGTTTTTATAAATGAGATTTATTTTTTTCAAAAATTACAACAAAAGTATTGAAAGTTTTTATTAAATCTGTTGTAATACATATAAAATAAAATATTAAAATATTTATACATGGGTCCTAGAGAAAAAAGGTTTGATAAACACTGATATTAAAGAAATTTTGAACTTCGATTGGGCTGTCCAAGTCACGAGGAATGCGGCAATGATGTGGGAGACATATCTGCAGTGCCGAGGAGGAATTTGAAAGCAATCGTAAAAAGGAAAGAAGCCATAGATATCAGCCTTCTTGGCAACATACTGGTGGATTAATACGAATATTGGCGCTTTACTATATTTTAGTTTTTTAGACCGCCCGTTAAACTGACATGGGTTCAGGACAAAAACAAAACATTTTCGTGAATCACGCATGATTCACGCTAAATCTCGTGAATGTGCGTGAACGGGACTAAACAAAAATTTGTCGTTCATGAGCAAAAATCAAATTGTGTTCGTGATATGCGTGAGTAAAATTTCTCCGAAATCGAGCTCACAATTAAAATTCACGTTCACGATCCAATTCGCGCTCACGATAAAATTGACGATCACGATAAAATTCACATTCACGTTAAGGCAGAGACAGAAAAAAATTACACTCACGAACAAATACACGTTCACGATTCAAGCTCACCGATTTTAATCACCTTCACGGATTTTATCACTCTTAAGATTTCAATAGCGTCCGTTGTTTGATTGTGAAACATATTTGAATTTTGCTAATGATTCTGTTACTGCAGCGAGCCATGAAATTTGTCGTGAATCACGCCAATTGTCGTGTTCCGAAAATTTTCCTGAGTCACGACATGTGTTGTGAGCGTGCGCGAGTATAACTTTTCATTTCGTGAATTTGCGTGAACGTGAATTCCTACCCACATGGCGTGCGTGAGTACAAATATTTTTTCGTGAATGCGCGTGAGCGTGATGTCATGCGCACATCTAACGGTACGGTCACACTGAACAAATATTTGACAGAAATCGAAAAAGAATTCAGTCAAACCAGCAAACATTTTTAGCACATATTGGATATATTAAATAACGTTAATTTTCACACAAACGATATCGAGATACTTCGAAAGTTCTCCTCCATACCCTAAGTATATATATTTACTGTAATAAAAAGAAAAATGAAAAAAAATCCAATAAAACGTAATGCGTCTAAATTACGAAACAAACCATTTTATAGCCACAATTGCCCAAAGTTGCCCACAGGTAACATTTTCTACCGCCCAAACGAGTGGGCGGGGCGACCCGAAATTTTGGTTAGGCGCTTCTTAAATGACTTAAACATGTTTAAGAGTATAAAAAATTTAGCGATATCTATAAAAATTCGGGGTCGAAAGGTTTAAATAGCAAACATTGTCTGTAATTTTTTAAGCTCGATTGCACTCGAACAAGTTTTAGTTTGTCTGAAACAAACAGAAAAGTTAAATCGTACCACGATAAAAACAATATATTAAGAATATCTGAGCAAAATGTTTGCTGATTAATTTAGGACCTTTTGAGAGTACAATAAACTATTTCTGGTTCCTTAATTATACCTTGGGTAAACTTTTAAAACCTAAACATTTTAAAAATTGCGCAAAAAATATAAAGGCACACACCGACTGCTGTTTCAGCAGATGCTTTCCAATGAGTGTTCATTTTGTTTACTCCTGAAATAATAATCAGTAGGTGAAAGCAAATTACGATATCAACGAATTTTACACTTAATATTATTTAATTTTTCTGCGTAAAATTTAGATTCCACAGTCTTTCTTACTAAGACAATATTTCTGTCATTCGTATCGGTTTTACGCTGTAAAAATCAGTAATAAAAAATTAATGATTTTAAATTTGAATAACTGCAGAATTTAAAATACACATTTACCAATCAATTCGAGTTCGCAGATTTTTTACAAGGATATCAAATCAAAACTCGCCAATGCCATTAATAAAATATATTTTAAATATACACAAATATTTGCATAATAATCAGTAATGAAGAAAAATAATTAACTGTTCGATTGAATATACTTTTTTCTAACATTCTGTTTTGACTTGCAATGTATATTTAATCCAATGTTCATAGCGAACATTCATCCATTTCGGAAACGCGTTAAAATATCGAGGTAATGTTTTGGTTAAATCATTACAATCATAATGAATTTGAATTCACTACGAACCCATAAGTAAACAACAGACAATTCTGGAAATAGGTCAGAATATGTTTTGATACAATGTCGTTTAAAACACACCAGCGTCAAGGTCAACGTCAAGCGAAAACGTAACATAAATGCAAAATCATAAATATTATTAATATAAGTAAGACGTCCATAAAATCATAATACATAATGAGTAATGATAATGATTAAATGTATTAGAGTACAATAATGTACTTCGTACAACATCAGCCTCGAATACGTATCATAGATGATCAATGCATATTATTAATATATTGACAAAATCATAGTTATGTTCCTTTACTTTACTCCTCTCAGATTTCAAAATTTGTTAAATGTACAGGAACGAAAATATAGTAAAAAATAGTAAAAATGTCAAATAAAAAACAAAAGAATCATTAGGATTTGAATAAATATTTTCAAAACATGGAAAAATTATTAAATTAAATTATTTCGACAAATGGCAGATTTTTTTTTGCAGGAAACTTTGAAATCCTTATTACGATGGAAAGGTGTTATGGTTTTTACTTTGTTATACAATTTTAAATCAAAGTAAAACTCTAGCTTCTGGGCCATATAAGTACAGTAATAGCGCATATTATCAGTAACGCGCATATTATTGTAACACGATTTTGGACTATAGAAAGTATATATAGTCTTGATCAGAGACAAATTATAAGACGATATAAAGATGGCCGTCTGACTGGCTATCTGTTATAATCAGGCTACATCCTTCAATAATGAACCTATAGTGGTGCAATTTTGCGCAAACACGTATTTTGCCCTCAAGCAGGTCAAGTTTGAAGATGGGCTTCATCGGCCTAAGTTTCGATGTTGCCCCCATATAAACCGACCCGCCAGTTGGGGTCTTCATGACATAGACATTAAAACTTTTATCGGATTTGCATGAGATTCAAGACGTAGAGGGGAGCCACCGTGGTGGAATGGTTAGCATGCCCGCCTTGCATACAGAAGGTCGTGGGTTCGATTCCTGCTTCGACCGAACACCTAAAAGTTTTTCAGCGGTGGATTATCCCACCTCTGTAATGCTGGTGACATTTCTGAGGGTTTCAAAGCTTCTCTAAGTGGTTTCACTGCAATGTGGAAATTCACCAATGTGGTATCACAATGGACTGAATAGTCTAAGTGAGGCTGATACATCGGGATACCACCTAACCTAGAGGTACTTAAGGACCATTAATAGGTGTGCCGAGTTTGGTGTGTGTCTGTCAATGTTTTGATACATTTTTCAAAACATGTGGTATTGGTTCGGTATTGTTTTGAAATTCCAAATTGTGGAGTCTACACGTTTCATCTAAAGCACAAAGTTACACATCAAAGTTCCTCTAGAATACGTAGAATTTTATAAGAAATGCAGTTAAGAAAATAGAACAATCGATCTTAAAATTGTCCTTCTAGATACAAAATACTGACCCCACTTTGTTCAAATTTTGCCAAATTGTAAGGCCCATATATCGCAAATATTAGATATATGTGCACACACACGCACTCTTTTTATGGAGGTTTATAAGTTCTATTCACCAAAGCAAAAATCATGCAAATCGGTTCATAATTGCGCGTTTGCCAAGTAAAACAAAATTTCATACATCCAAGGTGTCCAACTTCCAACGTCTATAGGCCAGCCCGTGAATCCACTAGGGACCTACAAACCTGTAAACATAGAGAAAAACATCTCAGCTTTGACACAAAGAAAAAATTATGTTGATATCTTAATCCATTGAAAAGTTACAGAATTATTTCCAAAAAAAACGATTTGGAACTACTGTGGATTGTAAAATTTATAAAGAAATAATTATTTTGTCATGACATACCGACTACTTTTACTCGAAAGAATTTGTCGAGTTACTTGAAGTAAAACATTTTAAAAGAGAAATGCATTTTGACATTGTTCTCTTAAAATTGTTTACTACTTTTACTATTTTTTGGGGTTGAGGAACAATTTCTAGTAAAAACTAGTAAAAGTAGTAATAATATAATTCCTCTCAACAAAACTAAATAATTATTCTTCCTTTCTATGTGTTAATGGGTTGTATTTTAGAAATTAGAGACACATTTTATTCACACTAATCACTATTCCGTTCTGTTATCAGTCGGCAATCACTTAACAAATAGGACCAACATAATGCCTTCTTTATCCACAACCTGAAAATAAACAAACGATATAAATTAGAATTATATGACTGCATATGAACATACTTTGTTTCATTTCACATCTGTACGTAACAAAGCAACTTAAAACTAGAAAAAGTGAAGTAGAAAATAGATTGGCTCATATACATAACAAGATCGATATTGTTATTTATATGGGCCAAAACCGACAAATTGTCTTTTTATAACAAATCGAAATGTAAGGATGTAAACTATTTAATTCGATAAAGGTAGCATTTAATTCGTTTTTGCGAAAACCTTCGTTAGTAGCACCGTGAATGGGGTCCGGAAGCAGTATTGAAAACTGTATCTGAGCGAAATAATATGTATATTATATCCTGCGAAAATTCCAGTGCTACATCAATAGGTGATCGAAAATTTCTAACAACAAGTTTCTGTTCAGGATTCTGCCACTTTATCTAATACGGCTCAGAAAATGACTACGCTTTAGCACAAAAAAACATTTTTACTTTCAGAAAAACGATACTCTATAGTTATATGCTCATCAAAAATTACAAACATTTTATGATTAATGAAATCAACTTTTAGGCTTTTTCATATATCTTGACTCTAGAATCGATAGTACTTGAAGTCTAGGTAAAATCGTATCTAGATTATTCCAAAACTTTAATAAAGCGTCTTTTCCATGTTTTGAAAGTTGGATTCTGTGATAGTGCGTCGGCATCCCTACAACATACAAAAATGTTTTAACTGTAAAAATATGAAATCTTAAGTATTAATAACGGGAAACATTGACTCCATAAAAACGCACTCAAAAGGATAACAAAAAATTTTGAAATTCTTTCGCAAGTTGTTCCAAAATAACTGCTCCTATAACATATCTTAGTTTAGAAATAAAACTTACCTCCTCTATAACTGCTGTATTGGATTTCTGTTTTATGGCGTTCTCTGTGTGCATTGTACACTGTCGGCAGAATAACTTGTCCACATATATCACAATCAACATATTCTGTATTTCTATGAACACAATCATGATGAAATGTGAGAGCTTTCTGTGATATAAATCTCGCATGGCAGGTATTACAAGGAAATGAGAATACACCTTGATCTGTATAGAATCAAGAAATAATTATCGTACCATAATTTGTAAACATTTTTCTCTTACCATGTTTACTCTCATAATGCTGGTAAAGATGACGTTGGTATTGAAAAGATTCTTTGCACAAAACACAATTGAAAAGTGCTCTTAGTGTTTTTCTGGACTCTAAGAGATTTGAACTCGTATGATGATTTACTGTTTGACTGAGGTCATTTTTACAATAAACCTTTTGATCTGGCACTCCAATTGGTGTTGTTGGGTGAACTTCCTCTATGATTATTACTTCGTGCTTAGTTTTATCATCAGTATCTTGATCAATAACAAATTCTTCAATAGAATTTTCTCCGGCATATGTTTCCATTTCACACATTCGAGCATCTTGTAGTTCTACGTCCTCTCCATATTTCTCCATCAAATCCGTCTGAAAGAAGTAAAATATTTTATGAACACTGTAACAACATTTCCAAATATTAATTTACAGGTGAAATTATTTTAATTGTAGAAGCCTCCATGTCATTTTGACTAGTCGTCGCCGTCGTCCTTGAAGTTGATCTTCCAGTTATATTCGTTGTACTACTTTCATCATCCTCATCTTCACTATCGTCATCTTCGTACATTGAATGCAACAAGATCTCGTTCTTCTGGGATTTTGTTATAAATTCCACTGTGCCGAGCATTTGCTTCATACATGGATAACATATATACGAATGTTCAGGCAAGTATGTAATGTTGAAACGATTGCAATTGGATTTTAAACAAAAGTAATAGCATTCCAAGTAAGACTTGGCTTTTACATTATCTCGTAAATGAACTGGTGGTTTGGGAGGTTGCATTACATTAGTGCATGGAGTGTTATGTTGAATTTCCTTTAGACATGCTCGACAAAACTTCCTTTCTGACATTGTAGACTAACCTAGGGTTAAGAGTCCGTCCCAAATTATACCAATAATGTAAATATTAAATATTATTATTATTTTTGCTTGATCAAAATTATACTGTCGGGAGAAACTGATGCACTCCTCTAAACTACTAATGTACTAAACATCTTCTGTTGGGCCACTTACAAATTTATTAAAAATACTGTTTTTACGTTATATTTAACAACTATCAGGGAATTATTTATTTACTTTTGTTGTAAATAAATTTTTGAGAATTGAGGATTCATGAGATTTTTGAGAATTTGAGAATTGTCAGTTCATTAAACATCTGCTTACATTCATTTATCCAACTAAATCCAAGCGTAAGGGAATGCGTATATTCGTAAATATCAACGTATGGCCGCAATACAAAATTTTCATCATATAGCAAAGGGTGATTATCCTGAAGCGACACCCCATACAAACTAAAAAATTCCCTTTTCCGAATCGAAAAACTGTGGAAAAGCTTTAGTTATTTAATTAGAGCTTATTATTAAAAATGTCCGCATACTTGTTTGATTAGATTTATAACGTGTTGCCATTTGCAATTTCATTTGGAAAATTACTGAAGAAGAAATAGTTTTCTTTCTTCTTATTACTGAAAAGGTAATATTTTCCTTGAAGATTTTCTATTTTCATGCATAAAGCTGAGTACTATGTTCCGTTTTCAAGCTGAAAAACAGCCAGATTTCACGGTTATTTTTTTAAATTAATTAGTTCAGAAATATAAAATGCATCGCAATTAATTCCTTGTATATTTTCCATCCACTATTTGACAAGACTTGAAAAAAAATCGTCTTCATATATATTTTTGTACTTTTAATTTAGTGTTTTGGTGAAAAAACCGAACATAGTACTCACCTTAAAGGTGGGTATTCAGTTCGAGTTTAAGGTGTGTACTATGTTCGGTTTTTTCACTAAAACACTAAATTAAAAGTCCAAAAATAGTTATGAAGACTATTATATTTTTATCAAGTCTTATCAAATAATGGATGGAAAAGATCCAATGAATTGATTGATAATCATTTTATATTTCTAAATTAATTAATTATGAAAAGTAACCGTGAAAAAAAGCTGGTTTTCAGCTTGAAAACTGAACATAGTACTCACCCTGCCAGCATTTCAGAGTTCCATTTCATCCTCATCGCTACCACAGACTCGTAAATGTCACCACAACCATCGCGAACTGTGATGGGGGAAGCATATCAAAAAGTACAAAATGTACATGAAAGTATTTTGCCATCACTACTGTTAGAAGAGCCATTTTATTTTTTGTGAAACGCCAAGCGCAACCAGCTTGTTATATTTTATTTAAATAAAAACGAAAATAAAGTTCTGAAAACATAGATATTACGCTTAAAATTGTGAAAGGTATATGGTGAACAATTTTCGACTTTCCAAATAGAATAAAGTGATCGTTTTTCAAATATTTTTCCAGGCACGCTGTCTCCATCGAAAATAAACAAACTGGCTGATAGACGCTGCAATATGTAACTTCCCTGCCAACATTTTTTGAATTTGGGGGCGCTTCTGAGAATCCCCACTACGTCGAAAACAATCATATACGACATCAAAAACTTGTCGGAAAAGCGCCGTCACTATTGAGAAGTTGTACCACGCCAAGTTACTACGAAAAAGTTTCTCATCAGTGCAATTATTAGGTGCCTATTTAGATCAATTTCGAAGGACGCCAATAAGAATCCCTGCAAACTATCAGAAAAAGTGCATTTTAAGGTAATTGTAGAAGAATCATTGTGGTCAAGTAAAACACGATTGTGTAGATGTTTATTGATTTGATTAAACATTTATAATTTCTTATAAATATAACATTTTTCGGTTTATCTCATCACATTTAACATAATTTTTTGCATAAATAAAAGATTGATGTTGAGTTACAAGTTGCAAGTTACATGTTGTAGCGTCTATCAGCCAGTGCTTTTATTCCCAATGGAGGCAGCGTGTCTGGAAAAATATTTGAAAAACTATCACTTTATTCCATTTGGAAAGTCGAAAATTGTTCACCAATATACCTTTCACAATTTAATCGTAATATCTATGTTTTCAGAACTTTATTTTCGTTTTTATTTAAATAAAATATAACAAGCTGGTTGCGCTTGGCATTTCACAAAATATAAAATGGCTCTTCTAACAGTAGTGATGGCAAAATACTTTCATGTACATTTTGTACTTTTTGATATGCTTCACCCATCACAGTTCGCGATGGTTGTGGTGACATTTACGAGTCTGTGGTAGCGATGAGGATGAAATGCAACTTTGAAATACTGGCAGGGTTGTTACTTAAAACTCAACACCATTAGATAAACCGAAAAATGTTATATTTAAAAGAAATTATAAATGTTTAATCAAATCAATAAACATCTACGCAATCGTGTTTTACTTGACCACAATGATTCTTCTACAATTACCTTAAAATGCACTTTTTCTGATAGTTTGCAGGGGTTCTTATTGGCGTCCTTCGAAATTTATCTAAATAGGCACCTAATAATTGCACTGATGTGAAACTTTTTCGTTGTAACTTGGCGTGGTACAACTTCTCAATAGTGACGGCGCTTTTCCGACGAGTTTTTGATGTCGTATATCATTGTTTTCGACGTAGTGGGGATTCTCACAAGTGCCCCCAAATTCAAAAAATGCTAACTATGTTTTTAGCACTTAATTATCATTTTTATTTAAATAAAATATAAGAAGCTAGTTGTGCTTGGTGTTTCACAAAATATAAAATGGCTCTTGTAACAATAGTGATGCCAAAATACTTCCATGTACATTTTGTACTTTTTGATATATTTACCCCATCACAGTTGGCGATAGTTGCAGTGTCACTTACGAGTCTGTGATAGCGATGAGGATGAAATGGAACGTTGAAATGCTGGCAGGGTTGGTAACTAACATTAAAATGTAAACAAAACAAATTGAAAATATTTAACAAAGATTATAGATTACAGAAGACGGGAGATTGGCTGCTGAGCACATCAAACCATTTACCACATTAGTTTAATACTCGAACCAAACGCGTATACGACAAGTATTGACATAGCATTAAAATGCAAATAAAAGGAAATTAAGAGCACGAAATAAATTTCCATAAAGGTGGGTATAAAGTTCGAGTTTAGCCGCTAAAATCGTCATGTTTTCACGATTACTTTTCTTTAATACTCCATTTTAAGGAATATAAATTTTGTGAAAATTTGCTTTGGGATATTCCCCATCAAGTTTTAATAAAATTTGCAACAAATATGTATAATTTCATGCTTTTTTCTTACTGATTTAGTTTTCACTTTAGCGATTTTAGCGGCTAAACTCGAACGATTACTTTTCTTTAATAATCCATTTTAAGGAATACAAACTTTGTGAAAATTTGCTTTGGGCTTTTCCCCATCAAGTTATAATAAAATTTGCAACAAATATGCATAACTTCATGCATTTTTCTTACTGATTTAGTTTTCACTTTAGCGATTTTAGCGGCTAAACTCGAACTTAATACTCACCTTAAAGGTGAGTACTATGTTCGGGTTTTTCACCAAAACACTAAATTAAAAGTACAAATATATTTATGAAGACGATTATATTTTGATCGAGTCTTGCCAAATAATGGATGGAAAAGGTCCAAGGAATTGATTGTAAATAATTTTATATTTCTAAATTAATTAATTAAAAAGTAACTTGAAAACAAGCTGGTTTTCACAAAGTTTGTATTCCTTAAAATGGATTATTAAAGAAAAGTAATCGTGAAAAAATGACGTTTTTAGCGGCTAAACTCAAACTTAATACCCACCTTAAGGTAAGTACTATGTTCGCTTTTCGACTTGAAATTTTCGCGGTTACTTTATCAAAATAGTTCAATATAAAGCAGATAAATTAACACAATTGATGCGCTGTTTCTTGTTCCTCTAGATTTCGGCATGACTTTACGGGAATATGTTTGTTATCGTTTATAATTTTGATTATTTAAGGAAAAGTAATCGCGAAAATAAAGTGGTTTTCAATTCGAAAACCGAACACAGTACCCACCCTTATCTGTAAACAACTTATTCGCTGCTATGCCTTAAAACGTTCGCATTTTATTTAAAACTCAAGGTATATTCTTAAAATATTTCATTTTATATTCAGTAGATTTACGCTAAATTTAGTAATATGAGATCAAAAGTATAGCAACATAAGCCAAATAATATTGCTTCAAATTTTTATCGTAGCTCCCGCATTGGATATCTTAAAATTCTAGTTCTTTTTGTGTTGGGTTTACAAAGAAAATAAATAAATACAAACATTTTTGTTGTTTTAGTTAAACGAATTATGATTAGAAGCAATCGAGATAAAAATAGCAGGCATCGTTTCGAATTGTATTAGCATACAAAAAAATAAATACAAATTTTTTAATGTACTTTGGAAATGCTTCAACAATTTTGGAATGGTAAGTTGTAATTGTAATCTAAATCGCCAGTGCTTTAGAGTTTTGTTAAATTTTGTTACATTCATGTCTTGCACTTTTGATTTTTACTTGTGAAACAAGAACTTAGTATCTACCTTGCATTGAGAATTTCAATTACTTCTTGTTAGTAAAGTGTAACTATTTTGGTCGCATTTAACTATCATCTTTAACATCAGAATCATCATCTGCAGATTGTTCCTCCAAATAGAAGTGGGGAATTTTGTTTCGAACAATGTACTCATCCAGCATGCTATCCGAATAATTTTGATCCGCATGTGTTTTAAAATGTGCATTTTTTAAATGTATTCGCAACCTATTTTTTTAAAAGTATTATAATAAGGATTAAATAAGGTACTTCAAAGAACTTACTTTTTACGAACACCATAGCCTTTTCCGCAAATTTTACAGGTTAAAGGATAACCGCGATGCTCATATGAATGTACTCTCAATGCTGATAAATGAACGTATTCCTTGTCACAAACTTTACATTTGTGGCGAATACCATCATGTTGCTTCAAATGGGCATCGTAACTCCATCTCACGGCAAAACCTCTTAAGCATATCTGGCAGGTGAACGGGTAATCTTTGGGGTAGTGTGTTCGAATATGATATTCCATGTCCTTTGGGCGTACAAATTCTTTCGAACAACGTGGGCATTTGATAGTGTTGCCTTTATGTACCTGCAAATGTAAATGCAGATCCATCTTCTTTGGGAATGTTTTTGAACAAATGTGGCACAGATAGTCTACTGCACTGACATTTGTATTGTCATCATGGACCCTACTGTGAGTTTGGAGTTTTTCTTCGGAAAAGAAATGGCGATCACAGTTTGCACATTCGTAGCGCCTCAGTTTATCTTTCTCATGTATAGCTCTGTGGTGTTGTTTAATCGTGCAAAGTCTATCAAAGGTACGATCTGTTGAGAGAAATGTGAAAACAATTCTGCTTTCGACTTAAAAACAGCAATATTTGAAAATTTACCACATTTAGAACATGAATACAGGACAGCATTTTTATGACGATCTTTATGAGCTTTCATGAAAGCGGGAAGAATGGCTTGTCCACACAGATTGCAGTCCTCATGTTCTATATTGTTATGAATACTGTGCTTATGGAAATTTAAGGCTTTTTGGGATATATGACGTCTATTGCAAATATCACAGGGGAATGTTAGTGTAGATTGATCTGAAAATACAAAATTTCGATATATTTATGTATAAGTGCACAAAGAAGATTACAGATTGAATGGACACAGTGAATAGATTTGTTTCAGTAACTCTAAGGGATGTAAGCAAAGAAATAATTTGCAAAAAGAAGCTTTCTTTAGAATGAACCATTGAAAGGACTGTAGTTTCCGAAATGTAGGCGATACTTTCATGTCATATGACATCACAGAAGCCATTTAAACCTAATGTATTTTTAAGCAACATACCATGTTCATTGTCGTAATGCTCATAAAGTTGTCTCTGAGTTGAAAAATTTGTTCTGCAAAGCAAGCATTTAAAGTCAACATGAAAGACTTCTCTAGGCACGGTTTTCCACTTTGTGCTGTCAATCTCGAAATTGTCCGTTTTTACTGAATTCTCCTTAATTGAACTATTATCAGATTGACCCAAGTCTTCAACATCATTGCTATTGCCTAATTGTCTGGCATTAGTTTTTTCTACGTTTATTACTATAGCATTTTCAGAAGGCCACATATTAGAATTATCAATTTTGTCTTCACAATCCTCCACATAGTTATCGATATTGTTTATTTGCGTATGAGCTGAAATTCTAACTATATTATTCTCGAGTAAGTTATCATCTAAAATATCTGTTTCTACTGCATCTTCAATAACATCCATCTGTTGGAAAAGAATATATTTCAATTACTTAAATTTTTATGTTTTTGTTATATGTATAGATTCCTTACCACAGACTGCTCTCCATCTGAATGTATACTCCCCAAGTCTTCTAACAAATCATCACCTACGTCCTCAGAGATACTACTGTCATCTTTGAATAAATCGTACGTCGACAGTAAAAACTCTTCGTTCTTTTGAGACTGCAATATGAACTCAATGGTTTTCATCATTTGTTCATTGCATATTTCACAGATATATGGATAATCGGTTAGAACTATATTCGAAATTGTGCGTTTTGTTTGCAAACAAAAATGGTAGCATTCCAAATAGCTTCTTGCCACAATACCATTCCTAATATACACCGGAGGATTTGGAATTTCCATGAGATCGATAAATATTATTCGATTATCATTTTCTTTGAGGCATACACGACAATATTTCATCATGCTTTATAATTAATAAAAATATTCTATACTTTCAATTTCACATCTGCTTATGGATTGTTTTCATTTTTCGATACAGCTGAAGCTAACAGCTGTCAATTTAAGGAGAATTAGTGAATATATCGTAAAGGCCAGTACTCTGTTCGGTTTTCGAGTTGAAAACCACTTTATTTTCGCGATTACTTTTCCTTATATAATCACAATTATAAATGAAAATAAACATATTCCTGTAAAGTCTCGCTGAAATCTTTAGGAAAAAGAAACTGCGCGTCAAGTGAGTTAATTTTTCTGATTCATATTGAACTGTTTTAATAAAGTAACCGTGAACATTTCAACGCGAAAAAAGAACATAGTACCTACCTTTAGCCACTAAAATCGTCATTTTTTCACGATTACTTTTCTTTAATAATCCAATTTAATGAATACGAACTTTGTGAAAATTTGGTTTGGGATATTCCCCATCATCTGAAATCTGCAACAAATATGTATAATTTATGACTTTTTTACTGACCCTGCCAACATTTTTTGAATTTGGGGGCGCTTCTGAAAATCCCCACTACGTCGAAAACAGTCGTATACGATATCCAAAACTCCTCGGAAAAGCGCCGTCACTATTGAGAAGTTGTACCACGCCAAGTTACTACAAAAAAGTATCGCATTAGTGCAATTATTAGGTGTCCTTCTGCACACTTTTAGAAAGACGCCAATAAGAGCCCCTTCAAACAATCAGAGAAAGTGAATTTTAAGATAGTTGTAAAAGAATCATTGTGGTCAAGTAAAACACGATTGTTTAGATGTGTATTAATTTTATTAAACATTTATAAATTCTCATAAATATAACATTTATACGACTATCACATCACATTTAACATATTTTTATGCATTAATAAAAGATTGATGTTGAGTTACAAGTTGCAAGTTACATGTTGTAGCGTCTATCAGCCAGTGCTTTTATTCCCAATGGAGGCAGCGTGTCTGGAAAAATATTTGAAAAACTATCACTTTATTCCATTTGGAAAGTCAAAAATTGTTCACCAATATACCTTTCACAATTTTAAGCGAAATAACTATGTTTTCAGCACTTCATTATCGTTTTTATTTAAATAAATTATAAGAAGCTAGTTGTGCTTGGTGTTTCACAAAATATAAAATGGCTCTTGTAACAATAGTGATGGCAAAATACTTTCATGCGAATAGTGATGGCAAAATACTATCACAGTTGGCGATTGTTGCAGTGTCACTTACGAGTCTGTGGTAGCGATGAGGATGAAATGGAACATTAGGGCTGTTTTCTTTTTGCATTGGATACAACATTTGTATGGACTATCCAGAACATTGTTGCACTGGTGTTCTATCCAGAACATCTCATCAGTGCAATTCGCGCCGATCTTGCCAGATTGTGTTTTGATAAAGTGACGCTTCATCGATTCACAATAGCACTTTATTGTGACTAATTTATCTAAAAAGATGAAATTCAAAGTGGTATAGTGTCATAAATAATCGCAGCAGTAAATATTTATTACTAATTGGAGCATTTCATACATTAAAAATGCAAGATTTCACTACATTTCTGTGATTGTTTTTGAACAGCTGATGACAGTGTTGCATATTTTTGGAGATATCCTGGATAAACGAGTACTCTGTTTTCTTTTAGTCCTTCACGGCTTAGGGTATCCAGTGCTAAAAGAAAACAGCCCTATTGAAATGCTGGCAGGGATAAATATATTTGTACTTTTAATTTAGTGTTTTGGTGGAAAACCCGGACATAGTACTCACCTTAAGTTTTCACTTTAGTGAAAATTAGCGGCTAAAGGTGGGTATTAAGTTCGAGTTTAGCCGCTAAAATCGTAATTTTTCCACGATTACTTTTCTTTAATAATCCATTTTAAAGAATAAAAACTTTGTGAACATTTTGGGCTATTCCTCATCAAGTTATAATCAAATCTGCAACAAATATGTATTATTTTATGCCTTTTTTAACTGATTTAGTTTTCACTTTAGTGAAAAAATGACGATTTTAGCGGCTAAAGGTAAGTACTATGTTCGCTTTTCGCGTTGAAATTTTCGTGGTTACTTTATTAAAACAGTTCAATATAAAGCAGACAAATTAACTCAATTGATGCGTAGTTTCTTGTTCCTCTAGACTTCGGCAACACTTTACAGGAATAAGTTTGTTTTCATTTATAATTTTGGTTATTTAAGGAAAAGTAATCGCGAAAATAAAGTTGTTTTCAACTCGAAAACCAAACATAGTACCTACCCTAAACTCGAACTTAATACCCACCTTAAGGTAAGTACTATGTTCGCTTTTCGAGTTGAAATTTTCGCGGTTACTTTATTAAAACAGTTCAATATGAAGCAGACAAATTAACTCAATTGATGCGCAGTTTCTTGTTCCCCTAGATTTCGGCAAGACTTTACAGGAATAAGTTTGTTTTCATTTATAATTTTGGTTATTTCAGGAAAAGTAATCGCGAAAATAAAGTGATTTTCAACTCGAAAACCGAACATAGTACCCACCTTACGCTCGAACTTAATACCCAAACATTTCAAACCCCAAAACATGCTTGGTGAGAACGCCATATAAAATATGAACGGCGCATTAGGACAATTCCTACAGAGTTGTATAGAGAAAATTGTTATGACATAGAACGATGCCAGTCTTGGTATTTGAGATTGGCAGCCCTGTCCACATTAATATTAAAATTATCGCAGCGTAAAGTTTCGTAAAGAGTGTATTCCTTAAATTATTTTCTACCCAAATATAAAAGCAATATATTAACTAAATATATCAAAATGGTTCCGAAAAAGGCTTGTGGTATTTAAATATTTTAAGGAAATAAAGATATATCTCAGATATTATAATAAGTGGATACATAGATTGCGTCCTGCTGAAAACCACCCCCTTTTTGTGCTGTAAATGCAATAAACCTGAACACTACATACATACAAAATGGCTACCACTACTCCAGATATGCCTTCAAGCAATGAACGCCACTATTATGCTAAATTGGAAGCAATCAAAGATATACGAGACAAAACTGTCTCCCTTGAGAAACTTAAAGTGCGGATAATCAAAGAAGTAAAGTTAAGCGATGATGAAGACAAATGCCTGGAGGAGTATCGCAAAGAATTGGAGCACCTATTGGAAGAGAAAATGTCACATGTGGAAGAATTGAGACAAATTCACGCAGATATCAATGACATGGAAAATATAATCAAACAGACTAAGGATAATCAAACTAGATCTGTGGATATGGCTAATAGGCATTACGAAGAGTATTTGGCATTAAAGTATCAAATAGACCACATGCGGCGTGACTATTTGGGATTGAGTCCACTGAGAGATCTACACGAGGAGGAAGGCAGCCCTATATCAAAGGATAGATTTCAAACAAATTTATTGAAGGTAATAATTTAGACTAAAGCAGTCATAACAAATATCATTTAGTACAAGAGGGTGTAGTCTTGATAACTAAACTCGTCACCGCTGCGTTGGTCCTCGTAAACTATCAATGTATTTGAATATTATTTTGTAATATTCATTTAAAAAATCTAATTTTCAATAATTTGTCTTTTGGAAAGTTGAAATTAGTGAAGTAGAATGGCCGATATTGGTTAAGTTTAAAAATTTGCTTCATTCCAAGGCTGATTGGATATTTCGGCTTTGGGAAGAAATTGTAATATTTTTTAATAACTCAATTTGAAAAAGATCCATACTGTGGTATAAATGTACAACAAGAAGAGACGAGACGAGACAGATACAGTGTGACTTTTACAATAACCGCACACAAAAAAAATTTCACGAAACATTTTCCATTTACAATTTTAATTAAGTTTTAAAAAATATTCAATTAAAAATTTAATTGATTCAACAAATTTTTTAATTGAAATAAAAATCAATCACAAAAATAATAGTATCAATTAATTTTTTAATTGGATCAATTAACTTTTTAATTGACCTTCAATTAATTTTTTAATTGATACTATCATTTCTGTGATTGAAGACATTTCAATTAAAAATTAATTGGATCAATTAATTTCGTGATTGAATCAGACAAAAATTTTTTTGTGTGCGCGTCATGGGTCGTTTTATGATGTCCATCAGTGACTTAAAAATTTGCATTGGTTTATTTTTCGACCAGAATTGGTAGAAAATGGTTCATCAGATATGCATTTGAATGACCAATCCAACAGTAAAAGGAGTAGAATAGGCAATATCGTTCAAATTGGTCCAGAGTTAGACATGTTTATGCCTGTAATATTTTTACGGGATATTTACTCAATAATGAAAGAGCGAAGTTTAAAATTTTGAATTCCGACTTGAACTTCGATTTATTCATTGCATTTATGTTACGAATGAAAAAAAATCAAAAAATTATTTGTTTCAAATATGCTTAAAATAACAGAATGTATGTATAAAAAGAGGTTTGTATGCACAAACATTTAAACATATATAATCTGATATACATACAAAGTTATGCACCAACCAATGCACCGCAGACGACGGCTAAACAGTTGCAGTATTTAAGTGCATACGTGTATGTATTCGTTTGCAAAATTATTTAAAAATGCATTCAGATAGAAAAATATGTTTATGAACGTAGATAAAATCTATATTTTGCAAATGCAATTATGTAGCTCAGGACCGGACTTGAGGTTAACACATGGCTTGCAAAGAGTATAACTTGTCATTTTGCACAGGCAATATAAATGATCAATACACGTGGACACAAATCTCCTTAGATTTTAATATCATACTTTTGTTTTACTAATAAAATTCTAATGCCGAGGATATATTTCACATCAAATTTTTATCAATTCGGATTGGAAGGACAGCATTGCGTGTACAAAGTGATGCAGAGTATAATACAGTCGACATAGCCCTAATTTAGATTTTACTTGTATTTTATTTTGATGAGCTAGTGAATTCTGTGATTTTACCACATAAGGTGGATACTAAGAGTTTAGCTGCTTAAACTAAAGAAAAATCTGCAAAAACAGAATGAAATTAAATCTTCTTGTTGGAAAGTAAGTGTGAAGTAAAATTACAGTATTAGAGCGATAATACCAACTCGGCAACCCGGCACATGTGTGTTAATGTAGAAACATAAATATGTTTGTTAAAGTAGAAAATGATGGTTCTAATTTAAAAACATTACTTTGAATATCGGATTCGATTAGGGCTGTCACTCAGGATTAATACCGTCCCGAAATCCCAGAATTTCCGGAACGGGATTTATCTCGAATCCCGGGATTTTTAATTTTGAATCCAAAGGCTTTTCAGGATTATGAAATATAATCAAAATTCGTTAAATTTCTGGGTTTTTAGGATTTTTATTATTCATTTTATAAATTGTTATTGGCCTAATTTGGCTTATTGTATTGTCGTAATAAATTGACTGTATGAGATAAATAAATTGACCGCAATAAGATAAGATCGCGTAAATCTGATAAAACTTTGGGTGCCTTGATATTTTTAAGATGTTACTTAAAACGATGAACCATAAAAGAAAATCATTAAAAAACATTTTAAGGATTTTCTACGAATTCATACGAAAGCAATATGAAATAGCTCTTATTTTATTTTTTATTCATATGATTATATTTTTTATAGTTTGCATACGAATCTAAAACCCGATCTGAAGCAGCCCAGTCGTCATTAGCCAGACCGCACCCCAGGCATCCATTAATGCCAGAGGCAACGGTCACGGCATTACCACCAACTGCTCCGAATAGCGCTGGATCTGGAGCGCCACCACCAACAGGAGGTCATGCATTTATGCCGCCTGCACCACCAGGCTCTGGAAGTAATCCTGCATCTGTGGTACGTCTGGGAAAAGGAGATTTTTCTGCACCACCTCCACCTCCACCTCCAACGAATCGTTTGCAGCAAACACCTTCAATAGGTTTAGGCCACCATCCCACTTTTCGTTCCGATTTTAATGTGAATCTCAGACAACAACCACCACCCATGAAATCTTGCCTCTCGTGCCATCAACAAATCCATCGAAATGCTCCTATTTGCCCGCTATGTAAAGCAAAATCAAGATCTCGTAATCCCAAGAAACCCAAAAAGAAGAATAATTAATGCTGATGAATGAATTCTTCGCGCCATTCAACAGGGTATCAAATTCTCTGATGGGTAAGCTCATTTTATATAACAGAAAATCTTCGTTACAATCGTCATAAGCAGATAAGTTATTTATTTCTTACCATTTCCAAGCCATATGTGTATTTTAATTTTAATAATTACTCAGTATTTAGTATATTATTATTTTTAAATATTATGAAAATGTAAAAATTTCTTGCCAATTTTTTTAAACGACATTCGTCCCACGCTTATTTGGAATTTTAAATGTTTTTCCTCTGCAAGTTTATAAAGAGAAAAAATTTTAATCCAAAAATATACTTGGCGTGAACGCTGAATTAACCTAAAAATTAGGGAAAATATTTAGAAATGCTGCCATGATGCAACCGTTAGATATCGTAGTTTTCAATAACATCAGTTGTCAAAAAATTAACCAATCTTGAGACCATTCTCCAATGGTTTTGATTCATTCCGGATAGCGTCTTCTGCCATTCTTCGATCTGTATTTTTTAAAGAGTTTATCAACATGCAGAAAATTGCCACTCCTCTCTTTACACCTGATATTTTAGTGTATCAACATAACAATGGCGTTTATAAATAGACGAATCCTTGGTAGATGTGAAGAGAAGCCCAAAAATCGCAAAGGCTAACGGAGTGTTGCCAAATTAAAATCTGTGTTAGGCTATAGAGGAAAATGAAATAAAGTAGTTCTGCTACTGCAAACTCACAGCTATGTACAGTGGTTTCTTTATATGGCTCTGTTTAAACACTTAATGCGTCGTCCTTCTCTGTATGTGATTGGAAATAACATGTGTAACATGAAATAGCTTGTTTGCCGTTCAGAACGTAATGTTTGAAACGAAAAACGTTTTTATGGTTTGTCCGAATATCATGAAACCTGTCGCAATTGTTTTTATAAAAATATGTCATCAGATACTTCTGTGCCCTTGACCAAAATCTTTACTCGATCCTTGGACAACCTTTTTTTCTTACCTACACTGTTTTCGAACAAAATGGGCAAATATTTTCCTTTGTAAACGGACTCAATAGCTATACATGATCCTTGAGTATCACATTTGCTCTCTTACATCTTATCTTTGAAATCTCCAGCATATTCGCGAATGCCAATAACTTAACCACTCTCACGAAAGACAATACAATCAATGTTACCTCGTCACTACTTGTGTCATAAATTCTCGACATGTTGTGACTCGCAACAGAATTTGTTTTCGAGTTTGTTGGTATAAACTCTTGCGTTTGTCGTCTCTCCTACATCATCCATCTTACGGTTCTTGGAACCCCTAGAAAGACTTACATTTCTAGAACGGTGCTATCATACCACTGCCACCATTTTCCGACAAAATGTTAATATTCTCCACATCCATATCGCTCTTTGATACTATTAATGTGTTATATACTTTTTAGAATACCAAAGTTAATATTCAAATTCAAATGTTTATAAACGACATTATCGTGTTTTCGTTTCGGGTTTCAAGAATAATTGTTCCACTTTTTGTACAGAGTTTTATATGCAATTCAGATCTTGTGCAATGATAAAATAACCTGTAAAAGTGAAGGATAACAGCAGTATTGCCAAAAACGAGGATATCCTTTGAATTATATTTTATATCTTTTTTTTATTTTTATTAATAATGCGTAGTTATTACAGCTTACGTATTTAATTAGTATATATCTCTATTCATCATTACTGTTATTGTAAGACTCCAGCTCTAGCTTGTTGTCTTCGTAATTCTTTCTTAACATATTTTCTTAAATACCGTATAATTAATATAATTGTGAGGATTACAAACAATAGCATTACCACGTCGACGCTGACGCTGACCGCAGTGGATGCTTTTGCATTTACATCTCGTTAATTTTGGTTTGGGTTCCTCCCATCGTTAAGATTTTCTCTTGTTTTTTTCTTCCTTTTTGTCTAGAATCTTCTTTTTCTTTTTTTATATTATACTACTATAAAAACAATGATTGATGGGAGTTTACTTATTTTTCTAAACTCTGCTTCCAATTTATCAATTATAAGCCACATCTCTGACGCAACTTCCAAGGTGCTGGTGGGTCTGAACTTATTTCTCATCTTCAGAGTTGCAATCTCCCTGCGAAGGCGTACTAGACGGCCTCTGCGTCGATGCTTGGGGTTTTCCGTTATTGGTCGAGACTCAAGGTTTCTCTGTTGCCTCTGGCAGTATTCTTCAATCGTTAGTCTACGTGGTCCCGGAGTTTCCTTCATACAATTCTCGTCCGGCGTGCAGGGACCTGGCATCTTTAGCTTTGCTTGTTGGTCTCTCAAATCAGTTACAGGATCGAAATCCGCAGGATCGCCATGTAAAAGTTGAGGATATCAGCAGGATTACCCAAAACGAGGATATATAATATATATAGAGAATATAAGCCTGCCTACCCGGGTGTGCCGGAGCTTAATAACGCCAATGGCAAAAATGTCCTGGCGGGACTACAGAAGCGCCTTGCCAATATTTAGGTGATTCGCGGCACTCAAAAGCGCCAATGCGAAAAAGTGAACTCCAAGGATTAGTGTTGAACACTGATTAATTTTAATTCTATTCTTTGGGTTTTTATACAAAATTTCTTAACCTATGATTTGAGTTGGACCTAGAGTCCATTCCATAATTTACCACTAATAATCTAAATACTATGTTTACATTTGCTTGTCAGCATACGCTTGCGATGGTTCTGTTGCAACAATGTAACTCAAATTTATTGAACTACTTAAAGGGAATCAATTGACGATCAAGATCAAGACAAAACAAAATATACGCGAAAGAACCAAAGCAAATGTATGTTGATAATATTCGGTATTCAATATATATGTAATTACAATAAATGGTGATGGGCATACTACAAACCGAACAACGCAAGATTAAG
The DNA here is from genome assembly GCF_050003625.1 of Haematobia irritans. NCBI lineage: Eukaryota > Metazoa > Arthropoda > Insecta > Diptera > Muscidae > Haematobia > Haematobia irritans. The sequence continues at coordinate 182,578,430 of NC_134399.1, forward strand.
AACCGAACTGAAAGAGTTTATTTGTATGCTAATGAACCTAGAAATAATATTTTAAAAACACACAATGTTTTGCCATATGTATTATTTATTTTACAATACCAATGTTAATATTTAAATTCGAACGATTATAAACTACATTATTGTGTTTTCGTTTCGAGTTTCAAGAATAATTGTTCCACTTTTTGTACAAAGTTTAATATGCAACTCAGATCGTGTTCAATCATAAAATAACCGAACAAGGCAAGATTAAAAACCGGACTGAACGAGTTTATTTCTTTGGTAATGAACCAAGTAATGTGTAGTGTATAAAATTAAACTAATGTGATGTATATGATTGTTTGGACTTTATTAGTCTGTTTACTTAGCCGGTATATCAACGAATAATATCATAAGTCTAGGTAGCCATCATATATACATTAGTATCGGTGTACTATCGAGGAATAAAGATGCTACTAAGCTGACTCCAACGCCTCTTGTTGTAACTGAGAGCATCTGGGCTCTTTGATTTGTAACATCTTTCAATTTGCTTTCAAGCTCCCTCTCTCCTCCACGCCCCGTATCCCTTTCTCTGGTAATGAACCTAGAAAAATTATTTTAAAACCACACAATGTTTTGCCATATGTATTATTTATTTTACAATACCAATGTTAATATTTAAATTGGAACGATTATAAACTACATTATTGTGTTTTCGTTTCGAGTTTCAAGAATAATTGTTCCACTTTTTGTACAAAGTTTAATATGTAACTCAGGTCGTGTTCAATCATAAAATAACCGAACAAGGCAAGATTAAAAACCGGACTGAACGAGTTTATTTCCTTGGTAATGAACCAAGTAATGTGTAGAGTATAAAATTAAACTAATGTGATGTATATGATTGTTTGGACTTTATTAGTCTGTTTACTTAGCCGGTATATCAACGAATAATATCATAAGTCTCGCTAGCCATCATACATACATTAGTATCGGTGTACTATCGAGGAACAAAGATGCTACTAAGCTAACTCCAATTCCTCGTGTTGTAACTGAGAGCATCTGGGCTCTTTGATTTGTAACATCTTTCAATCTGCTTTCAAGCTCCCTCTCTCCTCCACGCCTCGTATCCCTTTCTTTGGTAATGAACCTAGAAATATTATTTTAAAAACACACAATGTTTTGCCATATGTATTATTTATTTTACAATACAGATGTTAATATTTAAATTCGAACAATTATAAACTACATTATTGTGTTTTCGTTTCGAGTTTCAGAATAATTGTTCCACTTTTTGTACAAAGTTTAATATGCAACTCAGGTCGTGTTCAATCGTAAAATAACCGAACAAGGCAAGATTAAAAACCGGACTGAACGAGTTTATTTCCTTGGTAATGAACCAAGTAATGTGTAAAGTATAAAATTAAACTAATGTGATGTATATGATTGTTTGGACTTTATTAGTCTGTTTACTTAGCCGGTATATCAACGAATAATATCATAAGTCTCGCTAGCCATCATACATACATTAGTATCGGTGTACTATCGAGGAACAAAGATGCTACTAAGCTGACTCCAATGCCTCGTGTTGTAACTGAGAGCATCTGGGCTCTTTGATTTGTAACATCTTTCAATCTGCTTTCAAGCTCCCTCTCTCCTCCACGCCTCGTATCCCTTTCTTTGGTAATGAACCTAGAAATAATATTTTAAAAACACACAATGTTTTGCCATATGTATTTATTTTACAATACCAATGTTAATATTTAAATTCGAACGATTATAAACAACATTATTGTGTTTTCGTTTCGAATTTCAAGAATAATTGTTCCACTTTTTGTACAAAGTTTAATATGCAACTCAGGTCGTGTTCAATCATAAAATAACCGAACAAGGCAAGATTAAAAACCGGACTGAACGAGTTTATTTCCTTGGTAATGAACCAAGTAATGTGTAAAGTATAAAATTAAACTAATGTGATGTATATGATTGTTTGGACTTTATTAGTCTGTTTACTTAGCCGGTATATCAACGAATAATATCATAAGTCTCGCTAGCCATCATACATACATTAGTATCGGTGTACTATCGAGGAACAAAGATGCTACTAAGCTAACTCCAATTCCTCGTGTTGTAACTGAGAGCATCTGGGCTCTTTGATTTGTAACATCTTTCAATCTGCTTTCTGGCTCCCTGTCTCCTCCACGCCTCGTATCCCTTTCTCTGGTAATGAACCAAGAAATAATATTTTAAAAACACACAATGTTTGCCATATGTATTATTCATTTTACTATACCAATGTTAATATTTAAATTCTCGCATTTCTAGAACGTGTGCTATCATACCACTGCCACCATCTTCCCAGAAAATGTCACATCAATATCGTTTTTTAATCCTATTAATTTGATGTATACGTTTTAAAGATACACTATGTTTTGCCATATGTATTATTCATTTTACAATACCAATGTTAATACTTAAATTCGAACGATTATAAACTAAATTATTGTGTTTCCGTTTTGAGTTCCAAGAATAATTGTTCCACGTTTTTTGTACAGAGTTTTATATGCAATTCAGATCTTGTTCAATGATAAAATAACCGAACAGCGCAAGATTAAAAACCGAACTAAATGAGTTTATTTGTCTGGTAATTAAACAAGAAAAAATATTTAAAAAAAAAAAAAAACAATGTTTGCCATATATTATTCATTTTACAATACCGATGTTAGTATTTAAATTTTTATATTTGTAGAACGTGTGCTATCAAATCACTGGCACCATCTTCCGAGAAAATGCCACATCAATATCGTTTTTTAATCCTATTAATTTGATGTATACTTTTTAAAGATACACTATGTTTTGCCATATGTATTATTCATTTTACAATACCAATGTTAATACTTAAATTCGAACGATTATAAACTAAATTATTGTGTTTCCGTTTTGAGTTTCGAGAATAATTGTTCCACGTTTTGTACAAAGTTTTATATGCAATTCAGATCTTGTTCAATGATAAAATAACCGAACAGCGCAAGATTAAAAACCGAACTAAATGAGTTTATTTGTCTGGTAATTAAACAAGAAAAAATATTAAAAAAAAACAATGTTTGCCATATATTTATTCATTTTGCAATACCGATGTTAGTATTTAAATTCTCGCATTTCTAGAACGTGTGCTATCATGCCACTGCCACCATCTTCCGAGAAAATGTCGCATCAATATCGTTTTTTAATCCTATTAATTTGATTTATACTTTTTAAAGATACACTATGTTTTGCCATATGTATTATTCATTTTACAATACCAATGTTAATACTTAAATTCGAACGATTATAAACTAAATTATTGTGTTTCCGTTTTGAGTTTCAAGAATAATTGTTCCACGTTTTGTACAGAGTTTTATATGCAATTCAGATCTTGTTCAATGATAAAATAACCGAACAGCGCAAGATTAAAAACCGAACTAAATGAGTTTATTTGTCTGGTAATTAAACAAGAAAAAATATTAAAAAAAAAAAAACAATGTTTGCCATATATATTATTAATTTTACAATACCGATGTTAGTATTTAAATTTTCATATTTGTAGAACGTGTGCTATCAAACCACTGGCATCATCTTCCGAGAAAATGTCACATCAATATCGTTTTGTAATCCCATTAATTTGATGTATACTTTTTAAAGATACACTATGTTTTGCCATATGTATTATTCATTTTACAATACCAATGTTAATACTTAAATTCGAACGATTATAAACTAAATTATTGTGTTTCCGTTTTGAGTTTCAAGAATAATTGTTCCACGTTTTGTACAGAGTTTTATATGCAATTCAGATCTTGTTCAATGATAAAATAACCGAACAGCGCAAGATTAAAAACCGAACTAAATGAGTTTATTTGTCTGGTAATTAAACAAGAAAAAGTATTAAAAAAAACAATGTTTGTCATATGTATTATTCATTTTACAATAACGATGTTAGTATTTAAATTTTCATATTTGTAGAACGTGTGCTATCAATCCACTAGCACCATTTTCCGACAAAATGTTTGCATTCCTCACATCCATATCGTTCATTAATCCTATTTCTTTGTTGTATAAATTAAACGCATTGATAGGGTTTTATTATTATTAAATGGTTTGTTATAACTTATTTATTACAGTTCATGTTAATGACTAAGTATAGCAACTGCCTCTGACTCTAAAGAAAGCATAAACTTCCACCAACATTCTGCGCTGCGCTGCTGACTCAACGTCTGGTGTAGAAAATCTGACTAGTAGCTCGTGGTCGATGTGAGTTGTGAGAACTTGTCGATATTCCCGTTTTCAGGTATAAAGACGCTGACATTGTAGCTCGTATCGTTGATGGATATTTATTTGTTTTGGTTGCATTATTGCAACTGCACAGTGGGACAGTGGAGCTACGATGGTATCTTATGATAACTTATACTTTTTAAAAAAAGATACACTATGTTTTGCCATATATATTATTCATTTTACAATACCAAAGTTAATATTGAAATACAAAAGTTTATAAACTACATTATCGAGTTTCAAGAATAATGGTTTCACTTTTTGTACAGAGTTTTATATGCAATTCAGATCTTGTTCAATGATAAAATTGTAAAATATTAGGATTGACATGTAGAATACGTACAACATGTACGACAAAACTCAGATACGAAATGAAGTATACACCCAGAACTTGTGTTCAACACTGATTCCTCTTTATTGTATTCTTTGGGGTTTTATACAAAATTTCTTAACCTACGGTTTGAGTTGGACCTAGAGTCCACTCCATAACTTACCACTAATAATCTAAATACTATGTTTACATTTGCTTGTTAGCATACGTATTTAAAAGGAATCAAATGATGATCAAGAATTTGGTCATAAAATACAAAATTGCTGCAAATACAAAATTGTCTATCAAAGTCTGACAATGTGGATTTGAACAATCGTTTCTTCATGTATTTAAATGACTCATTGCACTGATGTGTCCATTCATTATTATTCAAATTCAAACGTTTTTGGTTTCAAGAATAATTGTTCCACTTTTTGTACATAGTTTTATATGCAACTCAGATTGTGTTCAAATCATAAATTAACCGAACAATGCAATGTAAAAAATCGAACTGAAAGAGTTTATTGTAGAACAGGTAGAACATGTAAATTAATAAATAAAATAAAATTTTTGAGTCCTCTTTTTCTTTGCGTTGCTATGCACCTATTTTTATTGAAGGATTAGAGAGAACTGAATATTAAAGTTTTTGTAACTATACTCCTTTGTAGAAGAACCACGCCGATGCTGATGTTGCAGACGGCAGTGACGGTTTTTTAGACACCCAGATCTTGTGGTGAACACTGATCGATTTTTATTCTATTCTTTGGGCACACTACAAAATAACCGAACAACTCAATATTCAAAACCTAATTGAAAGAGTTTATTTGTCTGCTAATGAACCAAGAAATAATATTGTAAAAACACACAATATTTTGTCATATGTATAATTCATTTTACAATACCAATGTTAATATTTAAATTCGACGATTATAAACTACATTATTGTGTTTTCGTTTCAAGTTTCAAGAATAATTGTTCCACTTTTTATACAAAGTTTAAATGTAACTCAGGTCGTGTTCAATTCATAAAATAACCGAACAAGGCAAGATTAAAAACCGAACTGAACGAGTTTGTTTGGAGTTGCACTTTATTAGTTTGTTTACTTAGCCGGTATACCAACGGATAATATTGTTACGTTTTTTATTACCCGTCAATTAAAATACTGTTTGTTTCAATAACGTTAATCTACAATTTATTTACTAGGACTTTACACTAATTCACTTTACAAATTGTTCACACTGATGTTATCCGTTTGACGCTTTAATAAGGACTGACTCGTTAGCAGCATGCGAGCGCTTTTATATATGACGGTTTGGCAATGCGAGAATATTCTGGCAGCACTGCAATATTCTGGCAACGCCAGAATATTCGACCATTAAGTTATTCATCTGGTGGCTGCCAAACACATATACACTTAAAAATTTATATCAAACTATCCATTTTTAATCAAACTAAAAACACTAACCCCCATTTTTATGAAGCTCCGTTAGTGCTACGTTAGCTAACGAACTTTTATACCGTGATATATACATATCTGCCATCTTGCGTATGCCAGTTAGAAATTTAATTGCTCAAATTTTTTAAGTTGAAAGTTAACCGGAGAAAAGATATTTTCATTTTTCTTTCTGTTAACTGGCAGTTAAAGCCTAACGGAGCTACATGAAAATGGCCGCAAGTCAGTTAAGAAAATAATTGAAAATAGTTACGTTTTTAATGGAAAAAAAAACAAGTAAGGAAAGTCTAAAGTCGGGCGGGGCCGACTATATTATACCCTGCACCACTTTGTAGATCTAAATTTTCAATACTATATCACAGCCGTCAAATGTGTTGGGGGCTATATAAAGGTTTGTCCCAAATACATACATTTAAATATCACTCGATCTGGAAAGATTTTGATAGACTTCTACAAAATCTATAGACTCAAAATTTAAGTCGGCTAATGCACTAAGGTGGAACACAATGTTAGTAAAAAAAATATGGGAAACCTTTAAATCTGAAGCAATTTTAAGGAAACTTCGCAAAAGTTTTTTTTTTGTTTTTTGTTATTATTATTAACAAAAATTCATATAGTTTACAATTTATTTATGATTTATCGCTCGATATATATGTATTAGAAGTTTAGGAAAATTAGAGTCATTTTTACAACTTTTCGACTAAGCAGTGGCGATTTAAGAAGGAAAATGTTGGTATATTGACCATTTTTGTCGAAATCAGAAAAACATATATATGGGAGCTATATCTAAATCTGAACCGATTTCAACCAAATTTGGCACACATGACGGTATTACTAATTGTACTCCTAGTGCAAAATTTCAACCAAATTGGGCCAAAACTCTGGCTTCTGGGGCCATATAAGTCCATATCGGGCGAAAAATATATATGGAAGCTAAATCTAAATCTGAACCGATTTCAATCAAATTTGGCACACATGACAATACTACCAATTGTACTCTTTGTGCAAAATTTCAAGCTAATCGGGATAAAACTCTGGCTTCTGGGTCCATATAAGTGCATATCGGGCGAAAGATATATATGGGAGCTATATCTAAATCTGAATCGATTTCAACCAAATTTGGCACGTATAGCTACAATACTAAATCTACTCCCTGTGCAAAATTTCAACCAAATTGGGCCAAAACTCTGGCTTTTAGGACCATATTAGTCCATATCGGGCGAAAGATATATGTGGGAGCTATATCTAAATCTGAACCGATTTCAATCAAATTTTGCACACTTGACTATACGACTAAATGTTATGTTTGTACAAAATTTCAAGCAAATCGGTATAAAACTCTGGCTGCTGGATTCATATTAGTGCATATCGGGCGAAAGATATATATGGGAGCTATATCTAAATCTGAACCGATTTCTTCCAAAATCAATAGGGTTCTATTCTGACCCAAATTAGGAACATTGACCAAATTTGAAGGCGATTGGACTTAAATTGCGACCTAGACTTTGATCACAAAAATGTGTTCACAGACAGACGGACGGACGGACAGACGGAAATGGTTATATCGACTCAGGGACCAACCCTGAGCATTATTGCCAAAGACACCATGTGTCTATCTCGTCTCCTTCTGGGTGTTACAAACATATGCACTAACTTATAATACCCTGTTCCACAGTGTGGCGCAGGGTATAATAATTGAGTTTTGCATTCAACATCAATTAAATTAATTAAAAAATTAATTGAAAATTGCTAATAAAATCAATTAAATTTTTAATCAAGCATTTTTTTAATTTCCAATTAAAACTGTGATTGATACTATTATTTTCGTGATTGAAGACATTTCAATTAAAAACTTAATTTGGACCAATTAATTTCGTGATTGAATCAGAACAAAATTTTTTTGTGTGTATAATTATCAAATTCGTAACAATATCTTAAGTGTAGCTAGCCATCATACATACATTAGTATTGATGTACTATCGAGAACAAAGATGCTACTAAATTGACTCCAGCGCCTCGTGTTGTAACTGAGATCATCTGCGCTCTCTGAGAATAAATAGGACAAGGGCTCATGGTCCTTTTCAACCAAGTTTTCCGTGTAGGTACGGTCTGAAATACTGAATATTCCAATGGATGGCGATTCGTTCTTGTTCGGCTGTTGATTTATTACACTCAGCCTTTGTAAATGTTTTGGATGTAAATGCTATTGGAAGCTGTTGGCCATTGTATTATTGACTTAGCACTGCTCCGCATGCACATTTGGTTGCAAATATAAACTTGTCTATCAACGTCTGACAATGTGGGTTTGAACAATCGTTTCTTCAGGTATTCAAATGACTCATTGCACTGAGGTGTCCATTCATTATTATTCAAATTCAAACGTTTTTGGTTTCAAGAATAATTGTTCCACTTGTAATAAAAAAAGTTCAGGATTATAGATATATCTTTTCGCCCTGCCTGCCCGGTTGTGCCGGCGCTTAAAAACGCCAATGGCCAAATAATTGTTTAGGCGGCACTAAAGAAGCGCCTTGCCAAAAGAATGGTGTTCGCGGCACTCAAAAGCGCCAATGCGGAATGGAAATGAATACTACCAATTAGAGTAGAATACTGATTGATTTTTATTTAATTCTTTCGCTTTTTATACAAAAATGTCTTAATCTATGATTTGGGTTGGACCTAGAGTCCACTCCATAACTTACCACTAATAATCTAAATATTGTTTACATTTGCTTGTCAGCATACGCTTGCGATGGTTCTGTTGCAATAATGTAACTTGAATTTATTGAGCTACTTAAGAACGGAATCAAATATCAAAAAGAATTCGGTCATAAAATTATGTTACTGACCAGCGCAACAAAACAAAACAAAAATGTACGCGAAAGAACCAAAACAAATGTATGTTGACAATATTTGGTAAATTACAATAAATGGTGATGGGCACACTACACACTTTTTGTACTGTGATAAATGATAAAGTTTCAAAAAATATATTTAACCCGGATGTTGCCGGCGCTTAAAAACGACAATGGCAAAAATAATTGTTCAGGCGGCACTAAAGAAGCGCCTTGCCAAAAAGTATGAGGTTCGCGGCACTCAATGCCGCCAATGCGAAAAAAAAGATGTAAACGCTCCAGATTGGTGTAGAACCCTGATTGATTTTTATTTTATTCTTTGCCTTTTTATACAAAATTTCTTAATCTACGATTTGAGTTGGACCTAGAGTCCACTCCATAACTTACCACTCACTAATAATCTAAATACTATATACTATGTTTACATTTCCTTGTCAGCATACGCTTGCGATGGTTCTGTTGCAACAATGTAACTGGAATTTATTGAGCTACTTAAAAAAAACGGAATCAAATATCGATCAAGAATTTGGTCGTATATGTAGCAAATTTACAACTATTTTAAATTCAATTAAATATTTGAAATATATTTTTAAATAAAATTGAATATGAGTATTATTGTGGTGTATATATTAAAAAAAAACTTTATAAGCTCCCTATTGGCTTTCTTTCTCATAAAGCAAATTTCTGGAATAATTCCACATTTTTATTTAACTTTGGAGACTCCAATAGTAATTCTTCCACTTTTATAGTCTATTATACAAAATAACTGGACGACGCAAGCGTAAAAACCGAGCTGACGATGCTATGACATCGTTATAAAACAGTTCATTACAATTTGTAATCATAAACTAGATTATAGTCCTACAAAAGGGAACATTAGATTACAGATTCACAAAAGGGACGTGCCATTATAAATGCACATTTTACTTCAACCCAATCTTTTTGGAGAAATTCAATATATAGTATATTTGAATTATTATGCCATATTATTGCACATGATATGTTTTATTTTAGTGAAGACTCAGTGATAACCACAAACGCTTCTTGTTAGTTACATCCATTGTTAAAAGACTGTACATATTTTAATCAATCAATTTATCGGAAGCTTTTGGCCATTGTATTCTTGTCTTAGCACTTCTTCGCTTGCATATTTGCTTGTTATACAAAATTATCTATCAAAGTCTGGGTATTGTAACAATGTGGGTTTTAACAATTGTTTCTTCAGGTATTCCAATGACTCATTGCACTGAGGTGTCCTTTCAAATTCAAAGGTTTTTGGTTTCAATAATAATTGTTCCACTTTTTGTACAGAGTTGTATATGCAATTCAGATCTTGTTCAATGATAAAATAACCGAACAACGCAATATTAAAAACCGAACTGAAAGAGTTTATTTGTCTGGCAATGAACCAATAATTAATATTTTAAATAATATCATGAACTTCCACATCGTCTTCATCATCTCGTTGTTCACATTACACGTCGTCTAAGTTATTGATATGTCTGCCATTGCTCATTTCGAGTTCACAAGCTGACTTCAGTTGGCCTCAGCATCGTCTTCACCACTAAGTGCGCCACTTTCAACTTCAAGTGGAAGAATATACAATGCTGTTACAGACTCGTCTTCAGCAGACAACTCATTTAAGAAATCAATAGCTTCTTTTGCAGTAAGTGCCCTTAAAATTATCAAAAAAAAAAAACACCAAACAAAATAAGTGATCTATTTGTGCTTAATTTCGCCCAGCGTGACCATACGGTCACATCTGTTAAAACTTTTAGAAAAAACACTTAATTTTTTTGAAAGCTGAGAAATGGAATTGTACATACACAACTTCAATATCTTCCGCAATAAAAAATACTTATTTGAAATCTGAAGAACATCATTTCATTAAAAATATTGCATACTTTTTGTAGTAACATGAATTCAGGTTTTTTGCCATAATATTTTCTTAAGTACTGACAATGCATCCAATCGCTTCAACGAACACACAGTAACTAGATAAAAAACAAATTTGACAGAAGCGCACACCCTTCACAAATAGAATGAGTGCAAATTTTTCGAAATCGGGGAATCACACGTATTAACGTATTTACTTTGCTACGCTTGTTGTGTGTGGGACCATAAGTAGTAGGATAATGCCGGTTCTAATTCAATACTTTAATGGGTTTTGCTCATTTTTTAATGGGTTTAGGTCCGTTATGTAAACAATGACACAGTGGGGTGGGTCGTTCAATTTGCGGATTTATTTTTTTTTTAATTTAATGGGTTTGAGAACGTAAAGTAAACACTTGATCGATAATGCAGTTTCTAGATTATGGAGCTATTATGTTTTTAATGGGTTTGAGGACGTTAAGTAAATGAGATCGGTGGGTTTGTTTATTAAAGTTAATTGGTTAGTGGGCTTTAATGGGTTTGAGGCCGTTAGGTGAACAATGTGAAGGTTGGTTTGTTCATGGAATTTTAATGGGTTTGAGGACTTTAATGGGTTTGAGTCCGTTAAGTAAACAATCCCAGAGTGGGTGGGGATGTAAAAGTGTAGTTTTTTTTTTTTTTTGAGTGTGTGTGTGGCATGTGGAGTGGAGTTGTATGATCAATCGTAGCATTGACATTGAAATTGTCGCTGGATTTTTTATTATTTTTTCTTTTTTTTTTTTTATTATCCAAGAACTATAGACCCAGTAACACAGAAGAAATCCAATGAGAAAAAATACTGACCATACCCAACAATATAAAAATTTTAGTTTAAGTGAAAATGAATGTTTTTATTTGATGGTAGTGTTAATTAGCGCACAGAAATAGTCAGTTAAACATGGTTTCCCCGCAGAAAGATCGGTTTCACCGTGAAGATGCACGTTTGGAGACATTCGATATTTGGCCCGTAGATTATATAAGCAGAAATGCATTGGCAATGACGGGGATGTTTTATACAGGAGAAGCAGATATTGTTAAGTGTTATTTCTGTAAAGTTGAAATATATTCCTGGAAACAAACAGATGACCCTATATCTGAACATCTACGTTTATCAATAAATTGTCCTTTATTAAGGCGATGTACGACTAACAATGTACCTATAAATTCTATAGAACTCAATCAGATGTTACCTACAATGGGATGTGATACATGTGGTATGCATGATTTTAATATAAAACGAAGAGTGACTAGTAGCAAGAGGAAATTGTGCTGCCCACCATTTGTAATTATGATACTTACGTTGTTTATTTTAAGACATACTATCAATAAAGCTTGAATAAAAAAAAATAGAATTTGTTTTATTATTTATTTATTAAGCTCATGATCAAGTCTTGAATTTTCTCAAAATTTTTTTCTAGATACACAAAAAGTTTATAAACATTATTTACGGCACACGTAAATTTGTTATTTGAATGAATATGGCAAGATGTCTTATAGTTATACAAATTTTTAAAGCTAGTTTCATATTCCAAATTAATAATACAACTTTTAATATATTTTTCTAGAAAATCCTTTTTAACCTTTCCAAAAACAAATATATACTTAAAATTATTTAGTGGCCATAGAACTTCTCCAACACGGCAGTAATCTATGGTGCCTATTGACCAATCAAGTCCGTTGATAAAATTTTTACAATAGTGATTTCGGGTTAATGCATCTCTATTAAGTTCTCTAATGTCGAATGGTGGCTTGAAGAGAAAATGATTAGCTATGACCGATGTGAAATCCATAAAAGCCAATTCTTTTATGTATATACTGCTGCGGTCGTTGGCATGACAGCACTGAAAATCTACTAGAGCAATTTCAGATCGAGGAATGACGTCCATTTTGCGATTGACTTGAATATATCTCAATAATCGAAAGAAGTCTTTGTTGAACTGAATTACATGAATGTTTTGACATCATTTATAAGGGCTTGGGATTCATGAACTGAGACAAAAATTTCAAACATAAATGACCGCAATTGGAAGAGTTAAATTTTTGTTCTCTTTTATAGTTATATTTTACATTGCAACCTAAATATTTCAACAGTTCGAGTGGCGGTTGAAGATTTCCAAAGCTATCAAAGTATTCAATTTCATTGTTGTTTTTGTAATATGCTACCCAATGTGTTCCAGGTCCTCTTAGGGAATCTAAATTTAATACACCACATTCTCTTTTCCAAGGTGTGCTTGGTAGATTGTCTCTCATAAATACTCCTCGAAAATGTGTAATATATCTTTTAGCAAATATGTATATATCTACATCCGTTAGTGGTCTCTTAGGTAGCATTTTAATTAGTTTTTTGCGATTGAATTGCTCAATGTGATACCCATACCCCTTTTAAAAGGCCTAAGATAAAGACCTTTACCCATAGCAATTGCTTCCATATTTTTGTTATGTCGAATATTTTCTTCAAGTTGCTGTTTTGCGCTCTTTGCGGAATTAACTACTTTAGCTTTGGATGAAGCGCCAGATGTTATAGCTCCCAAAGCACCAGCGCTGTTATTATTGGAACTAATGGAAGAAATCCTCCAATCTTGGGTACTTTAATAACTCTAGGAATGACGACATGTGATTTTTTCCCTTTAAACGAAGTGTTTATTACTTTGCGTGGAATTTTAATTGCTGTATTTATATCACAAGGTTTTTCCTTCTTTAAAGATGTTTTTGCCTTTTGGACAGCTGTTGTAAATAAAGTCTGTCGTTTTTTCTTATCCACACCCATACCAAGTTTTATTTTCGATTTCATGGCGTTGGTGACTAAATAAGCGTATATTTTCTCGCCCAAAGTGCTATCTTTAGATTTTACTCGTTCCCACGCCTTTTGAGAAAGTTCTCTATCTGCTTTGTGTCGTTGATTTATATCTTCACTTTTTGAGTAAGCGATATCATGAAGTCGACATGCAGCATCCAAACCATTTATTCCCTTGTCCCCTCTTTTAAGACGTTTTTCCAATTTTGTGCCTGGTCCGCAAATTCGATATCCTGGTAAATGTAGCTCTACAGGTAGTGAGTTAATTAAATTATTTACGAATCCACCTCCTTGGACAGAACTTTTGCTTTTGATTTGATTTTTGTTGTAAACAATCATTTTATACAATTTTAAACTATAAACAAACAAACAAATTAAAAATAAAAAAATAAATATATTCGAAATCGTAATATATATATCAGTAGTTATTATGCGGTTTATAAAGCAGGACAAGGACATCAAAATCCGAAATTTTGATTTCACACACATAAATTCAAACAAATCAAAGCATAGTTCTTTGTTGCCGAATTCTATAAGATGTTTAATAGTTGGACCATCGAACTGCGGCAAAACTAATGCGATGATAAGTTTGATTGAAAGTCCAAATGGTCTTAAATTTGAGAATATATATTTGTATTCAAAGTCTTTATATCAATTAAAATATGAGTATCTCAGAAGACTTGTAAGCCCAATAAAAGGCATGGGATACTACATGTATAACAATAATGCTGACGTTTTAACCCCGAATGAAGCAAAACCAAACTCGATTATGATATTTGATGATGTAGCGTGCGACAAACAAAATAATATACGCGACTATTTCGCAATGGGTCGCCATAGGAACATCGATTCGTTTTATCTCTGTGAAACATACAGTCGAATCCCAAAACAATTAATTCGTGATAATGCAAACTTAATCGTTGCTTTCAAGCAAGACGAAACAAACATTAAACATATATACAATGATCATGTCGGTAGTGACATGCCTCTGGGCCACTATATAGATATTTGTCGAGAATGTTGGAAAGCTAGATACGGATTTTTGGTTATAAATAAAGATGATGAAATTCGAGATGGACGTTATAGAAAAGGATTTGACACATATATTAGTCCTTAGTTTTAAACATTCTTCAGACTAAAGCAGACGCTATATCAATATCATTAAAGTCGCTTAGATACTACACCCCATTACTTTGTGGTAATTAACATCGAAATAACAGTTCAATACCCCAACAGGGTCTGTTGCTTAGTAGACCAACAGCTGTACAGGGTCTGTTCATTAGCCGTTCATGACCTATTCAATTCCTGTTTGACATCTGGTTAACGAAAATTGTACAACACATCAATTCTATATTATCATTATGAATGAACACGTGTTGAGAAAGTTAATAAAATCGAGAAAATCTTTGAAACAAAAGTTTCGAAGCATAAAATTAGGCGATGACGAAAAATCCATCAAGCTAGAAAGCATATTTAAGCCATTAACTATACCGCTGAATAATTTTATAAAATTAAAAAGTGAGAACATAAAAACGGAGTTTCCAGAAAGTCAGATTTTCAAATATGAAACCAGTACCCCAAAAAGAGAAAACTCACATAAACCACATTTTGATGTAAACTACCACATGAATAACTTTAAAACTGACTCAAACGATGTTGAAGAAGCAGACGACGAAGAGGTGGGGGAGCATTCAGAAAAATATTTTTCACAAGCAGATGATGGAGATAGTACTATAGACTTATCTACACTACAAACAGTAAAAACTCTTGATACTATTTTTGGCCCACATAAAGATAAAAATGGATGGTCTTTAGGCAATAGTCCCATTCGAATAAATAAAGATAAAATACACATAGGGAATCAACGTTGGGAATTCACACCAGGCTTGTTTGAATTAATTGTCTATAAAGAGCCGAAACATTATGATGCTGTGGAACTAGACATATATAAAAAATTTTATCAAATACTAATGCCCACCGTAGGAATTTTGATGCAAGCGGTCAAATAAAAGGAAACAAAGGCTACAAATATAATCACATAATAAAAAATCTGTTTAAAGATACTCACACAGGTAAAGGGTTAATGACGGTTAATTTGCAAAAGCCCAACTATATATATTGGGACGATCCGAATGAGTTAGTGGAAAGACTGAAATTACTAATTGCATCACAGGAAGCCGGTCACAATAATCAAAACAATGAAATAGTTTCTATAATTGAAGAGTTGAAAGAAGCCAATATAATACACTGATTATTCAATAGAATCGAATTCTTCTGAACTAAAGAAATATGTTCCGAAAGTTTTTGGATTTGCTATTGACAGGAATAATAACATCGATTTCCAAAATAAAAAGCTCAAAAATTTGGGAGCGCCGGTGGAGGATACGGACGGAATCAACAAAGATTATTTACAAAAACAAATCGACATCTCAAGAGAAATACTAAAGCAACATTTAAATACAGAAATCGTCATACTTAGGCAAGAATTAAGGCAGATAATGATAAGCATTAAAGATATATATAAGGTATTAGCGGAGATGCAATCGAATCCAGAATTGATTTACAATACTAGTAATTAATTACAATATTAGTATTTAAAAATGGAGAAAAGGAAGATCGTTAACGAAATCCACACGCAAGCTCGAAAAAATTTCCCTCGTCGGAGAGTTGTTACGAAGGGTATTGATGACTTATGGCAGGCAGATTTGGTTGAGATGGGAAACTATGAAACCTAAATAAAGGATTTAAATATATTCTCACGGTCATTGACACATTTTCAAAGTATGCTTGGGTGGAGCCACTTAAAACAAAAAATGCATCCGATGTATCTAAAGCCTTTCAGAAGGTATTGAGTATGAATCGAGTACCGAAAAACTTACACACAGATGATGGTAAAGAGTTTTTTAATAAGGACTTTGGAAAACTTAAGGAAAAATATTCAATAAATCACTATTCCACATATAGTGTTATGAAAGCGTCTATTGTAGAACGCTTTAACCGTACTTTTAAAACATTACTATTCCGAGAGTTTTCATACAATGGATCATATAAATGGGTTAACATATATAAACGTATAGTTTACAAATACAATAGAACAGTACATCGAACAATAAAAATGGCACCGATCGATGTAAATCCAAATAATGAGCAAATGTTATTAAACACTGTTTATAATCATTTAAAGATATATAAACCGTCTCAATTTCACGTTGGCGATTATGTACGTCTAAGTAAATACAAAAACATTTTTGAGAAAGGCTATACGCCCAACTTCAGTACCGAAATTTTTCGCATACGATCTATACGAAACACAAATCCCAGCACATATCTATTGGAGGATTATCAAGGAAACCCCATAAAAGGTGGATTCTATAAAGAGGAAATACTGCGCACTCATCATCCTGATGTCTATCTTGTTGAGAAGATTATTAAAACAAAGGGACAAATGGCATATGTTAAGTGGCTAGGATTCCCCGATGAACATAACTCCTGGATAAATAAGAATGATATATTATAACCATCCCTTTATTTACATATATAATAAAATACTAATCAAATTGCAAATTGTTATTCAATTGGTTTTTAGTCATTACAATGTCAATTACGTTAGCATTAAGCGGTAAATCATCGGTTCTCACCACTCACTATTTTCCTCCCATTCAACTTGATGGGGAATATGAATGTGCTTTAGTTGATTTCCATTCCTATAATTCAATACCAAACGTTGACTACGAAAACAACTTATTTCATATTGGAAATGATTTAATTGAAATTCCGATTGGTTCGTATGAACTGGAAGATATTGCTAGCTACATAAAACATGAATATGTCAAAAAAAATCACAGCAAAACTTTAGAGATCGCGGCTAACAACAACACACTTCAAATTGAAATTTATTCTTCTGATGATGTTATACACTTTAATAAGGATCGATCGATCGGTTCCTTATTTGGGTTTAACGATAGAGTTTTAACACCTAACGTGAAACATACATCCAACCAATCTGTAAATATTTTGAAAGTGAATGCGATTCAAATACAATGCAATATAATATCGGGAGCATATATGAATAATTATGCTGCTCACACACTACATGAGTTCGGTGTTAACGTTTCTCCGGGGTATAAATTGGAAGAAATACCGAAGAATCTTATTTACCAGTAAACGTCAAAGAAATTGGTAGTTTGAAAATTTGGATTGTAGATCAAGACAAGCGGTTGATAAACTTTCGAGGTGAAGAAATAACATTGCGTTTGCACCTTAAGCCGAAAGCAAAATGATAATTTATAATAATAAATATTATACTAAGGGACTCATCCAATCCATTCCTGTTGAAGCACTCAAGCTTAAAACACAACATCTGTCTGTCCGATCTAAGAGACGAAAATTATCTAAAGCAAATAAACGTTTTTTAAAATCATTAAACCTTCGGCTAAAAACTAATGTCTGAAATATTAAACGTGGGAGAAAAACCATTCTCTGATGAGAGCATAATTAAAAAAGATTACCACAGTTACATGCCATATGTACAATCTTATAAAAATAACGATGAAATTAGAATAACGATACAAAACCAAGATATATATGTCCTACCGACTGAGAGTTATATTTACATAGAGGGTCTAGTAACGTTAGCGGATGGCGAAAGAACCCCCAATGGTAGATTGCGAAATAATTGCGTTGCCCACATGTTCGATGAGATTCGATATGAAATCAATGGAATTGAAATTGACCGCACTCGTCATTTGGGTATTTCAAGCACAATCAAATATTTTTTGTCTCTAAATGATTTCGATGGGAATATGCTTCTTAATGCTGGATGGAATACAAAGAGTGATCTCCAAATGGATGCTTTTATGTCCCCTTGAAATTGTTGTTGGGATTTGCAGAGGATTTCAACAAAGTTATTCTTAATTGCAAACATGACCTAATTTTATTACGTAGTTCTAATGATTCTAATGTATGCTACTCAACAAAAGCAGATGAAAATGTCAAACTGACTATTCAAAATATCACATGGAGAATACCACACGTGCACATTTCCGACTCCTCAAAACTCAAGGTGTTGAAGATCATCAAAGATGGAACAAATTTACATCTAGCTTTTCGAAGTTGGGATTGTCATTTTAATCCTACATTTCCGAATGCTACAAAAGGTAGCTGGAATGTTAAACTCTCCGTAAACCGCGAACGCCCACGGTTTGTTATTTTAGCATTTGAAAATAACAAAAAGTTTATACATTGTCATCTGGTGAATTTAAAAGTACACCTCAATTCGGATACTTACCCTTATGATGACCTTAATCTTAAGTTTGATGATAATAGATACGCAGTCCTGTATGACATGTATACCAAATTCCAACAAAGCTTTTACTTGAAAGAACCACAACCATTACTATCCTGTTTGGAATTCAAAGATAACCCAATTAGTGTAATTGATGTTAGCTATCAAAACGAAATGATAAAAAGTGGACCAATAGACGTCAAAATAGAGTTTGAAACCAGTAAACCTATACCAGCAAATACATCTGCATATTGTTTAATAATCCATGACCGCTTCATTGAGTATACTCCATTGACGGGCAATGTTCGAAAAATAATATAAAAATGCTGTTACCATTCCCTTTTCAAATAAATAAAACACAATCAATTTATTATAAATCATAAATCTATATTCTTTTTATTTTTTTTGTTATAGAATATATGTAAGTATAAATATACAAGATGGATTATGTGTTAAAAAAATAAAATTTGAAAAATATTTATAAATATAAAGAAGAATTAAGGAATTCAATATCAGTATCACAATCCCATGAAATATTTAAGTCTACATCCATTTCACATGTAAAATCATTAAAAATTTCATTTAATTTTGAGTAAATTTCATGGTGACCCCAGGCAAGTGTATTAATGTTACCTTCTTTAATTTTCCGCTTAGTATCTATGGGGCTTAGAGTTACTTTATTTAAAATATTAGTGTATATATTGTGTAGTTTTGATTTGAAATTTAGCATATCATCACTTACTTTCAACTGATTAAATAAACAATTTCTATAATTACTTATGCTATACTCCCTAATTATGCATTTTTTAACACCTTTGGCTTTTTTTACTTCTTCACCATCATCTAGAGTATAGGAATACATTTTTGGACCAAGCCCAACAAACTCGGTCATTATTCTACCGCAGTTTTCGTCTTTCATATATCCAATTTTCTTTTTGTTAAGCAAAGGAAACTGGAAAATGTTATTTGGTAGGTAGTCTGAAGTATCAAAATATATAAATCACAACGAATTTCATCATAAACATCATCAGACTTTATTGTGTATATAAACGAGTCCGTATCCATGTAATTTAAAGATAACCTTTCACCAAACTTTGTTTTCATATAGTTGTAGTGAAAATCGTACATTTTCCACTTTGCTAACTCCAATATACAAAATCCTAGGTATATTGGTTTATCATAGCAGAATGAGGTTTTATTCATATGAATAGCCCAAAATTCATCCGAAAACTGCGTAATACTATCGAAATTTGGTTTTGCTATTAAAGCTCGCGCCCCTAGTCTATTTCTATTCGTTGTCTCCCATTCGGTAACGAACCGAATATCTTTTCTCTTTTCAACATTTTCCATGGTTTTTCCATAAACTGCATTGTTAAGAAGTTTGAAAAAATTTTTCTCAAACGCATTTTTTGCCTTTTTCCTCATGTCATTATTTTTGTCTATATATTCCTTTAATAATGGCTTTTGGTTAAAGGAGAGAACTCTATGTACCCTTTTTAAGATATACCCTTGCTCCAAACATTGTTTTAAGGTTAGGTAGTGCATCGTATACCTATCTTTTGGAGTAAGATCACACACTAGCTTATTATGCTTAGATCCACCTATCTTCTTATTTTCAGAAGCCATGGGTAAGTCATTAAATTTGTCATGGTGGTTAGGTGGACAAGAGAGGGAAACTTCATATATGTAGCCTTCTGCGGAATCATGTTTAAATTTTTTTATTTCTTCAGGGTCAAAAATAATGCTTTGTTCATCAATCCACTTAAAATTACCATAAGGAAGATATTGTTGCATTGTCCATCCATATAAATTGTTTACATCAAAGTACATAAGGTATGTGGATGGAATGGTTGGGTTAAAATTTTTCATATACTTATTATTTGCTTTATGATATCTTTTACTACATTGGGTAATTCCCCCTCGAATTCCCCTCTTTATAAAATTAAACATATCAACATTCGTTATGAGCTCCAAGTTAAAGCCATTTGCAGTTATTAACTTGAGCGTGGCGTCATATGATAGGCCTGGGGCAGTAAAATATTGACATGGGTCCAACCCGTGCACAGACTTGCACAATCGACGGAAGTTTTCAAAGACGTCTGCTAAAAGTAGAATATCTGTTTTTAAATATAATTCCATATAATCACGGAGTGTTTTACATTGAAATTCCCACACGTCTGTCGCATGCTTATAATCAGTAGCACTACAATGTTGATTATTTAGCCTGCTATAGAAGTCCTCAATCGCTGGAAGCTTGGTTTCCTCCAGCTTGTCAAAGGAATCTAAATATTCATAACAAAAAATACCTTTTTTGCGCATTAATCTAAATTCATCGTCATTGGCAAAATGAGATTTGACTGTAGTCATCTTCTCATCGGAAAGATTTGTAGCTAGTGCGTCCAAACTGGATTGCATAAATCTAAGGGAATCCAAAAATCTATATTCCAAATGAACATCCCTTTGAATTTTAACTGTATGAGAAACAGAAATATATAGCTCCTTATTTAAAGGTATTACTTTAGTTTCTCCTGGAATGTATTTGAGGAAATCTTTCACAAATAAATGACAATCATAGGATGAGAAATTATGGAAAAAAATTGGTATAAATTTGGGAACTTTATAATTTAAATTGCAACGATTGTGCGCCGGACCCCTGTATATCCCCGTAATATGACAATGGTCCCGCACCCTATCATCTTCTAGACTTTTGTCACATATGTGACATAACTCGGCATTATAGAATGCGAATTCTTCCGCGGGTGTTAAGATATGCATGGTAGTATTTAGCGATAAATATTTGTCATATAAATTTCTGCAGTCATTGTCCAGACTTTTAACGAATTTTTCCGCGGCGTCTTCCCCCGTATACATTTTAAAGATGTTTAAACTTGCGTCAAAACTACACTTAATATAATAAGCAAAAGCACATGGCTGATGCTTGTTTACTAATGGACCTCCACTTGTGATCTTCTGTAGCACGCACTCAAAATCAGCGTATACCACAAATGGAACGTCCATTGTATTTTTTCTATTTCTAAAAGTAACTAAATTGTCACCTTCTTTTGGTAAAAACTAAGCCACACCGCCGCACTCTTCTTTATGATTGCTCCATACATGGTCCAACGATGTGTATTGTAAGCACTTGTCGCATATGTGTAGATGATGTTCATTTGCAGTTAGTTGTGACGTCAGCAATCTAAATATATGTATATATATTTTTTTAAATTTGTTTATTACTTTAAAAGTTATGTTGTATTACCTCGACATGTCATTTATGGTTATATAATGGGCTTTCCCAAATTTCTCCAAAAGTAGCAGGTTAGCATGATGTTGCTCCTGATATTGATTTGTTATGTGATAGGGGCCAACAACAACCGCGTTCTTGTCATCATACCCATAGACATTAACGCTTATGTGCGGATTATTTTTCTCGAATTTGGCGATCTGTTGAATTGGTGTTGGAAAATCAATTCCTTCAAAGTCTATGGTGAGACCATTGCTGAGTGTTAATTTAGTATCACCAATTTCAACATTATATGCATTAGTTCTTGAGGGATTCTGGGGCGCTGGTTTGTCTAGCGCCGCTATAAGACTCCATTTAAAGCAGTATTCATCAAAATTGCGAATGTTGATGCATGCTTTTTTCAACGCCAGCTTTTTAGGGGTGGGGATATACCGCACATTTGTTAATATGTATCTCCAATTTTTCAATGCGGGTGAGGGTCCACCCAGAATCTCTTTCCTGAAACTCACTCATCTTGGCTTTAATTTCTTCACACTGCGCCTCAAAAATATCGTTGACGTTGTCTGCGACAGTTACTCTTACCATTTTTGATATGTGGTATATGTATTGCATGTGGAGCTCTTCTTCCGTAAATTTAATATACTCCCCTATTAACTGTATATTAAATTTAATGCAATTATGCATAGCCAGTGAGTTCAGTACTAATTCTTTCATACTTATTCCCAAATTTGTAAAAATCATATTTACATCTAAACAATCCTCAGGTATATGAATTACCTCATATGTAGCCACTCGGTTCCTAAATCCACTATTTATTTTTTTAAAAACAAACTTTGGGCTTTGTTGTTGTTGACCCTGTTGAATTTGGTCGGAACTACCGATTTGCATCATGCGCTGCTGATGTACGTGAGGTTGATTAGGTGTTCCCGATGAGCAGCTTGGTTCCACATTAGGGTTCTCTTGTTGATGTTGTTGGTGTTGAAAATCTTCATTCATTAATCCATGTCCTCCGTTTGTTGAATGCAGCTCCATATGTAAATTTAAAGCACGCTTATTGAAAAGCATCCTTCCACACACATCACATCTTCTATGAAGCTTTACGTGTCTTCGATAAGATGTGAAGGATGCGAAATTTTCCCTACAAACCGAACAGGAGAACATTCTTGATCTTCTAACGCTGACACTTAAAATCAAATTAAAGCAGAAATCAAACCAAAGATCTGTGGCAAGCGCTTAAACCACCACCAAGTAAAATCAACGAAGCTTCTTTGAATTATTCCTTAGCATTCATTTGTTTATTTTATTCATTTTTTTTGTAATGTATTTGTTTAACTTATTCATTTTTTATTCCTCTTGTGAGTTCCCCCATTCCATCCTTATACCCAAATGAAAAGACGATACAATTTATGTTTTTTCTTGTTTATATTAATAATTTTATTTTATTAAAAAAAAAAATATTTTTAAAAATTATTTCATAAAGTTATTTATGTAAAATAAGTATTCTTCCGGAGAAAAATTATGTAATATACTATTTATAACTTCAGGGTATAGTGCATAATACCCCGATATTACTCTAAGTAAAATATTTTCACGTGGAGAAAATGGATGTGGTGGTGGTGGTGTTATTATTTGTACCGACTGCACCAGTGGTCGGTCAGGCAAAGAGTTCAGCCAAGATTGCGGGATCCTCTGACCATTTTGCAATATATCAAAGCTTTCGTCGCTTTCGGATGGAAATAATGGTGGTGATCTTTCGCTATTGGTGAACTCCATCACCTCATCTATTTCGTCGATATATATATCCTGGTGTCCTGTATCCTTCGATACATAAATTACGTCGGGCTTGCCAGGCTCATAGTCGGTATCCTTTAATACTTCTGCATTGATAATCCTCTTATATTCATAGAGATCCTCCTTCGTCATCATTTGGCGGTTGTTGCTTGTTGCTTCCATTTTTAAGAACAGTTTTAAGAATACTATTTCCATTTTAATGTCACTATACCTCAATGACTTTCATATCCCGATAAGTCCTCAAAATCTGGTGTTGAAAATCTTCATTCATTAATCCATGTCCTCCGTTTGTTGAATGCAGCTCCATATGTAAATTTAAAGCACGCTTATTGAAAAGCATCCTTCCACACACATCACATCTTCTATGAAGCTTTACGTGTCTTCGATAAGATGTGAAGGATGCGAAATTTTCCCTACAAACCGAACAGGAGAACATTCTTGATCTTCTAACGCTGACACTTAAAATTAAATTAAAGCAGAAATCAAACCAAAGATCTGTGGCAAGCGCTTAAACCACCACCAAGTAAAATCAACGAAGCTTCTTTGAATTATTCCTTAGCATTCATTTGTTTATTTTATTCATTTTTTTTGTAATGTATTTGTTTAACTTATTCATTTTTTATTCCTCTTGTGAGTTCCCCCATTCCATCCTTATACCCAAATGAAAAGACGATACAATTTATGTTTTTTCTTGTTTATATTAATAATTTTATTTTATTAAAAAAAAAAAAATATTTTTAAAAATTATTTCATAAAGTTATTTATGTAAAATAAGTATTCTTCCGGAGAAAAATTATGTAATATACTATTTATAACTTCAGGGTATAGTGCATAATACCCCGATATTACTCTAAGTAAAATATTTTCACGTGGAGAAAATGGATGTGGTGGTGGTGGTGTTATTATTTGTACCGACTGCACCAGTGGTCGGTCAGGCAAAGAGTTCAGCCAAGATTGCGGGATCCTCTGACCATTTTGCAATATATCAAAGCTTTCGTCGCTTTCGGATGGAAATAATGGTGGTGATCTTTCGCTATTGGTGAACTCCATCACCTCATCTATTTCGTCGATATATATATCCTGGTGTCCTGTATCCTTCGATACATAAATTACGTCGGGCTTGCCAGGCTCATAGTCGGTATCCTTTAATACATCTGCATTGATAATCCTCTTATATTCATAGAGATCCTCCTTCGTCATCATTTGGCGGTTGTTGCTTGTTGCTTCCATTTTTAAGAACAGTTTTAAGAATACTATTTCCATTTTAATGTCACTATACCTCAATGACTTTCATATCCCGATAAGTCCTCAAAATCGGATCTGAATGTCCATCCACATTCCAGAATAATTGTTTACACATCAGCCTGCACAACACCCTACAGTTAGAATTTTAATTTGTTTTTTTTTTCGGCATATTTTTCCCATTGCATTTTTCTCACAAATTTATAAAAAGAAAAAATAATAAAGAATCCAGCGCCAATTTTAAAGTCAATGCTACGATTGATCATACAACTCCACTCCACCTGCCACACACACACACAAACTTTCAATGAATAAACTGATTGAATTTGAACGAAAGCAAGAGCTTGACAAATTCGTATAAACAATAATGCCACACACGAATTTTCAGTGAATTGAAATTGAATAAAACCAAGGGCTTGGAACTCAAGACTCGATTAATATCGATTACAATATAAAATAAACAAATTCATTGAATCTTCTACACAGATGCCATTCCATCAAACCCGTACAGAGGCATCTAAGACGCACGCACCAAGGCTGAGAACAAAATCCCACGACACATAATTAGCCATCCATTTGTGCGACAGAAACTTAAAAAATAAAAAAAACCAACAACAGCATATTTTTCTATGGCCACACCATACTCCAAAAATACATATATGCGACCCAATGTTTGCCATTTCGCACAGAAATGTACCACAGCTTATTCTTCGATGACCACACCATACCCCAAAAATACATATGTGCGACCCAATGTTTGCCATTTTGCATAGAGATGCACCATGGGTCGTTTCCATACAAATTCTTTCAGAAAAAAATTTGAAAATTAAAAAAATTAAATTGAAAATTAAAAACATTTACTTTTTTTTTTTTTTGTATTTATAAAAATATTATTTATTTATCTGGTTTATTATTCGTTGTAATACATTTGTTAGTATGATATATAAAAAGCATCCGCAGACGAACATTGCTTCAACTCCAATCTGCTAGGAGAATCTTCCTCTTCGGAAAGCGGTTTCCTTGATATCGGGAATTCTCCCCACTTAAACGTTGAATGGATTCATCGCTCAAGGTGTTGAATCTCTTCGGTAAATAAAACATCTGATCATCCTCCTTCAGATTGAGAACCACCGATTCGCCATACTTTGTAGAAGTTCTATAGCAACCAATGATCTCATAGTCCTTGTGCGCCTCCATATCCTTCAAGTGAATAATTTTCTTCAAATTTTTCTTGTTAAAATCAGCAATCAAATCTCCGTTATCCGCCATCTCTCAATAATTTCAATACACAATATATTCTGATTAGCATAGAATATAACGACCAACTTTTATACTTCATCAACCATACCCCTTCTGCATTGAACTTCCATATCCCGCCGTGGGAAAGTTTACTTAACGTCCTCAAACACATTAAAGTTATCCAACCCATTAAATTTTCATAAACAAACACACCGGGGTAATGTCCTCAAACCCATTAAAATAATAAAAAAAAAAAAACAACTACATTTTTACATCCCCACTGGGATTGTTTACTTAACGGACTCAAACCCATTAAAGTCCTCAAACCCATTAAAATTCCATGAACAAACCAACCTTCACATTGTTCACCTAACGGCCTCAAACCCATTAAAGCCCACTAACCAATTAACTTTAATAAACAAACCCACCGATCTCATTTACTTAACGCCCTCAAACCCATTAAAAACATAATAGCTCCTTAATCTAGAAACTGCATTATCGATCAAGTGTTTACTTTACGTTCTCAAACCCATTAAATTAAAAAAAATAAATCCGCAAATTGAACGACCCACCCCACTGTGTCATTGTTTACATAACGGACCTAAACCCATTAAAAAATGACCAAAACCCATTAAAGTATTGAATTAGAACCGGCATTATCCTACTACTACCATATGGTAACACTGGCCTCATTCGGGTTAACAAGTTGGGTAGCTTGCTTCTCATGGTGGTCATGTTACTTGAGTGCATTAACTCCTCCCACTTTAAGTTTCATACGTGTTCGTATGAAATATAGCTGACATGTTGCTTTTTAAAAAAATGGTATGTTGTTAAGGCTCTTGGCCTTCATATTCCCCGATGTTGTTGGTGTTTCTTGTGCATGAATTTCATTTCCTTCTGTAACTGTCGGCTCTGGATTTTTGTTTGTTTTTTTATTTTCTAATATGTTGTAAAAATAGGAGGATTATCGCTAGTGCTCCTGCACTGAGGGCAATATGAGCCTTCTTCTGTATTGTAGCTATTGCCTCAATATTCTTTACCGAAATCTCTTTCATCATTTTCAAAGAAAGAGTTTCCACTTCCGACTCGGTTTGCTTTGGTTGCACCAAAGCTGGTTTTGATTTTGCGGATTCTGCTGTAACGAATGTTTCTTTGTCTATTGTGATATTTGTGGTCTCATGATGGATAATAAAAGTTCCGTTAAAAAAAATTGGGGATTCGTTAATTACTACATTTCCTCTGAATTTGTCCAAAAATAGCAACCCATCCTCAATATGTTCCACCGAGGGTACGTCATTATTTGTAATATCGCATGATGCTGGTCCGCTTCTTAGCAGTTGGGCGATGCAATCTGAGTCTTCTATTTCAACTATGGTGTCAAAATTAAAAATCTTAAGGTTATCATAACTAATACATTACAATGCCATTTTTTTTGTTTTTACATATCAAAATTTCTTTAAATTTTAATTTATAAATGTGGTTTCTAAATATTATTGGTTTTAGCAATGTATTTTTACAGGTTTCATTATTAGCTGTGGGAATACTTATTATATAAATTAAACTTTCATTTTGCTATTTTGATTGTGGAAAATTTTAAAAAATCATCAATACTTTCGATTGTAATATTTGTCATATCAAAAATTTCTTGTAATGTTCTAATTTCTAATTTTGAGAAAATAAATTAATTTATTATGCCAGCTTTTGCCCATTCTATGGCAAATTCTATATTTAATATTTCTTCTTTAATGATTTGCAGCCTATATTTCAATTCATTTATTTTTTCAATTGCAGAAATTTCTTCGTGTTCTGAATTCTTTAGAATCTTATTGGTGATATTCGTGATTTCATTCAGTCGGTTTATAGTTAGTTGGTTTATTATGACCTGATTATTGTACTTTTTAATACGTTGCTGACCTTATCCTGCACTAAGATGAAGTCATGATGGTCTGGCGTTCCGACCAACCATTTCCAGGCTGTCCCTATAAAATCCAGGGATTTTTTTATTAGTGTTTTGGGCTTCAGTCGTAGTATGCAGGATTTTATCTGGGATATGTGGTGATCTAGGAAGGGAAGGAGAGGATGATGGGTTTCTATATTTTTTACCAATAACAACTTCCAGTCGTTTAATCACTTCCTCGTATTCCTTCAAGTCAAATACATGGATCAGTTTGAAGGTACCTGTGCTAGTCCAACACCAATAGCAATCATTTTGGAATTCGAGTAGTAGTAGACAAAATGGTTACGTCAGTAAATTCACCTTCTACGATTGTATGTGTATGGCATAGATGCCCAATGTAATAGTATTGGTAAGAGCGACGAAATAACACTGGAAGAAAAGATTATCCTCATCATCACTGAATATAATTTGGGATGGTAGTAAGGAAAGTTTTTGGAATACATTTTGACTTTTGAAAAATTTTTTGCATACTTTGCATACTTTGCATGTTAGCATTTGGGATTCAATTTGGTTTAAAGTTCTTTCCAATACTTTTTTAAAATGTTATAAATAAACCTTTTATTTATTAATTATTTTGTAGCACAAGAAACAAATCGTACTTTCTTAATATGTTTTTTGTTATACGATTTTTTTGTTATCTTTTATTTAAAACTAATATTGTCTTCTTTTCTGTTTATATTTATCATTTTACAACAAAAAACTCTCAACGTTTTTTTTTGTATAACATCAAAAATTCACAACGTATTAATTGTCCGTTTCTTTTTTCCGTTTGTTAAAAAAAATTTGTATTTCCAACGTAAAACTTCGCACGTTTGAATTGCTAAGTCCGGGTTTAGAATTCAATTGGGAACTAAAATTTCAAATGGACTATATGTTTCTTCGAGGAATGAAATATTTATCCCTTTATAAATACACATTTCTTCTCAAAAAATAAATACATAAAAATCTTAACAAAAAGACACATTCCCTGATTTTTCATAGATATTTTTTGTATGCAATTATACATCAATGTTTACATCGTCACCCATACCTAAAGGGGAAAAAACGCACACTCGACAAATCACATGTAATTCCAAACCGTACAACTCCTTTGAAAACTGAAAATTCATAAATTTTAGAATTCCATTGTAGTGAATGGAAATTCGATGCATTTGACAAATTCTAGAAAGTTGACAAGAATAAAAACACAACGGTTTTATAATGTTTAGAATTTCATTCTTTATTTAAATATTCATTTTCATTTTTTTTCTTTTAATAATTAATATGGTGCATAAAATGGATCGGAGGACAAACACTGTTTCAACTCCAATCTGCTGATTGGGTTCTCCTTATCGGCTGAAATAGACACTTTTGAAACAGAAAATTTTCCAGAATCTATACGTTGAATTGCATCATCCAGCCTGTTAAATCTTTTGGGTAAATATAAGATTTGGTCATCCGCCAAACGCAGCACTATTGAATCCCCATATTTTGTAGTTGTCCTATAGCATCCTTCAATAGAGTAGTCCTTATGAGTAACCTTACCCTTAATATGTAGGATACGTTTTAAATTTTTTTCATTGAAATTGGACACAACATCTATAGCACCGGACATATTTATTTATTTTTTTTTCGTTTGTTAAAAAAATGTTGTATTCACAACGTAAAACTCCGCGCGTTTGAATTGCTAAGTCCGGGTTTAGAATTCAATTGGGAACTAAAATTTCAAATGGACATACTATATGTTTCTTCGAGGAATGAAATATTTATCCCTTTATAAATACTTCTTCTCAAAAATAACAAATACATAAAAGTTTACATCTTCACCCATACCTAAAGGTGAAAAAAACGCACACTCGACAAATCACATGTAATTCCACACCGTACATCTCCGAATCACTTATCTCTTCCCCCTACCCCTTCTTTAAAAAAAACACACACAAAAAAAAGCCCATTAAAACAAGCACATAAAAAAGCCCATTAAAGTGGACCAGAACATACATATCTACCTACTGCCAAGAATACGCCTTGTCGTATCTCTTGCTTTAAAATAACGCCGTCCTCTTTTAAAGTAAAATATGAAACGGGATAATTACCTCGCTTCTTTTCGGTGCAAATACTCGATTTATCCTGACAGAACTATCGTGTATGGGCATTGTAATAAATTCGTTGTCTAATTCAAATGTTAAAACCTATTTGTCATAATCTATATTACACCTATACTTCAGTAGAAAATCTCTTCCTAAAATGCCATCCGTACTTATCGGCATGTCATTTGATATGAGCTTTATATTATGCTCTAATATAATGCCATTGATATTGATCTTTATTCTGACAATGTTTCAACAACTCTTCGCAAATTACTAAATCTAACTCCTTCCGGAGTTGGAACAAATCTGTTTCTGGAATCAGTGTAATCTTTGCTGAAAACTGGGATGTATACAGTATTTCTATTCTTCACAATCCCCACGGAATTTATCATCGTCGTCAATGGTTTCGGTAGAAACATGACACTTCGACACACACGCTCAAAATTTGCTGAATTATTTAAGTAAGCGACTTCATCGGAGAACCTAGGTGGGATGGAATAGTTAGGTTTCAATGATTGAACCTTTGCTTCGATAACTGCCATAGCAACGCGGAACAAGCTATATAAATTTGGTGTTGGTATGTCATTCTTATAAGCTGTAGTTGTGTATGGGCATTGTAATAAATTCGTTGTCTAATTCAAATGTTAAAACCTATTTGTCATAATATTACACCTATACTTCAGTAGAAATCTCTTCCTAAAATGCCATCCGTACTTATCGGGATGTCATTTGATATGAGCTGTATATTATGCTCTAATATAATGCCATTGATATTGATCTTTATTCTGACAATGTTTCAACAACTCTTCGCAAACTACTAAATCTAACTCCTTCCGGAGTTGGAACAAATCTGTTTCTCGAATCAGTATAATCTTTGCTGAAAACTGGGATGTATACAGTATTTCTATTCTTCACAATCCCCACAGAATTTATCATCGTCGTCAATGGTTTCGGTAGAAACACGACACACACGCTCAAAATTTGCTGAATTATTTAAGTGAGCGACTTCATCGCAGAACCTACGTGGGATGGGATAGTTAGATTTCAATGATTGAATCTTTACTTCGATATGTGCCATAGCAACGCGGTGTTGGTATATTATTCTTATAAGCTGTAGTTGTGTATGGGCATTTTAATAAATTCGTTGTCTAATTCAAATGTTAAAACCTATTTGTCATAATCTATATTACACCTATACTTCAGTAGAAAATCTCTTCCTAAAATGCCATCCGTACTTATCGGGATGTCATTTGATATGAGCTGTATATTATGCTCTAATATAATGCCATTGATATTGATCTTTATTCTGACAATGTTTCAACAACTCTTCGCAAATTACTAAATCTAACTCCTTCCGGAGTTGGAACAAATCTGTTTCTCGAATCAGTATAATCTTTGCTGAAAACTGGGATGTATACAGTATTTCTATTCTTCACAATCCCCACGGAATTTATCATCGTCGTCAATGGTTTCGGTAGAAACATGACACTTCGACACACACGCTCAAAATTTGCTGAATTATTTAAGTAAGCGACTTCATCGGAGAACCTAGGTGGGATGGGATAGTTAGGTTTCAATGATTGAACCTTTGCTTCGATAACTGCCATAGCAACGCGGAACAAGCTATATAAATTTGGTGTTGGTATATCATTCTTATAAGCTGTAGTTGTGTATGGGCATTGTAATAAATTCGTTGTCTAATTCAAATGTTAAAACCTATTTGTCATAATCTATATTACACCTTAACTTCAGTGGAAAATCTCTTCCTAAAATGCCATCCGTACTTATCGGGATGTCATTTGATAAGAGCTGTATATTATGCTCTAATATAATGCCATTAATATTGATCTTTATTCTGACAATGTTTCAACAACTCTTCGCAAATTACTAAATCTAACTCCTTCCGGAGTTGGAACAAATCTGTTTCTGGAATCAGTGTAATCTTTGCTGAAAACTGGGATGTATACAGTATTTCTATTCTTCACAATCCCCACGGAGTTTATCATCGTCGTCAATGGTTTCGGTAGAAACACGACACACACGCTCAAAATTTGCTGAATTATTTAAGTGAGCGACTTCATCGGAGAACCTACGTGGGATGGGATAGTTAGATTTCAATGATTGAACCTTTACTTCGATAAGTGCCATAGCAACGCGGTGTTGATATATCATTCTTATAAGCTGTAGTTGTGTATGGACATTTTAATAAATTCGTTGTCTAATTCAAATGCTAAAACCTATTTGTCATAATCTATATTACACCTAAACTTCAGTGGAAAATCTCTTCCTAAAATGTCATCCGTACTTATCGGGATGTCATTTGATATGAGCTGTATATTATGCTCTAATATAATGCCATTAATATTGATCTTTATTCTGACAATGTTTCAACAACTCTTCGCAAATTACTAAATCTAACTCCTTCCGGAGTTGGAACAAATCTGTTTCCAGAATCAGTGTAATCTTTGCTGAAAACTGGGATGTATACAGTATTTCTATTCTTCACAATCCCCACGGAATTTATCATCGTCGTCAATGGTTTCGGTAGAAACACGACACACACGCTCAAAATTCTTAAAAGCTGTAGTTGTGTATGGGCATTGTAATAAATTCGTTGTCTAATTCAAATGTTAAAACCTATTTGTCATAATCTAATATTGGTTTCTGATTAGCCTGATTATGACCGTGTGAATGATTTTGCGTATTTCCTTGTTGGAAATACGGCCTGGCAGTCTGTTGCTGATATGAATTCTGGTTACTGATAATCATATGTCCTGTTTCCTGCCTGCTGTTGGAAATTAGGTGGGGGCTTCGGATACTCCCTCGGAGGCAAGGGTGGTCTTGCACCTGTATAAGCTAACTGAGGATAGAAATTAGACGGAGCATGATAAAATTTGGGCGGAGCATTGTTAATATTCTTTCCACAATATCCCGTCCTTTGCGTATTCCCGTGGGCATGACTTATCCGGAAATTCATGTTATCCAGCTTCAGACAAATGTGCAATGCCTGTGGAAGGGAAGTCGGTTCCCTGACACTCAAGAGTCTAGGAAGATCTCCCCTAAGACCTCTTATGAAGGTATCCAGTGCCTTATCTCTGTACGCATTCGTCATAGCACATAGGCTATCGCTATCCAATTCGAGACATGCAATCTTATCTAAAATCAAGAATAGATGCTGATATACTGCCTGATAGTACTCGGTAATGGTCCTATGTCCTTGGGTCATGGTGGGCATCTGATATTCCAAAGTTCCGATATCCCTCTTGTCGGAGTAGTGCATCATGAGGCACTTCCTTATCTTCGACCAGTCCAAAGGCGTCCTATACGAATCAAGGGCAGTATCTGCCTCACCCACAATCTTCGTTCTGATCGTGTGCAGAATGGCGTAATATCTGCTCGTGCCCTTGATTCCGTCAAATAATTCCAGGACTCTCTCCACTGATTTCCTCCAGGACCCGAACTCACCCGGTTTTCCCGAGAAATCCCTAATAGATTTAACTATGTCCGGAATCTTGTCTAATTCTTTTATTCGCACAGGCCCTATGGGGTAATCCCCGTCCTCAGCCATCTCCTGTCGGTCAACTGTCCGTAGTATCTCCTCAATCATCGTCCGAATCTCAATTTTTTACTATTCCATCACACTATGACCACCCCCTAAGTTCAAGGAGGTCTGTAGTTTATTGGTAAGGTCGTCAATGGGTGCCATTTTTGAATGAATGAATTTCTAATTTAACAAGACCAGAGATTGAGTGGGTTACTTACCACAATAAATTGATCCGCATTGGTTATTTCCCTTTTAGTTAAATATTTCAGTCACTGTTTACACATTTTTTCTTTTCTCTTTTTCTGTATTAACTAATTTTTTTCAATTTCAATGAAAGATTTCCTTAACCTATTATTTACGCCTTTTGCCACTGTTTACAAATTTCTTTCTTTTCTCTTTTTCTGTATTAATTTATTTTTTTCAATTTCAATGTAAGATTTCCTTAACTTATTATTTACTCTTTTGTCACCGTTTACAAATTTTTCTCTTTTCTCCTTTTTTTCTGTATTAGTTAATTTTTTTTTTTCACTTTCAAAGTAATTTCCTTTCTTATTATTTACTCTTTTGTTACTGTTTATAATTTTTTTCTTTTTTTTCTGTATTAATTAATTTTTTCAATTTCAATGTAGGATTTCCTTGGCTTACTAATTATTTCTCTTTTTTATTAACTGTTTTTAATCACTGTTTCACAATTCTCTTTCTTAAAACTAATGTTTCTTAACCACTACAACACGACCGCTGCCTCTGGAGACTCCCGTTTGCTACTGCTACTAGGGCGCGTCGTTTCCGCGTTCTCTTGTTGTTTTAGTTTCTTATTTTTTCTTTTACGAGGTGGACCTTCGGTCGTTTGGGGTTTGCTACACCTCGGGTAGTCTTACTATCCTTCGACGACTTGTGATTTGAAGGTCCCTGCTCGGGCGCCAGTTAAGATTTAATTAATTATTTTATATTTTTAAAATAATTTGCCGGTCTTATTTTATTTAATTCCAAAACTGCACTAAATCTAGCAAATACCTTAACTTATACAAATAGCCTATTTTTCCCTGTGAAGCAGCCACCGCAACCATTCTCACGCCTGGGTAGTATTACCACATTCAACCCAGACTGCTGACGTTGATTATGCTGATGATGCACACGCGCATGGCAGTCACCCGTCCATTCAGCATTGTTATTATTACTCAGTTTCAACTTATTATCTCTTAACTTACATACATTATTATTGATGTACTATCGAGGAACAAAGATGCTACTAAGTTGCCTCCAACGCCTCGTGTTGTAACTGAGGGCATCTGATCTCTGATTTGCACATCTTTCAATCTGCTTTCAAGTTTTTTTTTTTATTTTATTTATTTATTTGAACGTAAAACGTTATAAAATTCGTGTATTCATATTTTAATTTGGCCTCAGCGCCTATCGGCTATTTAGAGGCTCGTTGGCAACAAAATATAATAACGAAACAAGAGAAAAAAAAAATAAATTTAATACAACATTATAAGAATAAATACAATGCTATTAAATGATCTTCATTACATGTTATATGTTAAACGAGGAGTTCATCAATAGAGTTATAAAGAAATGTTTTCACCCTTGATTTGAAAAGAGAGAAACATGTTAATGATTTTATCTCATTGGGCAAATTGTTAAAATTTATTTAGCCCGTGTATTCAATTCTTTGCTTTGTCGTTTCTGTTCTACAGAACGGAATTCTCAGCTCATTAGCACCACGAGTATTGAATGGATTATGGTTCCTAACAAATGTAATAGTATGGTGACCAATGGAGTGTAAGCTTTTATACACATAAAGATACAATTGAAGACAATAACTTCCATATATGGGAAGCATATTTGGGAAAATATCCCGATACAGTTTCA
This sequence comes from Haematobia irritans, assembly GCF_050003625.1. Lineage (NCBI taxonomy): Eukaryota > Metazoa > Arthropoda > Insecta > Diptera > Muscidae > Haematobia > Haematobia irritans. Next base: position 182,614,276 of record NC_134399.1, read on the forward strand.
ATGTCGGATATCTCATTGGTAAGTTACCTACCGCTTTCAGCGCTTTATTCAGCAATATTTGAAGCCCTTTAAGATCTGAACTTTTGCAACATGCATATACTATGCTCAAATAATTGCAGTGACTTTGAATCAACGCCTGGTATAAAATAAGTTTCGTCCTTTGATCAAACTTTTTTCTAAATTTGTATAAAACACCAACAGCAGGTCCTATTCTAGATTTCACATATCTAATATGCTGATTTCGCGATTAGGTTCCCTGCCTAAGGTCTTATTCAAAAACTGCCAAGTCTTCCTCGTATCGTGTTGGATTTCCGACAAATTGTCGGTATAATAATTATTTGTAGATTCACGAAAAGCCGTCTTAATAATTTTACTCAGCCTTTTGAGCCTTTCAGAAATGTCTCTATCTGAAGGTCTCTTTCGTCTCATTCCCAATAAACGACTCTTTAACAAAAATAGTTTCCTCAGGTTTCCATTAACCCATGGAGCAATATTACGTCCCTCGCCAGAATTCCTAATGATCCTACTAAGTTCGAGGTATCAACTGATGAATCGCCCGTATGACGATAATCTAATAATTTCTGACTCATACACTCTCTAAGCTTAGTATAATCGCACCGTCTACTTTCCCGTGAGTTATTTTCCATTCGAACGTCTAAGTCAATCAAACATGATATAACATTGTGGTCAGATAACCTATGCTCAAGCGAATAAATGAACATTGGACAATATAAATTTGAATAGACATGATCAATACAAGTCTTACTTCGAGGACGCGTAATCAAACTGTGGCAATTTCTACTATCATAGCTCTGAAGCAAATTTAGCAAATCTACTGTTTCCAGTCCTGGTATTAATTTCTTTAGTAATGAACCAAGTAATAATATTTTAAAATCACACAATGTTTTGCCATATATATTATTCATTTTACAATACCAAAGTTAATATTCAAAAGTTTATAAACTACATTATCGAGTTTTCGTTTCGGGTTTCAAGAATAATTGTCCCACTTTTTGTACAGAGTTTTTGTAATAAGTGTAATGGGTAACAAATAATATCCTTCCTTCCTTCTTCAAAAGCACCAATGCGAAATAGAAATGATCACTCCGAATTAGAGTAGAATACTGATTGATTTTTATTTTATTCTTTGGCTTTTTATACAAAACTGTCTTAATCTATGATTTGAGTTGAGTCCACTCTATAACTTACCACTAATAATCTAAATACTATGTTTACATTTGCTTGTCAGCATACGCTTGCGATGGTTCTGTTGCAACAATGTAACTTGAATTTATTGAGCTACTTAAGAACGGAATCAAATATCGAACAAGAATTCGGTCATAAAATTATGTTACTGACCAGCGCAACAAAACAAAACAAAAATGTACGCGAAAGAACCAAAATAAATGTATGTTGACAATATTTGGTAAATTACAATAAATTGTGATGGGCACACTACATTTATATGTAATTCAGATCTTGTTCAACGATGAAATAACCGAAGACCGCAAGATTAAAAACCGAACTGAAAGGATTTATTTGTCTGGTAATGAACCAAGAAATAATATTTTAAAAACACACTGTTTTGCCACATGTAAGTTAAGGGGAGTTTCCTTGAAGAGTTTAAAAAAATAAATTGCTAAGCGCGACCACTGCGCCGATAATAATTCACACCAAAATTTCTTACAATGTATCTTTATTTTAAGTATAATACGATAGTTTAACAATCAAACATTTAAAGGAATATATCTAAGATAATCAAAATTACGGCCAAAGCTGAACGACGCGTAACCAAGACTGCCGCTACCACTTGTCTTTGCATTTCTTGTTGGCTTCAGTTTTGTCAGTATGCACCTCATTTCAGGTGGAGGTGTCCGGTGGCATGGGAATGTAGTTTTGCAGACTAAGCGTCTGATAGCCTGCGCGTGTAAATATTTTGATATTCCCTTTTATGCTGACTCTGCCACACGTGTGGAGTTGGCAGATTTGGGAATATTGTTAACTTGTATTATTCAGTTTACAATATCAGTGTTACTATTCAAACGTTTATTATTCACATTATTGTGTTTTCGTTTCGGGTTTCAAGAATAATTGTTCCACTTTCTGTAAAAAGTTTTATATACAACTCAGGTCGTGTTCAAATCACAAAATAACCGCACAGCGCAAGATTAAAAACCGAACTGAACGAGTTTCTTTCTTTGGTAATGAACCAAGTAATGTAAATCAAACTAATGTGATGTATATGATTGTTTCGACTTGGACTTTATTAGTCTGTTTACTTAGCCGGTATATCAACGTATAATATCTTAAGTCAATCAAGCCGTCATACATACTTTAGTATTGATGTACTATCGAGGAACAAAGATGCTACTAAGTTGACTCCAACGCCTCGTGTTGTAACTGAGAGCATCTGATCTCTGATTTGCAACATCTTTCAATCTGCTTTCAAGTTTTTCTACTGTTTCCAGTCCTGGTATTCATTTCTTTAGTAATGAACCAAGTATAATATTTTAAAATTTCTCAATGTTTTGCCATATATATTATTCATTTTACAATACCAACGTTAATATTCAAATTCAAAAGTTTATAAACTACATTATCGGGTTTTCGTTTCGGGTTTCAAGAATAATTGTTCCACTTTTTGTACAGAGTTTTATATGTAATTCAGATCTTGTTCAACGATAAAATAACCGAACACCGCAAGATTAAAAACCGAACTGAAAGGATTTATTTGTCTGGTAATGAACCAAGAAATAATATTTTAAAAACACACTGTTTTGCCATATGTATTATTCAGTTTACAATATCAGTGTTACTATTCAAAGTCAAGCGTTTATTAATCACATTATTGTGTTTTCGTTTCGGGTTTCAAGAATAATTGTTCCACTTTCTGTAAAAAGTTTTATATACAACTCAGGTCGTGTTCAAGTCATAAAATAACCGCACAGCGCAAGATTAAAAACCGAACTGAACGAGCTTATTTCTTTGGTAATGAACCAAGTAACTAATGTGATGTATATGATTGTTTCGACTTGGACTTTATTAGTCTGCTTACTTAGCCGGGATATCAACGTATAATATCTCAAGTCAAGCTAGCCGTCATACAAATTAATAAAAAATCAAATTTTTGTATTCTCTTCTCCTTTGCGGTGCTATACACCTATTTTATTGAGGATTTTAAAAGAACTGGACTGGGACTGGCTTGGAGTAGGCTGCATTCTCTACTGAAAATGTTATAGAATTTATTCTTACTGTGCTATTCTCAAATTTTAATAGGTATAAACATCGCCAGAAAAATTATTTAACAATATTAGGCCTGGTTGGATCTCTTCTATTTTGTCTATGTGCTCTGAGTTAGTTACGGTACAATTATGTGGAGCATTGAGAATTAATTTAGATAAACAGTTGTCATTCGAAATGTTTTCAATATTGGTTCTTAAACATAAAATAATTCCATTAAGTTCATTACGATAGTTTTTGATTCCATATAATTTATTTTCACATTTCACAAGTTTTTTAAATTTAATTTTGATTACAGTATTTTCTTGTACTACTGGTTTGGCTATTAGCGTTTTACAATTTTCATTCAAAGTTTTGGGAATCGAAATTACATACATTAGATTATTTGTGTTGCTTACAATCTTTACGTTAGCATAGTTTAGCGCTAGCTCAATGTTTTCAAATGGTAAGTGGTCTTTGGAAAAAACATTTTCAATTATGTATGTGTACTCAATGACGACTAAAAAAAAAAATATGTGTGTATTTTTGTTGTTCGAAATTCGAATGTGTATTTTTGTTCTTAGAATTTTTTGTCTTTATCATCATTCCTAATGTCTTTGTGTTCAGAACAAGTAAATTATGTGTTGAAACAATAAAAAAATTATAATGATGCACGAAAACATGAATTTATTAATGAAATACAGTACAAGGTCCATACGGACCTATTCACACGTCCGCGTACTCTCTCACTAAAACCTCAATAACTCCTAAAAATAATGATCCGATCGGCTTAATTTTTTTCCAAAAGATGCGCAACAAAATACTCTTGGAATACAGAGTAACTTTAGGGCTGGGTTGTAGTGTCCGAAGTAGGAGTAATTTCAGTTTGAAAAGGCAAAAAAGTTCCTTGGGACCTTCCCACTCATCGGAGGATTAAATTAACATGTGGCTTACCTCAACAGACTTTTCATTTAGAAAGATACTAACAATTTAATTTAGTAATACCAAAAAATCGTTTGCATGGAGCTTGATATTGTTGTTGATTACTTCTTCCACAATGATGATTATCAATTCATTCCTTTATTCGTTAGTTAAATGTTGCTTTTGATTGTAAAATTCGATAATATTCTTTCCCTTTGATGTTTCATTTAGAATTACGCTCAAATCTTTTGTCAACAATTTTCCACTGATTGACAAAGTTGCAGATGAAGTGATTAAGGAGCTGTTTCTTGGATATTGCACAGTTTGCAGCAAGTCCTCTACTTTTGATGACATTGACATTGCACCTTCATCTATTCCAAACTATGATAAATATCATTAAATATTTTTTTTATGATTAGATTTTCTAAAACACAAAATTTCTACCTGCTTTTTCTTCCAAACAAATAGTTTCTCGCGAAATTCCATGCGCAGCCCTAATGGAGGAATTGCTTCCTTTATGTCCTCTTTTCGCATGAACTGTAAGCTCCTAAAAGTCACTTGAGCAGCGTGAACATATCATAAAAATGAATGATGTATGGAGCATATAAAAAAGTACAAATATTTACCCTTTAAATATTCAAAGACAGGTTCCAAATCGAATTCTTTCAATAGTTTTCTCACATTTTCCTCATCTTGGTATTCGCCACATTGCTGAGACTGTTCGTTTTCAACATTCAATAGCACAAACTCACTCGAACTTTTTTCCATTGTTTCTTTCCCCGGAACATACGACGGGGTTTCTTTTACCGGAATAACTTCTTCAAAGGCCACAGCCATCCAATTACCTATGGTGCTTTCATCAATATTAACTATTCCACAATTCTCCATTACAACAGTTTTTTGTGTCTTTTTCTTTAATTTAATTAATTTTCACTATAGCTAGCACGTGGACACACTGAAAGAATAACACAACTAAAGAAATCACCGCATAGTGAGAGTGTTTTTTTATTGTAAAATCGTTTCGGATTAAATTAAGCGTGTCAGGCTTGTTTTAATATGTTTTAGTCTTAAACTAAGAATTTCATTCTTGATGTAATCTAAAATTAAGAACTTTATTCTCAAATCAAAATTTTTCTACTTGTTTTAAGATTTTATTCTTCTTTTAAGATTGTCGTTCTTAATTTTATCTCATAGCAGGCTTGATTTCTTTAAAATTCAACAATTCTAAAAACAAGCCCGACACAGCTTAATTTTAGCCTGAAGCTTTTCTCTTAGTGTAAGATTTATCAAAAATTTCCTTTAAAAATCTCAACTTTTTTTAAAATATTCCGCCATTCCATTTATATGGTGAAAAGAGTGAAAAGTGAGACAAAAAAGAAAAAAAATATATATATTTCGGCTATTGTTGCTGACGACTTATATTTTCTCTTTAGAGAACCTCTATAAATACTGTGCATTTTATACAAAACTTGGATCACCTTTATTCCCGTAATAATCATTAACATATATTTTCCTTATTTTGCGGGCATTGAAATCATTTCATTAATTACTTCCCCCGTGTTTTCAATATTTTTCGACTCCTTAGCTCCCATTTTAAAATGTACAGAAAACAGACGTTTTGTTAGGATGTCTTGATAAAAATAAAAAAAAAAATGGAATATATATCACAATTTTTAGTTCTGTCAGCGTCTTCACTGATAGAGCCCAAGCGTCATGATATATACCGGTAATAATCATTTAATAACCGAATAAATGCCCCTTATATCTATGTTAGTAAAATTTAAGTTATTAATGGGACAAATACATGCCCATTTACTGATACATAGCAATGTGTGTTTTATATTCAAATTTTTTTTTAATGTACGTACATACATAATTATAGGACAGGATTTGTGTTGATAGTCGTGTCCCTGCATACGCTATCTAATGGGGTTTTTGGTCAGTCCGCAACGGCACATTTAGTATTGATGTACTATCGAGGAACAAAGATGGTACTAAATTGACTCCAACGCCACGTGTTGTTACTGAGAGCATCTGAGCTCTCTGAGAATATATAGGACAAGGGCTCATGGTCCGTTTCGACCAAGTTTTCCGTGTAGGTACGGTCTGAAATACTGAACATCCCAATGTATGGCGATTAGTTCTTGTTCGGCTGTTGATTTATTAGCCTCACCCTTTGTAAATGTTTTGGATGTGAATGCTATCGGCATTGCTCCGCATGCATAATTGCTTGCATCCGATATAATACAAAATTGTCTATCAAAGTCTGACAATGTGGGTTTGAATGATCGTTTCTTCAGGTATTCAAATGACTCATTGCACTGAGGTGTCCATTCATTATTATTCAAATTCAAGCGTTTTTGTTTTCAAGAATAATTGTTCAAGAATAATTCCTTAACCTATGATATGAATTGGACCTAGAGTCCACTCCATAACTTAGCACTAAAAAATCTAAATTCTATATTGTTTGTCAGCAAAAGCTTGCGATGGTTCTGTTGCAACAATGTAACTCGAATTTTTTGAAATACTTAAAGGGAATCAAATGACGATCAAGAATTTGGCCATAAAATTATGTCACTGACCAGCACAACAAAACCAAACAAAATATACGCGAACGAACCACAACATATATGGTGATGGACACACTGTATTATTTAACTGATAATGAAGCAAGTAATCTGCAAAGTATAAAATGAGAGCAAGTGTAAACCTGTCTGCTAAATGAAACACTGTTCACGTCGAGTGATTGTAAGGCACACTTTATTAATGAAATTCATTTAAAGATAATAGAATTGAAAATAACTAATGTAACAAATTTACAACTATTTAAAATTTAATTATTTGAAATATATTTTTAGATAAAATTGAATATGAGTATTATTGTGGTGTATCTATTAAAAAAAAAAAACTTTATAAGCTCCCTATTGCCCCAAACACTCGCGCTATTTAGTTTGGTGGGAGCATTTCTTTTTCATAAAGCAAAATTCTAGAATAATTCCACATTTTCTTTAGCTTTGGAGACTCCAATAGTAATTCTTCCACTTTTATAGTCTATTATACAAAATAACTGGACGACGCAAGCGTAAAAACCGAACTGACGATGCTATGACATCGTTATAAAAAGTTATTACAATTTATAATTATAAACTAGATTATAGTCCTACAAACGGGAACATTAGATTACAGACCCACAAAAAGGATCTGCTACTATGAATTCACTTTTTTCTTCAACCTTTTTAGAGAAATTATATAGTATATTTGAATTATTGTGCCATGGAATGTACATGCTATTTTTTATTATAGTGATAACTCAGTATTAAACACAAACGTTCCTTGTTAGTTACATCCATTGTTAAGAGGTTGTTCATATTTCAATTTTTCTGTTTGGCGTCCAAAATTTATGCGAATCAATTTTTAAGTTGCGACTGTGCCTTAAACAGTCGCAATATTTTGTGTGTCATAAAGCAAAATTGTAAGTTAATTCCATATTTTACATGGTGTAAATTTTTCTTTAGCTTTGAAGACTTCAGTAGTAGTTATTCCACTTTTATAGCTTTTCCGAACTTAAAATGTTTTATATATGTGAGATTTTAATATGTAACTTCGAAAAAGTTGTAATGTATACGTGATATAATTAATTAACGTAGCAGGATCACAACGTAAAGTATTCCTTTACTTGGGTACTTGTTGACAACTGTGTTCAAATTTAGAGACCTGCCTACCCGATATTTGGCCGGCGCTTAAGAGCGCCACTAGACCAGCTAAGTTTTTGTCGCAGGCACTATACAGTGCCACCTCAACAGAGAGAGAAATGAAAGCCGCTTGTTTTTGGCTCTGTGTAAGATTTTTCTCTGACTTTGTTTACAAAAATACATTCTTTTCATACAAATTTTTGGATTTAGAATCGAATATTGAGTGGAAATTATACTAATACATACATTACAATTGGAGTTTAAAACTATGGAGCTCACTAACACATGCACATATTTTCAAATAAAATCGATCTTCACTTTTACTTTCTTAGAAATGCAGGTCATTCTTAATTCCTATTGGTGGACATTTGACTCAATTCTGAGTTCATGTATTTGGCCTACATACAAAACAATGTATGCAATCCCAACTGGAAACTCTAAACCAATGAAAAGTGTCACATGCTACCAACATCTAATTGGAACTCTACTGAGTGCATTCAACTCAGTCACTACCAAGTGTGTGACTGACCTGCGTCAACAAAATATGAATGCACTGAAAATGCAAGTGAATCAAAAATAGAGTATCGTATGCTATTAGTAATGCATGTGTAAGTGGTGATGAAGGGGGAAGAAGTGGAATGTGTGTTTGGTCACACTACAAGTCTATTATACAAATTACTAAACGAAGCAAGCGTAAAAACCGAACTGACCATTCTATGACATCGTTATAAAACAGTCGTAATAGTTTAATGTCGCAAAAGGAGCCTACTATTGTAAATGAAATTTTTACTACAACCTACCTATTTTTGGAGTAATTCAATAAACAGTATATTTGAATTATACCGTATTATTTTATAACAAAATTCATATTTTATTACTATTCTCTCAAGTATTAATTTAAATTTATGAAAATCTTTTCTTGTTACTAAAGAAAGTTGGTTCGATTTTAAACATTTAAACAATTGCCATAAGAAGATTTTTCTTAAGAAAAAACGTTGGTTCAATTTTTAACTTATAATTAATTCATCGGAAGCTTTTGGACATTGAATTCTTGACTTAGCACTGCTTCGCATACATATTTGCTTGTACCCGTTGTCTATCAAAGTCTGGGTATTATACCAATGTGGGTTTTAACAATTGTTTCTTCAGGTATTCAAATGACTCATTGCACTGAGTTCTCCCTTCATTATTATTTAAATTCAAACGTTTTTGGTTTCAAGAATAATTGTTCCACTTTTTGTACATAGTTTTATATGCAACTCATATTGTGTTGTAATCATAAAATAACCGAACAATGCAATGTAAAAAATCGAACTGAAAGACTTTATTCAATTGATAATGAAGCAAGTAATGTTTAAAGTATAAAATGAAATCAAGTGCAATCCTGTCTGCTAAATGAAACACTGTTCACGTCGAGTGTGTGTAAGGCACCCACTCTTTATTAATGAAATTCAATTAAAGATAATAAAATTGAAAATAACTAAAGTATCAAATTTACAACTATTTAAAATTCAGTCAATTATTTGAAATATATTTTTACACAAAATTGAATATGAGAATTATTGCGATGTATTTATTAAAAAAATAACTTTATAAGCTCCCTATTGGCTTTCTTTCTCATAAAGCAAATTTCTGCAATAATTCCACATTTTTCTTTAAATTTGTATACTCGAATAGTAATTCGTCCACTTTTATAGTCTATTATAAATTAATCAAGTCTTTTTGGTTTTGATGTTTATTTCATTTGGGTGAGTTCTAGACTAACTAAAACATTTCTTACTTAGCCTAAAGAAACCTACACCTAAGCCACCCGCGTTGCTGCCGCTCTGCCACTGCACTCTGTGTTGACCGCTGATTCAGCGGCTCGTGTAGAATATTGCAAAACGTCAATTATGCTTATCATGAAATGATGGAATATAGGAATGTGGGAAATGGTTGTTTGGTAGAATTCACAGGTAGAAATATGCTGATATTGTAACTCGTGTGGAGTTTTAAGTTACTTAGTGTTATTAGCCTGTGAGAATATTGAGACACGAGGGTTTCTCATGATAACTTATACAAAATAACTGGACGACGCAAGCGTAAAAACCGAACTGACGATGCTATGACATCGTTATAAAACAATTCATTACAATTTGTAATCATAAACTAGATTATAGTCCTACAAAAGGACACATTAGATTACAGACTCACAAAAGGGACCTGCTATTATAAATGCACTTTTTACTTAAACACAATCTTTTGTATATATACTTTATTTACATATGATGGAACAGAATAAGTTCCAAAATTATCAATTATTGATACTATAAGAAGCAATTTAGTACAGTTTAAGGTAATGATTTTTGTAACGTAATTAGCCGTCCCGGTTTTAGTTAGGGCATTTTTCAAGTCCTTCGAATCGATATAATATGCCCATTTTATCACTCCATTATGTTTAAACGAACACTGCTCATCTGATACATATTCCATATGAGAAATGTTGTACGGCAACCATTTATCTAATTTAAGTTCGGATATAGATTTTGGGAATACGGATGAGGTCATTAAATTGAATAGAATACTAACTGTATTCATCTCGCCGAATAGTACTGAATATACGATAGCCGCACATATTTCAGTAACTGCGCTAGAATTCATTACGTTAGTAATATCTGAACATTTATTTAGACCAAAAACTAAAATTTCATGCATCGTACGGTGCAAAGCCGCTACGTGCATTCCATTCTTATGTTTGGTATTGAGAGATGAATTTTCTAATGTTGTATCGAAAATCCTAAATATTCCACGATATCTTTCATACGCTAACCCATCTCCTTCCACTCTTCGTAAATTTGGCAAATATACTTCAATGAAAATATTAAATATGTCAGACATATTCTTAATATAAGATGCATACAACGCCTCAAAGTCGGCACGCATGTTATAATACCACTGTAACATATGTATTATATGAGCTTCCTGAGAAGCGCTATCATGATGTATAATTTTTGCATTCACATCACCGACTATAGAGTCATCGGTAATACTATCTGGAGAAACGTATTTATGAAATGTGAACGAATATTCTGGTAAACTCTCCAAAGCCGTATAATCATCAACTGATATGTTCGTTTTGAAAATAGCATTTAATTTAGACGGATTAAAAGTATCATTATCAAAACATTTATAGTGGATGAAATGCAGCAATCCATAATTTATAGGGATATAAATTGATCTGTCATCATTATCACTAACCTCAACTACAAAAGCATTCATGGCCAATGTCTATTATTGATTATTAACGTGAGTAACGTTGTGTGTGTTTTTTTTATGATATTTTTTATTTTAGTGATAACTCAGTGATAAGCACAAACGTTCCTTGTTAGTTACATCCATTGTTAAGAGATTATTCATATTTCAATCAATCAATTTATCGGAAGCTCTTGGACATTGTATTCTTGTCTTTTTTGCATCCGTTGTTATACAAAATTATCTATCAAAGTCATAGTATTGTAACAATATGGATTTTAACAATTGTTTCTTCAGGTATTCAATTGACTTATTGCACTGTGCCAATCAAATTCAAACGTTTTTTGTTTTTGATTCGACCTTTTCTAATTGTTTTTAAACATCTGTTGTTGCCTTTGGGCTTTTAAGGTCAGGTATTTTTATGCGAATAGATTAGTTTATTCCATTTTTTTCGTCCAACGTTTCGCTGGGTGATTCCAGCTTCTTCAAGGATGGTATCTTTATTGAATATTTAATCTTTAGTCAGGTTATTTTCCATTGCACTCGTAAAGTTTTCTTATTCATATAACATGAGACAAACACAAAACTTTAAACATTTGCTGAAAATAATCAGATTTAAAACTAAATATCACAGAGCTTTCCTATTATCTAGATCACAGTTGAATATCGACTAAACTGGTTTCGAGAATAATTGTTCCACTTTTTGTTCATAGTTTTATATGCAACTCAGATTGTGTTCAAATCATAAAATAACCGAACAATGCAATGTAAAAAATCGAACTGAAAGACTTTATTCAATTGATAATGAAGCAAGTAATGTTTAAAGTATAAAATGAAATCAAGTGCAATCCTGTCTGCTAAATGAAACACTGTTCACGTCGAGTGTGTGTAAGGCACCCACTCTTTATTAATGAAATTCAATTAAAGATAATAAAATTGAAAATAACTAAAGTATCAAATTTACAACTATTTAAAATTCAGTCAATTATTTGAAATATATTTTTACACAAAATTGAATATGAGAATTATTGCGATGTATTTATTAAAAAAATAACTTTATAAGCTCCCTATTGGCTTTCTTTCTCATAAAGCAAATTTCTGCAATAATTCCACATTTTTCTTTAAATTTGTATACTCGAATAGTAATTCGTCCACTTTTATAGTCTATTATAAATTAATCAAGTCTTTTTGGTTTTGATGTTTATTTCATTTGGGTGAACATTTCTTACTTAGCCTAAAGAAACCTACACCTAAGCCACCCGCGTTGCTGCCGCTCTGCCACTGCACTCTGTGTTGACCGCTGATTCAGCGGCTCGTGTAGAATATTGCAAAACGTCAATTATGCTTATCATGAAATGATGGAATATAGGAATGTGGGAAATGGTTGTTTGGTAGAATTCACAGGTAGAAATATGCTGATATTGTAACTCGTGTGGAGTTTTAAGTTACTTAGTGTTATTAGCCTGTGAGAATATTGAGACACGAGGGTTTCTCATGATAACTTATACAAAATAACTGGACGACGCAAGCGTAAAAACCGAACTGACGATGCTATGACATCGTTATAAAACAATTCATTACAATTTGTAATCATAAACTAGATTATAGTCCTACAAAAGGACACATTAGATTACAGACTCACAAAAGGGACCTGCTATTATAAATGCACTTTTTACTTAAACACAATCTTTTGTATATATACTTTATTTACATATGATGGAACAGAATAAGTTCCAAAATTATCAATTATTGATACTATAAGAAGCAATTTAGTACAGTTTAAGGTAATGATTTTTGTAACGTAATTAGCCGTCCCGGTTTTAGTTAGGGCATTTTTCAAGTCCTTCGAATCGATATAATATGCCCATTTTATCACTCCATTATGTTTAAACGAACACTGCTCATCTGATACATATTCCATATGAGAAATGTTGTACGGCAACCATTTATCTAATTTAAGTTCGGATATAGATTTTGGGAATACGGATGAGGTCATTAAATTGAATAGAATACTAACTGTATTCATCTCGCCGAATAGTACTGAATATACGATAGCCGCACATATTTCAGTAACTGCGCTAGAATTCATTACGTTAGTAATATCTGAACATTTATTTAGACCAAAAACTAAAATTTCATGCATCGTACGGTGCAAAGCCGCTACGTGCATTCCATTCTTATGTTTGGTATTGAGAGATGAATTTTCTAATGTTGTATCGAAAATCCTAAATATTCCACGATATCTTTCATACGCTAACCCATCTCCTTCCACTCTTCGTAAATTTGGCAAATATACTTCAATGAAAATATTAAATATGTCAGACATATTCTTAATATAAGATGCATACAACGCCTCAAAGTCGGCACGCATGTTATAATACCACTGTAACATATGTATTATATGAGCTTCCTGAGAAGCGCTATCATGATGTATAATTTTTGCATTCACATCACCGACTATAGAGTCATCGGTAATACTATCTGGAGAAACGTATTTATGAAATGTGAACGAATATTCTGGTAAACTCTCCAAAGCCGTATAATCATCAACTGATATGTTCGTTTTGAAAATAGCATTTAATTTAGACGGATTAAAAGTATCATTATCAAAACATTTATAGTGGATGAAATGCAGCAATCCATAATTTATAGGGATATAAATTGATCTGTCATCATTATCACTAACCTCAACTACAAAAGCATTCATGGCCAATGTCTATTATTGATTATTAACGTGAGTAACGTTGTGTGTGTTTTTTTTATGATATTTTTTATTTTAGTGATAACTCAGTGATAAGCACAAACGTTCCTTGTTAGTTACATCCATTGTTAAGAGATTATTCATATTTCAATCAATCAATTTATCGGAAGCTCTTGGACATTGTATTCTTGTCTTTTTTGCATCCGTTGTTATACAAAATTATCTATCAAAGTCATAGTATTGTAACAATATGGATTTTAACAATTGTTTCTTCAGGTATTCAATTGACTTATTGCACTGTGCCAATCAAATTCAAACGTTTTTTGTTTTTGATTCGACCTTTTCTAATTGTTTTTAAACATCTGTTGTTGCCTTTGGGCTTTTAAGGTCAGGTATTTTTATGCGAATAGATTAGTTTATTCCATTTTTTTCGTCCAACGTTTCGCTGGGTGATTCCAGCTTCTTCAAGGATGGTATCTTTATTGAATATTTAATCTTTAGTCAGGTTATTTTCCATTGCACTCGTAAAGTTTTCTTATTCATATAACATGAGACAAACACAAAACTTTAAACATTTGCTGAAAATAATCAGATTTAAAACTAAATATCACAGAGCTTTCCTATTATCTAGATCACAGTTGAATATCGACTAAACTGGTTTCGAGAATAATTGTTCCACTTTTTGTTCATAGTTTTATATGCAACTCAGATTGTGTTCAAATCATAAAATAACCGAACAATGCAATGTAAAAAATCGAACTGAAAGACTTTATTCAATTGATAATGAAGCAAGTAATGTTTAAAGTATAAAATGAAATCAAGTGCAATCCTGTCTGCTAAATGAAACACTGTTCACGTCGAGTGTGTGTAAGGCACCCACTCTTTATTAATGAAATTCAATTAAAGATAATAAAATTGAAAATAACTAAAGTATCAAATTTACAACTATTTAAAATTCAGTCAATTATTTGAAATATATTTTTACACAAAATTGAATATGAGAATTATTGCGATGTATTTATTAAAAAAATAACTTTATAAGCTCCCTATTGGCTTTCTTTCTCATAAAGCAAATTTCTGCAATAATTCCACATTTTTCTTTAAATTTGTATACTCGAATAGTAATTCGTCCACTTTTATAGTCTATTATAAATTAATCAAGTCTTTTTGGTTTTGATGTTTATTTCATTTGGGTGAGTTCTAGACTAACTAAAACATTTCTTACTTAGCCTAAAGAAACCTACACCTAAGCCACCCGCGTTGCTGCCGCTCTGCCACTGCACTCTGTGTTGACCGCTGATTCAGCGGCTCGTGTAGAATATTGCAAAACGTCAATTATGCTTATCATGAAATGATGGAATATAGGAATGTGGGAAATGGTTGTTTGGTAGAATTCACAGGTAGAAATATGCTGATATTGTAACTCGTGTGGAGTTTTAAGTTACTTAGTGTTATTAGCCTGTGAGAATATTGAGACACGAGGGTTTCTCATGATAACTTATACAAAATAACTGGACGACGCAAGCGTAAAAACCGAACTGACGATGCTATGACATCGTTATAAAACAATTCATTACAATTTGTAATCATAAACTAGATTATAGTCCTACAAAAGGACACATTAGATTACAGACTCACAAAAGGGACCTGCTATTATAAATGCACTTTTTACTTAAACACAATCTTTTGTATATATACTTTATTTACATATGATGGAACAGAATAAGTTCCAAAATTATCAATTATTGATACTATAAGAAGCAATTTAGTACAGTTTAAGGTAATGATTTTTGTAACGTAATTAGCCGTCCCGGTTTTAGTTAGGGCATTTTTCAAGTCCTTCGAATCGATATAATATGCCCATTTTATCACTCCATTATGTTTAAACGAACACTGCTCATCTGATACATATTCCATATGAGAAATGTTGTACGGCAACCATTTATCTAATTTAAGTTCGGATATAGATTTTGGGAATACGGATGAGGTCATTAAATTGAATAGAATACTAACTGTATTCATCTCGCCGAATAGTACTGAATATACGATAGCCGCACATATTTCAGTAACTGCGCTAGAATTCATTACGTTAGTAATATCTGAACATTTATTTAGACCAAAAACTAAAATTTCATGCATCGTACGGTGCAAAGCCGCTACGTGCATTCCATTCTTATGTTTGGTATTGAGAGATGAATTTTCTAATGTTGTATCGAAAATCCTAAATATTCCACGATATCTTTCATACGCTAACCCATCTCCTTCCACTCTTCGTAAATTTGGCAAATATACTTCAATGAAAATATTAAATATGTCAGACATATTCTTAATATAAGATGCATACAACGCCTCAAAGTCGGCACGCATGTTATAATACCACTGTAACATATGTATTATATGAGCTTCCTGAGAAGCGCTATCATGATGTATAATTTTTGCATTCACATCACCGACTATAGAGTCATCGGTAATACTATCTGGAGAAACGTATTTATGAAATGTGAACGAATATTCTGGTAAACTCTCCAAAGCCGTATAATCATCAACTGATATGTTCGTTTTGAAAATAGCATTTAATTTAGACGGATTAAAAGTATCATTATCAAAACATTTATAGTGGATGAAATGCAGCAATCCATAATTTATAGGGATATAAATTGATCTGTCATCATTATCACTAACCTCAACTACAAAAGCATTCATGGCCAATGTCTATTATTGATTATTAACGTGAGTAACGTTGTGTGTGTTTTTTTTATGATATTTTTTATTTTAGTGATAACTCAGTGATAAGCACAAACGTTCCTTGTTAGTTACATCCATTGTTAAGAGATTATTCATATTTCAATCAATCAATTTATCGGAAGCTCTTGGACATTGTATTCTTGTCTTTTTTGCATCCGTTGTTATACAAAATTATCTATCAAAGTCATAGTATTGTAACAATATGGATTTTAACAATTGTTTCTTCAGGTATTCAATTGACTTATTGCACTGTGCCAATCAAATTCAAACGTTTTTTGTTTTTGATTCGACCTTTTCTAATTGTTTTTAAACATCTGTTGTTGCCTTTGGGCTTTTAAGGTCAGGTATTTTTATGCGAATAGATTAGTTTATTCCATTTTTTTCGTCCAACGTTTCGCTGGGTGATTCCAGCTTCTTCAAGGATGGTATCTTTATTGAATATTTAATCTTTAGTCAGGTTATTTTCCATTGCACTCGTAAAGTTTTCTTATTCATATAACATGAGACAAACACAAAACTTTAAACATTTGCTGAAAATAATCAGATTTAAAACTAAATATCACAGAGCTTTCCTATTATCTAGATCACAGTTGAATATCGACTAAACTGGTTTCGAGAATAATTGTTCCACTTTTTGTTCATAGTTTTATATGCAACTCAGATTGTGTTCAAATCATAAAATAACCGAACAATGCAATGTAAAAAATCGAACTGAAAGACTTTATTCAATTGATAATGAAGCAAGTAATGTTTAAAGTATAAAATGAAATCAAGTGCAATCCTGTCTGCTAAATGAAACACTGTTCACGTCGAGTGTGTGTAAGGCACCCACTCTTTATTAATGAAATTCAATTAAAGATAATAAAATTGAAAATAACTAAAGTATCAAATTTACAACTATTTAAAATTCAGTCAATTATTTGAAATATATTTTTACACAAAATTGAATATGAGAATTATTGCGATGTATTTATTAAAAAAATAACTTTATAAGCTCCCTATTGGCTTTCTTTCTCATAAAGCAAATTTCTGCAATAATTCCACATTTTTCTTTAAATTTGTATACTCGAATAGTAATTCGTCCACTTTTATAGTCTATTATAAATTAATCAAGTCTTTTTGGTTTTGATGTTTATTTCATTTGGGTGAACATTTCTTACTTAGCCTAAAGAAACCTACACCTAAGCCACCCGCGTTGCTGCCGCTCTGCCACTGCACTCTGTGTTGACCGCTGATTCAGCGGCTCGTGTAGAATATTGCAAAACGTCAATTATGCTTATCATGAAATGATGGAATATAGGAATGTGGGAAATGGTTGTTTGGTAGAATTCACAGGTAGAAATATGCTGATATTGTAACTCGTGTGGAGTTTTAAGTTACTTAGTGTTATTAGCCTGTGAGAATATTGAGACACGAGGGTTTCTCATGATAACTTATACAAAATAACTGGACGACGCAAGCGTAAAAACCGAACTGACGATGCTATGACATCGTTATAAAACAATTCATTACAATTTGTAATCATAAACTAGATTATAGTCCTACAAAAGGACACATTAGATTACAGACTCACAAAAGGGACCTGCTATTATAAATGCACTTTTTACTTAAACACAATCTTTTGTATATATACTTTATTTACATATGATGGAACAGAATAAGTTCCAAAATTATCAATTATTGATACTATAAGAAGCAATTTAGTACAGTTTAAGGTAATGATTTTTGTAACGTAATTAGCCGTCCCGGTTTTAGTTAGGGCATTTTTCAAGTCCTTCGAATCGATATAATATGCCCATTTTATCACTCCATTATGTTTAAACGAACACTGCTCATCTGATACATATTCCATATGAGAAATGTTGTACGGCAACCATTTATCTAATTTAAGTTCGGATATAGATTTTGGGAATACGGATGAGGTCATTAAATTGAATAGAATACTAACTGTATTCATCTCGCCGAATAGTACTGAATATACGATAGCCGCACATATTTCAGTAACTGCGCTAGAATTCATTACGTTAGTAATATCTGAACATTTATTTAGACCAAAAACTAAAATTTCATGCATCGTACGGTGCAAAGCCGCTACGTGCATTCCATTCTTATGTTTGGTATTGAGAGATGAATTTTCTAATGTTGTATCGAAAATCCTAAATATTCCACGATATCTTTCATACGCTAACCCATCTCCTTCCACTCTTCGTAAATTTGGCAAATATACTTCAATGAAAATATTAAATATGTCAGACATATTCTTAATATAAGATGCATACAACGCCTCAAAGTCGGCACGCATGTTATAATACCACTGTAACATATGTATTATATGAGCTTCCTGAGAAGCGCTATCATGATGTATAATTTTTGCATTCACATCACCGACTATAGAGTCATCGGTAATACTATCTGGAGAAACGTATTTATGAAATGTGAACGAATATTCTGGTAAACTCTCCAAAGCCGTATAATCATCAACTGATATGTTCGTTTTGAAAATAGCATTTAATTTAGACGGATTAAAAGTATCATTATCAAAACATTTATAGTGGATGAAATGCAGCAATCCATAATTTATAGGGATATAAATTGATCTGTCATCATTATCACTAACCTCAACTACAAAAGCATTCATGGCCAATGTCTATTATTGATTATTAACGTGAGTAACGTTGTGTGTGTTTTTTTTATGATATTTTTTATTTTAGTGATAACTCAGTGATAAGCACAAACGTTCCTTGTTAGTTACATCCATTGTTAAGAGATTATTCATATTTCAATCAATCAATTTATCGGAAGCTCTTGGACATTGTATTCTTGTCTTTTTTGCATCCGTTGTTATACAAAATTATCTATCAAAGTCATAGTATTGTAACAATATGGATTTTAACAATTGTTTCTTCAGGTATTCAATTGACTTATTGCACTGTGCCAATCAAATTCAAACGTTTTTTGTTTTTGATTCGACCTTTTCTAATTGTTTTTAAACATCTGTTGTTGCCTTTGGGCTTTTAAGGTCAGGTATTTTTATGCGAATAGATTAGTTTATTCCATTTTTTTCGTCCAACGTTTCGCTGGGTGATTCCAGCTTCTTCAAGGATGGTATCTTTATTGAATATTTAATCTTTAGTCAGGTTATTTTCCATTGCACTCGTAAAGTTTTCTTATTCATATAACATGAGACAAACACAAAACTTTAAACATTTGCTGAAAATAATCAGATTTAAAACTAAATATCACAGAGCTTTCCTATTATCTAGATCACAGTTGAATATCGACTAAACTGGTTTCGAGAATAATTGTTCCACTTTTTGTTCATAGTTTTATATGCAACTCAGATTGTGTTCAAATCATAAAATAACCGAACAATGCAATGTAAAAAATCGAACTGAAAGACTTTATTCAATTGATAATGAAGCAAGTAATGTTTAAAGTATAAAATGAAATCAAGTGCAATCCTGTCTGCTAAATGAAACACTGTTCACGTCGAGTGTGTGTAAGGCACCCACTCTTTATTAATGAAATTCAATTAAAGATAATAAAATTGAAAATAACTAAAGTATCAAATTTACAACTATTTAAAATTCAGTCAATTATTTGAAATATATTTTTACACAAAATTGAATATGAGAATTATTGCGATGTATTTATTAAAAAAATAACTTTATAAGCTCCCTATTGGCTTTCTTTCTCATAAAGCAAATTTCTGCAATAATTCCACATTTTTCTTTAAATTTGTATACTCGAATAGTAATTCGTCCACTTTTATAGTCTATTATAAATTAATCAAGTCTTTTTGGTTTTGATGTTTATTTCATTTGGGTGAGTTCTAGACTAACTAAAACATTTCTTACTTAGCCTAAAGAAACCTACACCTAAGCCACCCGCGTTGCTGCCGCTCTGCCACTGCACTCTGTGTTGACCGCTGATTCAGCGGCTCGTGTAGAATATTGCAAAACGTCAATTATGCTTATCATGAAATGATGGAATATAGGAATGTGGGAAATGGTTGTTTGGTAGAATTCACAGGTAGAAATATGCTGATATTGTAACTCGTGTGGAGTTTTAAGTTACTTAGTGTTATTAGCCTGTGAGAATATTGAGACACGAGGGTTTCTCATGATAACTTATACAAAATAACTGGACGACGCAAGCGTAAAAACCGAACTGACGATGCTATGACATCGTTATAAAACAATTCATTACAATTTGTAATCATAAACTAGATTATAGTCCTACAAAAGGACACATTAGATTACAGACTCACAAAAGGGACCTGCTATTATAAATGCACTTTTTACTTAAACACAATCTTTTGTATATATACTTTATTTACATATGATGGAACAGAATAAGTTCCAAAATTATCAATTATTGATACTATAAGAAGCAATTTAGTACAGTTTAAGGTAATGATTTTTGTAACGTAATTAGCCGTCCCGGTTTTAGTTAGGGCATTTTTCAAGTCCTTCGAATCGATATAATATGCCCATTTTATCACTCCATTATGTTTAAACGAACACTGCTCATCTGATACATATTCCATATGAGAAATGTTGTACGGCAACCATTTATCTAATTTAAGTTCGGATATAGATTTTGGGAATACGGATGAGGTCATTAAATTGAATAGAATACTAACTGTATTCATCTCGCCGAATAGTACTGAATATACGATAGCCGCACATATTTCAGTAACTGCGCTAGAATTCATTACGTTAGTAATATCTGAACATTTATTTAGACCAAAAACTAAAATTTCATGCATCGTACGGTGCAAAGCCGCTACGTGCATTCCATTCTTATGTTTGGTATTGAGAGATGAATTTTCTAATGTTGTATCGAAAATCCTAAATATTCCACGATATCTTTCATACGCTAACCCATCTCCTTCCACTCTTCGTAAATTTGGCAAATATACTTCAATGAAAATATTAAATATGTCAGACATATTCTTAATATAAGATGCATACAACGCCTCAAAGTCGGCACGCATGTTATAATACCACTGTAACATATGTATTATATGAGCTTCCTGAGAAGCGCTATCATGATGTATAATTTTTGCATTCACATCACCGACTATAGAGTCATCGGTAATACTATCTGGAGAAACGTATTTATGAAATGTGAACGAATATTCTGGTAAACTCTCCAAAGCCGTATAATCATCAACTGATATGTTCGTTTTGAAAATAGCATTTAATTTAGACGGATTAAAAGTATCATTATCAAAACATTTATAGTGGATGAAATGCAGCAATCCATAATTTATAGGGATATAAATTGATCTGTCATCATTATCACTAACCTCAACTACAAAAGCATTCATGGCCAATGTCTATTATTGATTATTAACGTGAGTAACGTTGTGTGTGTTTTTTTTATGATATTTTTTATTTTAGTGATAACTCAGTGATAAGCACAAACGTTCCTTGTTAGTTACATCCATTGTTAAGAGATTATTCATATTTCAATCAATCAATTTATCGGAAGCTCTTGGACATTGTATTCTTGTCTTTTTTGCATCCGTTGTTATACAAAATTATCTATCAAAGTCATAGTATTGTAACAATATGGATTTTAACAATTGTTTCTTCAGGTATTCAATTGACTTATTGCACTGTGCCAATCAAATTCAAACGTTTTTTGTTTTTGATTCGACCTTTTCTAATTGTTTTTAAACATCTGTTGTTGCCTTTGGGCTTTTAAGGTCAGGTATTTTTATGCGAATAGATTAGTTTATTCCATTTTTTTCGTCCAACGTTTCGCTGGGTGATTCCAGCTTCTTCAAGGATGGTATCTTTATTGAATATTTAATCTTTAGTCAGGTTATTTTCCATTGCACTCGTAAAGTTTTCTTATTCATATAACATGAGACAAACACAAAACTTTAAACATTTGCTGAAAATAATCAGATTTAAAACTAAATATCACAGAGCTTTCCTATTATCTAGATCACAGTTGAATATCGACTAAACTGGTTTCGAGAATAATTGTTCCACTTTTTGTTCATAGTTTTATATGCAACTCAGATTGTGTTCAAATCATAAAATAACCGAACAATGCAATGTAAAAAATCGAACTGGAAGACTTTATTTAATTGATAATGAAGCAAGTAATGTGTAAAGTATAAAATGAAAGCAATTGTAAACCCGTCTGCTATATGAAACACTGTTCACGTCGAGTGTTTGTAAGGCACTCTTTAATAATGAAAATCACTTAAAGATAATAAAATGTAAAATAACTTAAACTATACCTCACACATGATAATTACAACTACTTAGCCTAAAATTAAGTACCATTTATATTTCTTGCTCCTTGTAAATTATAACTAAGTGCACTCTTAACACATGTCCTTTTTATCCGTCATCTGATCTTTACAGCACATGAAGCACATATGTGTAAGACCAGTAGATTCTTTTTATATAGCCACAAAATCTATATTTATGTCTTCTTTTACACTTTTTATGATTCTTAAAATAGGCAGACAATCCTCTTTAACTTGTTAAACAGCAATGGTTCAATGCATTGATTTTCGGTGTCACCACATAGGCGTAAACCTTATTGATGAGTTTTCTTCAATTTAACAAATTTGTCTATTTTTTTAATCTTTATAAAAAAATATTGCCGGTTTTGATGTCTACTTATTGAATTATTTGCTGATATAAACATGGGAATGACTCCTTTCAACAGCACCAATAAAGGGTGAAAGAACCAATAAATTTTAACACAACGCTACAATTACAAAAGTTAATGTTTATTTAATAATAAAGTTGAGAAAGGAATAGTATGAAAATTAAATGAATGAAAATTAATGAATGAATAGAATGGATATTCCACGGTTGTTTGCTGTCGCGCAACTTCTCAACTGACATCTTTCCCTCTCTCTCTTATTTGCAACTTCTAAGCAGAATTTGTCTTTGTTGTAGAGTTGCCATTCGTAATTTAAATCTCAAATCCCACATAAATTCACTGAATTCAAATATTCCGGCGTATTTCTTTTTTTGGGTCATTTTGTAATGTTTTTTTTAATGCTTCTGTAAATGAAATGACCGACTGTGACACATTCGCAACACTAAATGGACCATAAAAAAAGGGAAATCAAAACAATATAATATACTATATTATACAATATATATATAATATACTTAATATATTACCGCCCACTATGTGCGATACGGACCAGGTTGACTATCGCTGGTGTAGAGTATAAAAGTAAAGTAATGTGATGTATTAATTGTAATAAAACGTACCATACACATAACTATGGAAAATTTTTTATGCTTGGTTTATCTGGACATCCACGCCATGTCAAATTTAAGACTAACTCATCGCAATAACGGATTTTATTTCAAATTTCAAGAAAGAAGTGACATCTTTTCCTCCAGTTTAACGAAACAAGTATTTCTGAATAATTTTGCAATTCAATGCATAATTAAAGAAATGTTAATTCGACTTACCAACTGAGAGCGCATTTCATCGTCGAATATGAGTTTGTCATCAAAATCCTTAAGTTGATCAAGTGAAATAAATGGTAAGTTGGGAATGTTCACCATATTTGCGCTCTAATCGGAAGCCACAATTGGCCCAAACGATTATATGAGACCTTTAAAATATCTTTATTTCTAGTAACAAATTTAAAACTTTTTTTAAATTTAATTAATTAAGCTCCTTATTGCCCCAAACACAATTTAGTTTGGCAGGAGCATTTCTCTCTCATAAATTAAAATTTTAGAATAAATCCATATTTTTCATTAGCTTTGGAGATTTCAACAGTAATTCTTCCACTTTTATAGTCTATTATACAAAATACTGTACGACGCAAGCATAAAACCCGAACTGACCATGTTATGATATGGTTATAAAACAGTCGTAATAGTTTAATGTCTAGTCCCACAAAAGGAGCCTACTATTATAAATGAAATTTTTATTTCAACCTACCCATTTTTGGAGCAATTCAATAAACATTATATTTGAATTAATGTACTGTATTATTTTATAATAAAATTTATATTTTGTTATTATTCTCAAGTATTAATTTAAATTTATGAACATCGTTCTTATTACTAAAGAAAGATCGTTCGAATTTAAACTTATCAATTTCATAATATAGAAAAATGATTCTATTTTGAGGTGTAATTAGTGGTCCTCCTTAGTGTATTGATATCGACATTAAAAATATTTTAACATATTTTGTGGTGGACTGTATTGTTTGACTATCCGTCACCGTATAGTAGTCCTCGTGTGTCCACTAAGGTCTTTATCTGACGTCTCTTATACTCCTCTATTGACAACCTCTTTGGGCCTTGCAAGTATTCTTTGTTTTCTGGCTTGCTATCTCGTACCATCGAACAGTCTTCCTTCACAAGCTCTGTGTCAAATATTTCTCTGACTTTATTTTGAAAAAATGCATTCTATTTATACAAATTTTGGGACTTAGAATTACTTATTATTGAGTGGAAATATACTAATACATATTCAACGAATGGTGTGTAGAACTATGGGTTTCACTAATACACGCATATCTTTCTTTGTAAAATCGATCTTCACTTTTACTAATACTTTTACTTTCTTTGAGATGCAGGTCTGTCTTAATTCCTATTGGTAGTTATTTGACTCAATTCTGAGTTCATGTATTTGGTCTACATACAAAACAATGTATGCAATCCCAACTGGAAACTCTAAAGCAATGAAAAGTGTCGCATGCCATCAACATCAAATTAGAACTCTAATGAGTGCATTCAACTCTGTCACTACCAAGTGTGTGACTGACCTGCGTCAACAAAACAAAATATGAATGCACAGAAAATGTAAGTGAATCAAAACACAGTACTGTATGCTAATAGGAATGCATGTGTGAGTGAAGATAAATGGGGAAGAAGTGGAATGTGTGTTTCGTCACATTACATACTGAAAGAGTATCAACATATATTATGCTCCTTCAAATTGATTATATTCTAAAAATTCAGGGAATTGAATTTTCCACTAATTTGTTGCTTGACTATTGTAACTGAATACCTATGTTGATAAAATTCGCCTATTTATAACAAACATGGTCTGACAATTTGGTTGCACGACCACCTATTCCCCTCCACATAATCAAAAGAAGTTTCTCCTTTTTTATTATTATTATTTATTGATTATTATTTTGGATTATATTGTATAAATGGATAATTTTATATTTGGAAAAAAAATTGATAGTTTGAAAATGTAAATTATTACTTTTTTATAATTAGTAAAAATTTGAAGAGTATATATATTTTTTAGCAATGCTTAACTTATTATTTATGTCTTAATTCATTACTGATGATCTCCATGAGTTGACATATTGTTCCTTCCTTTATTTCCCGAAGCATATCCTCATATATTTACATAGAAATACGTAAACGTTCTTCTAGCACTTCTTTGTCATCCTCCAAAAGTCTTCAAAACGAAGGTTGCATTAAGCTTGTACATTGCTTGGCTCTCTTCTGTTCGTGAATGAATGCATCCATTTTTGTTTTTTCCTTTCCGCTCCTCAAAAGCAGCCTCCTGTGGATCCATGTTACTAAAACCTTTCGACTTTTCAATGCTTGGTGTCATTTCACCTGACGACGTAAGGAGCGAATGTAAAGAGTATATTGACCATACTTTCATATTGATTTTCTATTGACAACTTGATTCTCATTGAATTTTCTTCGTAATAGACACACGTTTTTGTTTTTTTGAGTACACTCTCTTCTTTCCACATACGGGTTTCATTAAACAATTGAACACCTCATCAATATATCAAACTTGGTTTGTCAATGTAGCTCCACCGTTTCTCCCTTCTCATAATAATAAAGACAAGAAGTTCATGTTTTCTTTAATTATTTTTACAATAGTGCACAGGAGTATGCTACAATTAGTTTATTTAAAAATATTGAAAGTCTTCTTTTCTCCAGTCGAAAATTTTATCGACTATACGTTTACATTCACTCTGCTGATACTCCTACTCCTTCCTGTATTTTAACTTTCTTCGTTTATTTTTTTTTTATACGTTATTACATACCAACCCTGCAATCCTTTTGTCTTTGTAAAGTGGCGATAATTCAATGATTTTTTAATACAACCTTCCAAACTTTCTGTACATTGAAGTCGATAACCATATCTTTTTAAACTTGTTAAATTTTTTATATGCGAATCACTCCTTTCAACAGCACCAACCAAGGGTCTCCGCACCAATAAATTTTAACAAAACTCTTCAATGAAAATTTTTTATTTAATAATAAAGTTAAGAATTGAAAAGTATGAAAATTAATTTGAATGAATAAACGAATTGATATTCCGTAGTTTGCGGTCGCGCATCTTCTCAACTGCGCCTTTGGATACTATTTATTTTAACTGTTTTTTTACCAAAGTTTTACATTTACCAAATTCATTGCAAATTAATTGATTTGCTGATATACTGAACTCTGAGCATCCAAAAGAATATGCGAATAAAACAAATACTATCAATAAAACTAGATTCGAACTACTCTAATATCTACTAGCTGCTGATTAAAACGTATCATTGAAATATCGAAATTTGAATTCTGCATCATTAATTAGAACTCCTTCATCAATATCATCATCAAGCCATTTTATTAATTTAATCCCTTATCACTAGATTTATTGAATATTTCAACTATGAATTTATTTATACATTAGCTAAATGTATGATAAACTAAAAATGAAAACAATTCAATAATTGAATTTAGTTTAATATCGCTATTCCACTCTAATTACTCGTGTTTTGCGACTCTCCGTATACCATAACAATATTTGCTTTTGAATAATTTTCACTTCTTCATCCAGAAATTTACCGAAGTCGAGTATTGCGTGAGTTAAGGTACTAAGTGGTGTTCCGTTATTAAAAAAAAACACAATATCTCGTTTTGAGAGTTAACAACAGAATGACTTTATTTTTCATTTACAATATTAAAAGTAACTTAATTCTAAGAAATAAATGTTGATCAATACAAAAATAGTGTGGGAAATAAATGGGACAATGCGCATCAGCGTCATCGTAGTATGTTATGATGTTTATCGTGACATCACAGTTCTTGAAGCGTACCAATGCTGTGTCTTTTATTGTGAAGATTTTGTTGTTGCAGCTGGAATTAATTGTTATTTCTGGGAAATTGGTAAAAAGGATTAAATTGGGTTCCACTTGCATTATTGATTCTACCCTTCCTACGTCGGCGATGGGACAGTTTGCTTCGTTGTTACTCATCAGATTACCAATACATAACAAATTTTTAGTGTCCTCCCGTTGGATCGACTCACCGCAAAAATAAATTCCCTCTATCTTGGGACAAAGTGCTTTGTAATGTTGTATGGTATTTTCGTTAAATAATACATAGGGCTCGGTGATTATGAATTTAGTTACGTTAAGTGGAAGAGAGATTACATGATATAAAAAATAATTTCCCTCAGAAACGTTCGGGACGAGAATATAAAAAATAATTTTTGTTTCGTTATAGTAGGCTTGCATGCCCAACATTTCATATATATCTTCAATTGTTTCAATTTGGATATTTTGTTATTTAAATTTAATTTCTTTATTATCAAGTTCCTCTGGGGTAAGTAAGAATCTTGAAATTGAAGGTCGATATTATAGTTTATTTGATTTTGTTTGGGTTAGTATGTCTTCGTCTCGTTTGTTCGGTGTTAATGTGGGATTTTATGTTATTGAGTCATTCGATCAATTTGAAGTTGCTTGAGTGTACGTGAACTAGTAACATTGTTTAGGTTTGAGTAGATTTTTTCTATTTTTTGATTAATTGTTATAGTGTCCATATTCCCCGTTATAAATGTAATCAAGGTCCTCATGAATCTGTATGGCCTTCCGAAAAATAATTCGTATGGAGTGTGTTTGGGTGAGGAATGAATGCCGTTATTATATCGACGCCTCCGAAGAATAGTATGCTAAGTCTGAAAAGTGAGTTTTTCAGGAGAAGCTCTCAAAGTTTACAGGCGTTATCTCGGGAGTGGTGTGGAATAGAACATTGAGTGTTTTACTGATTTTAACGGAATTTAAATATAATTTTGGTGGCACTTCTAAGTTTAACATTTTTCTAGCAGTTTATAGCTAAAAACGACTTAGAATACTTTAGCATGGACAAACATTTCATAAGTAGTCGGCCAAGTCGACTTACTTAGCATGTTTTGTTACGGACCTTTCTACTCTGATTAGTCGTCTAAGTATACATAGCATGTTCTGGTTTGGAACAAAACGGTGATACATTTTATTGTCATTATACTTAGACGAACTAAGATTATAATATATAATAAAAAAAACAAACAATTTATAATAGTTTTTTAAGTTTTTATTGATAGTTCAAGTTTAATAACATCCATTTATAAGTACATTAAACAAATGAAAACGAGTTAAGTAATGGCCATTCAAAAATATGTTAAAATGAAGGTTCCATAAAACATAAACACATATGTATTTTAATTTATAAAAAAATTAAAATTAAATAAAAAATAATTCAATTCACTTAAAATTGAATTTATTTTTATTATATTTAATCGTCATTGTCTGACGTGACTACATATTCCTTTCCAACAGCGCTATTTAGTTCTCTGTAGAAGCGTTGGTGAACTTTTGGAAGTAAGTTTTGGTCGCACATATATAGGAGATCTTTATGTTTTTCTTCCGTTATACCAAATGTAGACGAATATGCCTTCGGTATGTCTTGAGGGACATTTCTCCCTTTTCTGCACTTTTTGTTTTCATCATATACTTTGATTTCTTTAAAATCATCATCGAATTTATGTTTGCAAAAAAATATAGTTTTGATCCTTCGACACTTTGATCTGCTTGATCTTTGATAGACTTACTTTTTCATTTTTTGTATTTTTCGCCCAATTTATAATTGATGCAAATGGCTTGAAATCTAAAAAATCTTCATTTTCCACTTCAATAACGTCATACAATGATTCTGTCTTCTTGACATTTCTTATTACAGAGTACCATTCCATTGGCGTATATATACGTTTATTTTTCTTGCTTACCTTTATTTTCCTCTTTGTTACTTAGCATGGTCTCTGTAGTTATTACTTCTCCTTTATAGAAGCGAAATCAGATTAATAACATAATATAAAACTACATATAAATAAATATTACCTTTTGAGATATTTTGTGCCAATTTCAGCTTTTTCCGCGGAATCGAACTCATATCATTTGTAAAAATGTGAAAATTTTCGTTCTTTATCAGTCGACTATTTTTTCCAAACTATAGTATGCTATGTATACTTACACACACAAACTACTTTTTGAAGTTCGGGGAAAAGCATGCTAAGTAAACTTAGAAACACTAAAAATAAAATAACGACAATGCCAAGTATACATAGCGAACACGTCATAAAAAAAGTCCGTGCTGTAGTATGCTATGTCTACTTAGCATCCGAAATAATTCAAAATGTTCCAAGCCGAAATATGCTAAGTGTACTTACCACATATTGGTATGGAAGTTTCTTAAATCTTAAGTCCCATACTAAGTATATTTTTGCTTATAACTTTCGTTTGGATTGGTCGATGATTACCAAAATTTCAGAGAATTTAAATTAAAGAACGTAGAATCTAAAAACGCAAAGAACTTTAAAACATGCTAAGTCGACTTAGCATACTATGGTTCGGAGGCGTCGATATGTAATCAGTGTTTCAGAGAGAATTTCGTCATGTTCTACCGTGAGTCTATTTTCTTTCCTCTTTGACAAAATTAGTGTAAGTGTTGAGTGTAACCGTTCTACAGGAAAATTGCTGCTTGTTTGTTGGAATGAAGTAAAGAGTAACTTTATTTGAAATTGCCACAAAAGTCTTTGAAGATGTTTGCAACGAATTCGGAGCCTTGGTCGCATACGACCATCTTAGGTATGCCGTAGGTACTAATATAATTTTTAAACGCCCTAAGAACCGTAATACTACTTCTACAACTTAGTGTATACCCGCAGGCAAATTTGGAACATTTGTCTATAATAGTCAATATTTGGTTATTATTGACACTATATAGGTCGATATGGAGTATTTCCAGAGGTTTCAACGGTGTTTCTGGAACTAAATATTTCAGTTTGGGGGGGGGGGGGGGGGGGGGGGTTCCTATCGTACTTAAATGTCTTACATTTCTCGCAATTGCTTAGTGTTTTAGTGATTTTATCTTTCATGTTTAAAAAATAATATTTCCGTTTGAGATGGTACAATGTTTCGTTTATTCCGGCAAATTTCGTTTATTGGGCAAAATATTTGGAATATGTCGATTGTACTATTGCAAAGATTTCGTCGGTCGTATAAATGTTTCCTCGTTAAATTGTTCCCTGCGCAAAATTCTTCTCTGCCTATTCCTGAAAACAGTCTCTACGGTCATGGGGGGATCCTACATACCTCCTCTTGAGAATTACCTGTAATTTGATTATGGATTGTGCTTGTATTGTTATACAGCTCCTCATTTGTCTCCTCTAATGGGACATTTATCTTTACTCTACTAAGAGCGTCAGCGTTCTTGTTGAGTTTCTCTTTCTTGTATACAATCTCATAGTCGTATTCCTCCAACTTCAATCGCCATCTTACCAGTTTGGAGTTTGGTTCTTTTAGATTCATCACCCAATTCAGGGGTCTATGATCCGTGTAAATTTTGAACTTCCTTCCAAAAAGATACGGGCGGAAGTACTTCACTGCCCAAATTATAGCGTTTATGATTATGACATTTCCGTTAGATATTGGGTCCTCGGTTTTGGCCGTGTAAAACAGTGTGTCATATTTCAAACCAAAAAATTCCAAATGAAATCTTGAATGAATAATATTCGTTTTGTTTTATTTCAATAGTAAGACAAAATACATCAAATTTAGAGAGTTAGAGTGTCCAAGTTTGAGAGCTTTCACTGTATAGTTTTAATTATTTGCAAAGACATCCCTTAATTCAATTGTCCAATTTAGTATGGCAACTGTATCTTATCGAATGCGAACTTCAAACGAAACGATATCCGTAAAAACAGTAATATTTAAATGTTACAAAACCTATAAAGTGTGCTAAGGCATTTTAACTGTGTAAAAAGGCAATTTATCTAAATATTAAATCTGGATCCCATGTGTCTTTGTTTTAATTAATTTCGGTTAATCTAAATAAAACACAAGATTATAAGATTATTTGGCAAGAAATTTTTATAAATTATTTTAAGATATACATTCTAAAATTTATATATAAATTTCTCATTTTTACTGCAAGTTATAAATAAAATATTATACAGCTTACGTATTTAGCTATAAGATAACAATAATAATTATGTGTCAAATTAAGAGAATTTAATTTTTGTACTAAATTAAGATCTTAAAAAATCTGAAATAAAACATATTAAAACAAAAAAAAACATTTTATTTATATGATTACCAAAAGGTGTAATGGGTAAGACAAAGTCAGAATAATTTAGTAAAACATTTTTTTTTTAAATATTGCGGACACAAGTTTTTATTGGGCTGCGAGAATTTACTACATGATTGGTATTGCTCTTAACACATACTATAAGGCAAATCGATTATTTGCTTAATCGTAATAATTTGATAGTATAATTCAAAACTTAATTTTTTTGAACATCGATGAAATCAAAAATGTAAAGATCCATCAAACATTTAAAATTACGATAAGCATGCATGGTGGCAATATGTAATGACAGTTATGCCAATTAATGATGTGCAGTGTTACCGTTGAACGACTTTAGTCCCATTTTGCAACCTTTCTGACGTCAAAATATTCAAAATGTGCGACTTTAGTTGCATGCGTGCGACTAAAAGGTAAGTGCTTGAATTTGGAGCCATTTTTATAAATGGGAATTCATCGTCGTGCGCCTTACGTGGGAGCCTCCGTTGTGTAATTGCCCTCCTTGGTCATGGATTCAGCCCCAGTTTCGCTGAGTGTTTCAAAGCTTATCTAATTACTTCACCGTAATGTGAAACGCCGTTTGAACTCGGCTATAACAAGGGATTCACTTGTCATTGAGCGACCCATAGAAACACTCTTTAATAAGAGATAAGTAAATCACGTATAGTATCACAATGGAACCTAACCTTCCATACCTAGCCTACACGGTGTTCTGGTTTGTTCAGTCGTTGTTTTATTGCATACCATTTCAACCACTAGATCCATTCTAGTACCAAATCATTTTTGATAAATACCTAAAACTGGAGGTCGTTCGTTTACTCCAAAAAGCCTTGATGGCGAGCCAGAGAGAGATCAAATGTGACATTTGAGAAATAGAGAAGTTGCAAGTTTTTGCTAGGGATTGTTTTGCCAGTAAAAACTTGGAGTTTGTCATAAACAAATCACATGAGCAATATATTTCACAGAGTCAATCAGAAGCAGCGTTGCCAGAATTGTTTCACAAAAAACCGCTAGATTTGTCCAAAAAACTAGCCAAAAAAATCTAAAAAATTTAAAAAAATATCTAGAAAAAGAGCTAAAATGTTTTGTATCAAAAGTCACATTTTTGATTGAAATTTAACAAACTTAAAGGCTTTATTTCACTTAAAATGCATATTATTTTAATTGTATTCATTTTATTTCAATTTCTGTGAGACTGTAAGAAAATTTAAGTCATATTAGCTCTGTTTGCATACTCGATACATTTTGATTACTATCACAAATTTTTACTGGAAGTCCTTCGTTTATATTTCCTAGTAAAAACATTTTTCCCAGTAAACTTGCAATTGTCAGCTGGTTAATCATCAACAAGTCCAATGTGTGATATATTGCACAATGTCACATAGAACTGCATAAGAAAATATCAATATATTTCGTTTTAACTGAATTAATGATAAATTCGTGAACGTGTACACTTCTCCTAATTTTACCCATGAGAATAAAACCCATTCTAACTGTCTTGCAAGTTTATATTGAATAACTTTTATTCGAAAATTTCCCATACAAACCTATTGTTGTCTAAAAATCCATTCCATTAATATATAGCAGATTTGTTTTTATCCTATCACTACGAATTTTTTCATTGCATTTTTTTGATGTTAACAAAAATAATACCACATTCAAAACTTTATTTCCTTAATTATTTCTATGTTCGGTTCCAAAGATTTTGTACACTAATGATTTTGGTATTGATTCCGAGTCAAATTTGAATTTATTCGTTTTTTCAGCTTTTTCTTCATGAGCTATCACAGTGCTTTAAAAGCGTGCTAACGACAACTTAAATTTCCAAATTCAGACTCGACTTTAGTGTGTAAATATAACCATAGCGATAGGCGGTAGGCGAACACTTATTTACGTGTATTTCTTATGGGAAGCCCAAAATCCGCGACG
Source organism: Haematobia irritans (assembly GCF_050003625.1). Lineage (NCBI taxonomy): Eukaryota > Metazoa > Arthropoda > Insecta > Diptera > Muscidae > Haematobia > Haematobia irritans. The sequence continues at coordinate 182,648,097 of NC_134399.1, forward strand.
GAATACCGTGACGGCTAGCGGCGTGTCGCCAAATTAAAACTTATTCTAACTCCTTGGCGAAAACTGGTATCGTGTTGCCATCGCTTATCAATTTTTTTTAACTCACCACAAGGAATTGCTGTTGCCTGGACACGTGTAGATTATTTTTTCTTGAAATAACTCAACAAATAACAAGCCATTGTATGTTTTTATTCAACTTCATTGTTTAATATTGTCAAAGCGTGCTGTATTGACAACAAAAACGCTAGGAAACGTGAAAAAGGGAATTATTCGCCGTCAAGCTTATTGTATTTGCCGTTGCGGCAAAAATGTTTCGCCTACCGCCTATCGCTATGGTTATATTTACACACTTAAGTAGAAATTATTCTATGTATACGTTTTTAAAATAAAATGTTGAAAAACCTCTTCTTTTTTTGAACGCTATTTTGGTTTGTGGTCAAGATACAAAAACTCCACAAATTTAAAGACTATTTCATTAATTTTAAGAATTTTTTAGAATTGACCTTAGCCTTCTTTCATGAAAAAATACCCATTTTTAAGTTGAATCACTTAACTATAAGGACAAAAAGAATTTATCGGCTATTGAAGAAGAGAAATTCACAAATGCTATTATAACCAAATTATAATAACATAAAAAGGATAAACGAGTCAAATGCTAATATTCCTAATAATTTACTGACAGTTTATATAAGGAATTGAAATATGTGGAAAACCTTATTCTGGCAGCAAGGCTTAGATAAAAACGAAGTTTTATCCATATTTCAATAGGAACATGTCGAAAATAAAAAAAAGCCAAAATTAGCTAAAAGGGTCATGAAAAAAGCCAGAAAAAAAGCTAAATGCATTTTTTCCCCGCTAAATGTGTTCAAAAAAAGCCAAATCTAGCGGGAAAAAAGCTAAATTGGCAACGCTGATCAGAAGTGAAGTACAAAAAATAAATATTTTTATTATTTTAATTGGCTTAAAATTATTAAATTGGCGATGGTAAATTGGTACTGGATGGCGTTCGCGTACATTTCTGCTAATTTTAGCAAAGAGAAAAAAAATCCATTTTTACTCTCTTGCAAGCTTACGTTTTACTGGATTTTATGTTACAATAAGCTGGTACTTTATTGTTTTTGTGTTGTTTTATAGAACATTTTATACCCATATAATATTATCATTCCGTTTATATAAGTTTGTCATTCCGTTTGTAGCACATCGAAATATCAACTTCCGATTATATAAAGGTCAAGGAGAAATTGTAAATCGATATAAGGATGTCTGTCTGTTGTAATCACGCAAAAATCTTCAATAATGACGCTATCGTCCTAAAATTTGACACAGATTCGTCTTTTGTCTGCACGCAGGACATATAAAGCGATCCCCCGATTTGGGGTCTTGGGCTTCTAGAAACCGTAGTTTTTGTTCGATTTGCTTAAAATTAAAAATCTAGAGGCATTTTACGACCATAACTAGGTGTGCAGAAAATGGTTAGTATCGATCCATGTTTTGGAATAGCCCCCTTATAGACTGATTATCCGATTTTACTTCTTGGGCTTCTAGAAACCGTAGTTTTTATCCGATTTGTCTGAAATTGGAAATCTAGAGGGATTTTAGGACCACAAATAGGTGTGTCGAAAATGGTGTGTATCGGTCTATGTTTTGGTATAGATAAAACCCGATCTCCTGATTTGACTTCATGTGCTTCTAGACATCGCAATTTTTATCCGATTTACCTGAAATTCAAAATCTTGAGATATTTTGGGTCTACGCATAAATACGCCGAATATGGTGTGTATCTGTTAATTTTTTCGTCACACAATATAAGCGACTTTTAATCATCATGCGACGTTTTCAAAAATGTTAACAGTAACATTGATGATGTGTTAGGCATTGCCATTGAACTATCAAATGTAGGTGATGGATTGTACAGTAATTTATTGATATTTGGCTAAAGTCAGCATTGGAAAATAACCACGATTATTTGCCAAGGGCGTTGAGAAACCTCCAGCAAATGTGGAAAACAAACAATTATACCGTAACGTATAATGAAATCGATGAGCTCTATTAATACTTTACATCTAGAACAATGAGTTTACCCTGTTGAGTTCATTGTGTAAATCATTTGTAAATCACGGAAACAATCCATCCAGCTATTATATCGAAGCATTCTATATAAATGCTTTGATGCATTTATATTGTAATAAAATGAACATTTTAAAACAAAATAAGGTCATGCTGTACTTCATGTACAGCATGAAAATTAAATTTTTCCTTTTTATTTCCGCTGGAAGATGCTAAACTATACGTCTTCAGTACATTGTGTATACATTGATACATACAATTTTTCTTTTCTGTGGAGCGAAATTTTCGGCAAACGACATATTTTGAATCGCAAAATTTTCTTTAGAAGCGAATTAAAAAGATTTGAGACAATCGTCCCAATGCTTCTAATAAAATCGGGTTTACTTACTCTCAAAGAAAGGACTTTACAACAAACCGGAATTTCGATTGACTAAAATTCAGACAGTTTCCAAGACAATTTTATTGAAGAATGCGAAATGTAGTGTAGTATATGAAATTGTATTTTAGCCAAAATGATAGTGTCATTCTAATGTTATTGTTAATTCATAATATTGTGTGGGACACAGGATCCGAAATCTATGACAGTGTCCTTCATATTTTGCAAGAGGAATCGCCATAATAAGATTTAGCTGTTTGATTGTTTTGAAAACAAAATATTTGTATGTGTTGTTTATATATGGCCCTCGACTACCATTCTGATGTTCTACCAATATAAAATATTTTTTTTGTATTCCCATAAAAATAAAAAAAATATTTTAGCTTATGGCCCAAGTAGCTAATGCAAAGTTATTCTGTATTATTCTTATTTTTATCAAATATTTACATTTGTTTTATTTAGTACTGTTTTTGATGTTACGTCAAGTCTCCCTCAGGAACGGGTAATGCTAGAGCCTCGTGCAATGTGTCGCTTTCAAGTAGTGATGGTGTACTTGTTACTCCTTTGCTTCTCAAGATTAATTTAATGTTTTTTGTCTTCCAATTATTCTCACAAAATGGATCACGTAATAATCCAAAGATACATTCAAATATACCAACACAGGCTTGTTGGGTATGTAAAGTCCCACAAGCCAAAACTAAAACTAGTCCATGTACATCCATACGACCTTGTACGCCGGAATGGGACAAATTGGGATTAAAGAAAAACCCAAAACGTTCTTGTTCTCCATATAGTACTTCTAATGTGGATAAAGCGTTATCACAGTCTTGTATGTCGCTACCATCGCTAGCGGTAATTTCCATTATTAGTCTAACGTCTTGCCAAAAATCATTAAGTTTTAGAGTGTGCTGATTATAGTTATTAAAAAACCATTCGGAAAATTTACGGGCTAACAAATTGATTGGAAAGTCAGGCTCACTGGCTGGTGATGCTATGGAGGAATCATATCCTTGGTTCAATACATTTGAATTTCCATTATGGTGTGATTCATAAGATCTGGATGTTCCACATTGGTTTGTTGCATCTGTTTCTTCTTTTGTCAAATCCTCCGATGCCTTCCAATATTCTATAACCCTATTCACTAAAACAGCTTTAGTAAAATTGCTTTCTAGCGATACTCTCTTGCTGTGTAGATATTTAAACAGAATTTCCTTAGTGATGGCTTTCTTGTTTAGAAGCGTTTGGATGTCCGATGTGTGTGTAAAGATGTATTCAAGAGCATCTGTTGGTAAAACAACATAGATGGTAAAAAATATGATGGGTGGGTTTTATAGATATTTAATTCTGCGGCACCTTACTTACCATCTGCGGTAGTAATGTCCACTACGTTTTTAGTTACACTCCTTGCAATTTGTATTAAAATGTGTGGATCCAGTAAATCAATAATTCCGTTTTTTTCGCTAGTTGAAAAGGGCATCATAAACAATTTCGATATATGTCAAATTTGCATTCCGCGTCGAAAATCGTATCCTTTCCATAAGAACAGCTGTTGATATTGGTTGTTGATAAAGCGGAGACGAATGTATTGCATACAACGCCGTTAGTTTTCCGTTTGTCACGAGAAGGTGTTGCCTAATGCGACGTTCATAACATCAGATTATCCGTACAAAATGTCTGTGTTTAAACAAAATGTTACAGTGTGATCAAATGCTAAGAATTGTTTGCGATGAATTAAAAATGGATAAATAGGTCATGGATCTTACTAATATGCTGCAGTATATATTATATCGTCAAACAGGAATTAATAAGTTTATCCGGACGGAATGTCTGTGTTTGTAAAGAATCTTATGCTATGTTCCCAGTGACTCGTTTTCCTCATTCGTTTTTCCAAAACATTTCACCGTTCACACCTAGTTGAGATGTTTTAGTTTGGTAGTTGCCATGGAAACTAGAAATTCCAATTTACTCGGATTTCAAATATATGTGACGTTTGTTCAAATAAATACCGCGATTGCAAAGGGAAAAAAGTTTTGAAGCCTCTGTTTATTCGTTTTTCTATGAAATTTATTACAATAATTTGACATATATTTCGAAAAGAGTATGCTTAGCCACGGCATTTTCCAAGTTAGGGTAGGTACTATGTTCGGTTTGAAAACCACTTTATTTTCGCGATTACTTTTCCTTAAGTAACCAAAATTATAAATGAAAACAAACTTATTCCTGTAAAGTCTTGGCGAAATCTAGAGGAACAAGAAACTACGCATCAATTGAGTTAATTTGTTTGCTTTATATTGAAAATTTCAACGCGAAAAGCGAACATAGTACTTACCTTTAGGGGGGTTCACATTCTAAAATTTACGAGTTTTTGAGGACAACTAGCGTTTTGAACTTGATTTCTTGTATGGGGAAAACGACTCGTTTGAAAGGCTTATAAAAGGAAAACATATCAAACCCCTAAACATGCGTATTACAGTGTTGGAGGTAAGTAAAATATCGATACATGTGTTATCGATCCCGTTAACAAGCTGCAGTATCGATTATGTATTCGAATATAACTTATAGAGTGGCCAAAATCTGAGTTATGTTTGACACAAGCACTGTTGTCCGGATAATCTTATAGTCTGGACGGCCCATAATGCTCCGTTCATAATAGGGCTGTTTTCTTTTTGCACTGATAGCAACTTTTGTATAAAAATCGTTGCACTGGTGTTCTATCCAGAACAACTATCAGTGCAAGTCGCACCAGAGTCACCATTATATGCGATTTTTTAGTTGTCAAAATATGAGTTGTCAACTAAAGTAATACTCGGAAAGAAACACATCTCAAGTGAATGTCACATACAGAGAAGAAGAAGAAACGAACATGGAAAAATGGTAAAAAGTAAATAAACAAATACTAATTTGTTTGGATTTTGAGTTAAGGTGAGTATTAAGTTCGAGTTTAGCCGCTAAATTCGTCGTTTTTCACGATTACTTTCCTCTAATAATCCATTTTAAGGAATACAAACTTTGTGAAAATTTGCTTTGGGCTATTCTATGTATAATTGTATGCCTTTTTTTTGCTGAAAACTCGAACTTAGTACTCACTTTTACTCTCGTGGAGTGTGTAGTATTCGAACGCCTGAATCAGTAATGTTCACTTGCAGGCTACGAGCTCCGCCCCCCCCTTTTTTAAACCCTGTCCACACTGGGGACCAGTTAGTGCATATGTTTGCAACACCCAGAAGGAGACGAAACATGTAGTTATTATTGATGTGAGACGGATGGTATTGAAAATGGGCTATATCGTACCACTTTTACGTATACCCTCCATATAAACGGACCACCAGAGCCTCTGGGAGGAACAAAAGTTATCCGATTCGGTTGAAATTTGGTACGTGGTGTAAATATAAGGTCTCTAACAAACATGTAAGTATAAGGTCTCTAACAAACATGTCGATATCGGTCCATAATTATATATAGCCCTCATATAAACCGATCCCAAGATTTGACCTCAGGAGCCTCTTGAAAGAATAAAATTCATCCGATCCGGTTGAAATTTGGTACGTGGGTTAGTATATTGTCTCTACCATGCAAAAATTGGTCCACATCGGTCTTTAGTTAAATATAGCCAATGGCCAATTACACAACATTTGGTCCATATTGCCAAAAATAATCTACGAAATCTGTATTTCTATAGAAATTTTTGGGTTAGAAACTTGGATGCCTACATAACACTACCGCCAACATCACACCAAAGGAGAATTACAAACAATTAAATACACGTTCGCATGCTTTGGGCAAGTGAGAAATCATTTGTTGAGCCTCAAAAAATGGATAATATAGAAAAGAGGATTACATACACGCAGACATTTCGTGTATTTGCATGCCATGACTATAACAAAGCCTATCACTAATCCAATACTTAAAAGCTTTTACAATCTTCTTTAACAAGTAATGCGCTTTACAGACTATCAGTTATTCCGGACGACAGTACTCGTGTCGAACATATCCCATATATTGTGCACATTATAATTTAAGTCCGACGGCATAATCGATACTGCTGCATGTTTATGGGATCGATAACACATTTACCGATTATTTAGTCATCGCCGACAAGTCGTATCGATCCGACACATTGTAAAATTCTTTACAAACACCGACATTCCGTCCGGAATAACTGATAGTCTGTAAAGCGCATAAGACGAAAGTCATTTATTATTTATCGTTTTAATAAAAAAAAAAAAATAAACAAATACGAAATAGATATTGTTTTCGTTCAATATGATATAAATGAGAAAGAGAAATATGTGGTGGTGAATCTTAGAACAATTGAAGAGCTTGATATAATATCGTATGGATTTATGGTTATTCTTTAATGAACTAAATGTAGCAACATTTTTATTTATTTTTTATGAATTACGTCAATGTACCAAGGCCAAAGGGCTAATTTGGAACAATATCAAAAAAAATTTTATTTCTGCAGAAAATTTTGTAAAAATGTTATTTCTATAGAAAATTTAGTCAATATTTTGTTTCTATATAATATTTTGCAAAATTTTATTTCTACAGAAAATTTTGCAAAATTTTATTTACTACACCTTTTCAAAATTTTATTTCTATTGTAATTTTGTCAAAATTTTATTTCTATAAAAAATTTGTATTCAAAATTTTATTGTGTCAAAATTTTATTTCTATAGAAAATTTTGTCAAAATTTTATTTCTATAAAATATTTATTTTTGAAAACTTAGCAAAATTTTACTTACTACAAAAACATGTTTTTAAAATTTTATGTCTATAGAAAATTATGTCAAAATTCTATTTCTATAAAAAAATTCATTCAAAATTTTGTGTCTTTAGATAATTTTGCAAAATTTTACTTTTATAGAAAATTTTTCAAAATTTTATTCTATAGGAAATTTTTGCAAAATATCACTTCTATGGAAAATTTTGCAAAATTTTGTTCAATACACAATTTTTTTTTTTCAAATTTGTATTTCTATTGATATTTTTTTTTTCAAAATTTTATTTCTACAATTTTTTTTTCAAAATTGTATTTCTATAGCAATTTTTCACTTTTTACACATTTTATTTCTATAACAAATTTTCTCAATTTTTTTCTTACTGATGCTCACTGATACTCGCTACCTAAGCCGAAAACTTGTAAAATGACTCAAATTTTCCTATACCTCTAATACAAATCTATTGACTGATGAATCATAAATGCGTTGTTCCGAAATTGCCATCAAAAATTGTAAATATATTTGTAAATATAAGACAAACATTGCCCTAAATTTGAAATATAGAGTTCAATTGGCACCAAGTGTGAAATTAAGACCATTTTTCTACACATAAATAAATACGATACTTTATATCGATCCATTTATGATACCCCCACAATAGAACTACAAATTAAAATGACATTTAGTTATATTACCCGGAGTCGAGCTGATGAAAAATGCTGGAGTCGGAGTCGAGCAAAATTGACTCGACTCCACAGCCCTGGCTTCAACAGACTCTTCTGTTACAATTATGTCATTGGGAGAAGGAACTTCCGCGGCATGTGCTAGTATTTCATTGACAGCCTCTTTTTATTCGTCTCAACGTCACCATTTGTATTGCTTATACTATTTTCCTGCACCTCGCTGGATTCTTGTACCTTGGCGACTGCTTCCTCCGATATGGCTGGTGATGATTCCTTACTGATATTGGTAACTTGATTGCTATCATTCTTTTTAGATTTAGACTTTTCCTTTTGTTTCTTCTTGGACTTGCAATTGTTTGCCAGTGTCTGCTTTATTTCTGCACAATTCTTGGACATAATTTCCATTTTATCCGTGTCCGCAACACTTGTAATCGGCTTTGTTTGTAGTGGCTCAGGCTCTGGGGGTAAGGCAGATATAGGTGGAATTTCAACATTATTTTACTTGACCACTTCATACAAATGACTGTGTTCATTTTGTAAAGCTCTCAATAGCTTTTGGAATTGTTCCACTTGTTTACAGAACTATTTAAATCCATCCATTTTCCAAATCCATTTCACTACCGACAAGTTGATTTAGGGCAAAAACAATTATTATGCAAATTGCCACCACAAACTTTGGTTTATTAATTTTTTGTTTATGTATCTATATTTAATATTATCAAAATTCACTTGTTGCTATATATTGGCGGTCTCTATCCTCTTTTTTTATTTGTAAACAAAAAATTTCATTTTGACAGCTGGGGACCAAGTGTTGCCAATCAAAATCGAAATTTGAACTGAATTTTTTTTTGCGTTTTATTTTAGCACTGGTTATCAGTGCAAAAAGAAAACAGCCCCAATATAATAGTCCTGATACATTACCTTTGACATTTCTTTATTTTATTAGATTTTATCTAAAATATTGTTACAATTTCTATTAAATTTTATTTTTTTAGATTTTTTAATTTCTTACATTGTAATTCTACGTTAACTACTAGGTATTATTATTAATTAGACTTCATTTTGTATGTGATTCTAAAAAGAAGTGAAACATTTGACGTCGTTTTCGACAGTGTTGGTTGCATTGTTAGTGTTACTTCGTTATTTGAAATTGCATATAACAAACTATTGAGATAATTTGTCTTAAACTTTTTGTCATCTGATGTATTTCATTGTATATACGTATATGAATGTTATTGTGTATGTGTACCTAACACTACTTAAATAAATACAATTTGTTCTTTGAATAGAAGGCTTATATTGTTGCATTTTGTTGAACTACGATTTTTATATATATGTATGTATGTATAGTAAATACAATGCTATACGAATAAAATGGGTTAACAGTTCTTGTATTTGTTTATGATATGGATAAGAATAAAACTATTTTTGAAAAATGTAGCACAAAAAAAAATGTACCACGAATTAAAACAAAAACGAAGAAATTTTAGCCAAGTTAATTGCATTCTTCGTCTCAACATGATTGTTATTACATATTCTATTAAAAAAAACTTTTAATTTCTAATTATTTGTTGGTTCACCTAGTGGTGAATTTAAAAAGTAATAATCATTGGCAACGCGAAAAAAAAGAATATAGATTTTAATTTGGCGACACGACGCTGGGCGTTAGTGTGTAAATATAACCATAGCGTTTCAATTTCTCTTTTGATTTAAAATACCGTTTGAAACACTAACTGGTAGAAAAATATGAAGTTTTAAGAAAAAAAAAAAAAAAAAAATTAACAGCCTGTTTCTGTATGTCGAACGAGCTCTATCCAAAGACTTTTAGATAAAAGTGCACGACTTTAAGTTCACACACGTTCGTTATCTATTTTGCTTGTTGGAAGGTTTCTTTGCAACATTTTCTCCAATTCCTCTTTAAAATAGTATCCGTAACAATCATGTGTCTAAATAGCTGTGTTCGGGGGACCAATGATGTGTAATAATTTGTGACTGTTAAATTTTTCGTTTAGACAAAAACACGAACAAAAAGAGATAAAAAAAAACAATTGACAAATAAAGAAGTTAAAAGAGGAAAACATTTTGAATTGGCCGCTACTACGGGCGTGTTTCCAAAATTAAAACTGTAAAGTAAAAATTCCTATTTTCTCAGAAAAATGACTAATATGGTTTATTTATAATTATATGACGATAAAAATGACAATTTTAACGGCTAAACTGGAACTTAATACCCACCTTAAGTCATTAAATCATTAAGATATGTCTATTATGCTCCCTGGTGTTCTTTCTACGTTAAGTTTTCTACAGAACTTAACGTAGAAAGAACACCAGGGAGCATAATAGACATATCATAATGATTTAATGACTTAAGGTGGGTATTAAGTTCCAGTTTAGCCGTTAAAATTGCCATTTTTATCGTCATATAATTATAAATAAACCATATTAGTCATTATCTCTTGTATGGCAATGTAATTTGTAAAGATACGGTACCAATAAATACTCAACAAAATAAAAATAAACACAATTTACTTGAAGTAATTTCTTTTGGCATAAATGTTGAATGAAAAGAGTGCAGAAACAGGCCTATTAACCAAATTGAAAATTCTTAATTTCTTTTCTTTTTTAGATTCGTAACATCATACCCATTTTTTTTCCAACTCTCTCATACATGTATGAACCTAAGCTCATGAGCCTATTAGAAAAAAAGGGGAAGAATTTAGACATCTTGGGAAATCAGAAAATCTTTGGCTCTATCGATCGACAGAAATGCACAGAAACAGCTGATTTTTGGTTATAAATTCAGCTGTTAGTCTCCGTTTCAGTCGATCGATAGACCTTGTTCGACATACAGAAACAGGCTGTAAATGTGTTACTGTGTACAATTCTTTTTAGAATCGAGTTAGCACATTGTAGACAAAAAAGTCAATGCCGTCCGAAGGTCGACCATGCAATAACCAAATCTGAATGCACCAATGCTATTCAGAACAAGAAAAGTGTGTATAGTTGCCACCATTGTTCTATTGATGTTTATTATCATAATGGAGAAATAATTGAAAAATTAAGTTACTCCCCAAAAACATAAAGAATTTGATGTTGTTTTCCATACACTTTTTTGGTGCCTTATGGTGTTTTGTTTTCTGAAAAAAGTGCTTTGCCTTAATTTTGTCTGTACAGAATGCGCATTTTTAAAATGTTACCAGCAACCTAAAAAATGCTATCATTTCAGCGGGTAGAAAAGAATTCAAAGAAGGAAACAGGGCAATCGCAGCACTCTCGTTTGTTGGCAGTGCTGAAAATGCCCGTAATTTGCCTCTATGCGTGGCGCTATTTTCACAACAGAATTCGAAGCCTTTTCGCACTTTTGCCTATTTTTTTTAGAAAAGAACCTAAAAAGTACATTTTCCGGGCAAAATGCAAAAAAAATACGCATTTTTTACAAGAAAAGAAAACGCCATTAGTCCATTTAGGTTTTGGGGCAAATTTTCATGGGACCCAAAGGGATTTTAACTCTTTCCAGTTTCTAGTTTCCATTTTTCGTTTATTTTTAATTTTTCGATAACTAAAGTTAAAAAAAAACTTCTTTAAAAATTGTACACTAAACTCATCGCTGCCAAATTTAATGACGATAAGATAGCGATAGGTTAACATAGCGGTAGGCGAACACCGATTCCGTGACAGAATACCGTGGCGGCTCGCGGCGTGCTCCCAAATTAAAATCTATTATAATCCCTTGGCTGAAAAATTTATACCATAGTGTTGCCATCGCTTACCGCCGCTAGCCGTCACTGTATTCCGTTGCGGAATTTGGGATACCAATAAAAAATGCACGTAAACAAGTGTTCGCCTATCACTATGGTTATATTTACACACTAAAACAACATTTGCTGATATGAGTTATATGCTGTTAATACTAAGATTTTATTTAAATGAGTGTTTTTGGGAATTGAAGCAGTGAATGAAACCGATCCATTTTTATTGGAGGCGGCGGCAAAACTGATACGAAGTCTTGAATTAGTTTGTGTTAATGAAGCAGTTTTTGGCAGAAAATAAAAAAATTAAAATTTTTCTGAAAGAAAGACGACTACCCTTCAGTCGAGATGAACCCGCATAATTGGCGGCGGTGCTACCCGACGGCTTCATTCTGTGTATTGCAATCATTAGGGCTCAAACCATGTTTTTTTTCAAGGCCTTAAAATTCATCCAAATAAAGATGTGGTATGAACGCAGGTTTATTTCGCAAAACAATGTATTTTAGTTAACAAAAAATAATACAAAAATACGTTTTTTTTTTATAATTTGAAAAAGTAATATAAAATATTATTAATAAAATGACGTTTTCAATCTAAATATAAGCTAAATTGGGATTTTGTCCCAGGTTTTTTTTACGTGTTCCATTAAAGCGAGTTTTCAATTTCCTTTCTGTTTTGTTCTTAATTCCATTTTGTTTTTTTTTTGTTCTATAATTGGTCAAATTGTTCATTCATTAAAATGTTAGCAAAGTAATTGGATTTCTCTCATTTTTTTCTCTCTCTATTAAACGGGTATTCCGGTACGATCTTTGATTTTACCTAAAACATTTACATGTACCTTGGCATAACCACTGGATTTTTTACCCAAAGTACCAAGGCTACCACTGGGTGCTGTACCCAATGGCGTGGCGGTGGTGGCAGCAGCAATATCCACCGATGATGAAGATAATGGTGATGAATGCTTCGAATCACTGTGTTGTTGGTGGTGGTGATGGTGCTGATGAACTGATGACGATCTATGTGTAGATTCATGCGATGACAATAGATCATCAGTACTGGGTCGAGCATGCGATATTGTTGATGGTGTATAAATTGGTTGTAATTTATCAACTTCATCGTCTATAACCTTGAATTGCCAACTCCAATTGGCTCGATATAAGAAGGGACGATGGTCGAAACGATTGTCATCGGGACTATAGCTTTCAGCGTGCACAGAGGGTGTTAAAACGGTCATCTTATGGCGATTGATGGCATAGCATCTAAAGAAATGTTTTACTTTGTCGGCAACTTCCTTGGGACTCAAATCACCTTTCCACGTTGCAACCAATCTACAGAACATACTATAGGGCCCACAGCAAGCTTGTTTCCGAAGACGTCCATATTCGCTTAGTTCGGCATAGGTCATACCCATGTCTTGTTCATCCGTTTGCATTAGGTTGCCATCTTGCAATGGCTCTAACTCGGCAGTGGGTGGAGCTTCAATAATTGATTCCAGTATAGGTAAGTTATATCTGTTAACAAAATAATAATAATAATATAAATAATAATAATTAAATTTAAATATAATAATCACTATTTACTTGTCTTTGGCATAGGATAAAAATCTCCTCAAATCTGTTTTCGATATGCCACCTATAGGATTAATATCAGCCGAGGAACAATCATATTTCGTCAAATAACCTCTCAGCGATTCGTCGACATTAGCTGAACCCAACACCAAAAGACCGCCAGGGCGATTGCGTACCCACAACATAAGTTGAGCAAATATATAGGCCAAAACCATGCGTATGCGTGATTGTATATTTTGCAAAGCTAAATTTTGCCGAGCACATCCTCCCTGAGTTCGGAAACGTGGTGTCAATCCCGTAACGGCATTAAATATGCCCAGTAAAGCATTAACTGCTGTATCAATGCTTATTTCAATGTGATAGCTTCCCAATTGGCTTGCCAACTGAGAAGCACGCCAGCGAGTCTCTTTGCTCGAATTAACACTACCCATGAAACAGGTAACCAATAGGCGATTACACAAGGCAGCTGGATTATCGGGTGTGTATTCATGATCAGCCAATATTTTACGTATATCATGCAAAACTTGGTGATCCCCAGATTGCACGGCATTCACAATCATGCGACACATGGAATGTACAATGGTTGCAGAACTACTTGAATCCACGCCTCCGGACAAAGGTAAAAAGAAACCACCTTGTCCAGAACGTCTCAGGTAATCCCATAACCAACATGCCGGCCCCATGGCAATCTCCTCCTCTGGTGTATGATAAATCCATTGTATTGGTGTACTGGCAGTTTTAAATATATCACAATGGGTGGACATTTCAAAATCACAATTGATTCTTGGATATGTAGGAGCTGAGGCAGCCATTGAACATCGCGAACGTTGGGACACACGATAGGCTCGTATCTCTTCCAAATCGATCGTGGCCAAAGTGACTTCAACATCTTGCAATGAGAATTGTTTGCCTCGAGCAACAATTTCACCATTTAAAGCTACCGCGGAGCAACCATTGAAGAAAACCCGTTGACCATCACAGCCTCTGAGGTTGCTAAAGAGATAGGCACCACCAGCTTTAAAACTGGCATTGCGTATTAAATCGGTGGTTATGTGAGCTTTACGCAATTCCATATAGCTACCGGAACTATTGACAATGATCTCCACACCGGATAGGGACATGTCAATGTGTTTGCTGCAATGAAGAGAATAAATAGAATAGGAGAGTAAATAAATCAAAGATGGTTTTTTTTTGGCAGCTGTGTATTATTATTACCTTTTAACATTCCACAATTCTTCACAGATTTCATAGCCAATGCATGTGTCTTTTGTGGCTATAACAGCATCACCAAAAGGTACTGTATCTTGTCCGGTATGTTGGGAAATCATGCGAGGTAAATAGAATTCCTCAGTTTGTAAGGCCTAGTATAAGAAAACACCATAAGTAGTACATATATAAACTAGGGCTGTCACCCGCGATAAATCCCGTCTCGAAATCCCTTGATTTTCGGGACGGGATTAATCCACAATCCAGGGATTAATCCCGAATCCCCGGATATTTTATTTTGAATCCCGGAGTTTTTCGGGATCCTGAAAAACTAATTCAAATTTGTTAAATTTGATTTTTATTTTTATTATTTGATTTTCATTTTTATTTTAATTTTATTATTCGCCGTCGCTTTTTGTCGGCTGTCGCTAGACGACGATTACGTTTTGAACCAATTACAATACTCGGTAAAAAAAGAAAACAATCAGCTGATGTGAAAAAAATGAATTTTAATTTTTTTTCGGTTTAAAATATTTTTATTTCTGACTCAATTCTTTGTCGAAAAATCAAGAAAAAAATGTTTAATTTGACGCGGGAAAAAATGTGGATATATAAAAGGTTGGCTGATAAGGTCCGGTCTAACAAAGAAAAACACATTTTTTTTTGCCGAAATTCGTTTTTATTATTCAACATAGTTCCCTTCAAGACGATTATAACGACCTTCCAATTTTTTGATACCATTTTGGTAGTACTCCTTCGGTTTTGCCTCAGTTTCGGCGATCACCTCTTCATTGCAGCCAAATTTTTTCCCTGCGAGCATCCTTTTGAGGTCTGAGAACAAGAAAAAGTCGCTGGGGGGCAGGTCTGGAGAATACGGTGGGTGGGAAAGCAATTCGACGCCCAATTCATGAATTTCTGCCATCGTTCTCAATGACTTGTGGCACAGTGCGTTGTCTTGGTGGAACAACATTTCTTCTTCATATGGGGCCGTTTTGCCGCGATTTCGACCTTCAAACGCTCCAATAACACCATATAGGTTAGGTTAGGTTAAAGTGGCAGCCCGATTAAATTTCAGGCTCACTTAGACTATTCAGTCCATTGTGATAATAACACCATATAATAGTCACTGTTCATGGTTTTTCCCTTCTCAAGATAGTCGATAATAATTATTCCATGCGCACCCCAAAAAAACAGAGGTCATTACTTTGCCAGCGGACTTTTGAGTCTTTTCACGCTTCGGAGACGGTTTGGATTGGACTCAGGAGTGTAGTGATGGAGCCATGTTTCATCCATTGTCACATATCGACGAAAAAACTCGCGTGTATTACGAGTTAACAGCTGCAAACACCGCTCAGAATCATCAACACGTTGTTTTTTTTGGTCAAATGTCAGCTCGCTCGGCTCCCATTTTTCACAGAGCTTCCGCATATCCAAATATTAATGAATGATATGACCAACACGTTCCTTTGATATCTTTAAGGCCTCTGCTATCTCGATCAACTTCATTTTACGGTCATTCGGGCGTCCACTGTGTTCACCGTCCTCCGTGCTCATTTCACCACGATTGAATTTTGCATACCAATCAATTATTTTTGATTTCCCTGGGGCAGAGTCCGGAAACTTCTTATCAAGCCAAGTTTTTGCTTCCACCTTATTTTTTCCCTTCAGAAAACAGTATTTTATCAAAACACGAAATTCCTTTTTTTCACAATAACAAAAGTTTCTTCACAAATCACGCTCTATCTCACAAACTAATTGACTTACAGTCGTCAAATTTTGACACGAATCATTTGAAGGTTGGCACTATATAAAAATAATATGAATTTAATACAAGCGACGCCATCTATGTGTCAGACCGGGGACTTATCAGCCAACCTGTTATTCAAGGACAGTAAAAGCTTCCAAAACTATAAAAATGGCGACGACGCTGAGATCAATTGCACTAGGATCATCGTGAGAGAAAACAATCAGTTGATGTGCAAAACTGAATTTTAATTATTTGCTTTTAAAAATAATAAATGATAAATTTGACTCGGGAAATGATTTACATTATCTAAGTTTGGTGCTAAATAAAATACATTCTACTAAAAATAAATGGAAAAATCAACACTTTTTAATTGTTTTCTTTTCTATGATGTGAATGTGATGACCATAACTGCTATATATACAGATCAGTTTGGTGTAAATAGTCCATTTTTATATCAATAGATTTGTGATCGTGGTCAGCTCAGAACATGAGTTCCTCAAAGAGTTTCCACTCTTGAACAATATAGATTTTTTAATAATAGTTACAGCTTTTCTACCATTTGTTACAATTTGTCTCTAATGTTCAAAGGCATTGAACGTTGGAGTCAGTCCAGCTCATCTCATGGCTGATCTCTACATAAGCGTAGGAAGGCCTCTGGGGAGGGGCCTTAGACCCCCCAGAAAAAATTTAGCCCCCCCCAGAATTTGAAAACCTATTTACGATTTTACATTTTTATAAAAATTAAACAAGTATATACAACCGCACAAAGTTCCCCTAAAGACTTTCATGCACAATCGAATTACTTGGGTTGTGGTAACAGTTGCCGATGACTATGTTTGAAGTCTGATATTTATGAAATAGAACTGTGATTGAACTTATGGTTTAGTTAAATAACTAACAGCCTGTTTCTGTATGTCGAACGAGTTCAATCGATCGACTGAAATGCATAGAAACAGCTGTTTTTTGGTTATAAATTCAGCTGTTTGTTTCCATTTTAGTCGATCGACAGAGCTCATTCGACATACAGAAACAGGATGTAAAGCTCCTTTATTATATTGTTTAGTCTGGTTTAGTCATCTTAATTAAAAAATAGTAATTGGTATTAAAACTATTCTTTCATAAATTAATATCTTAATAATGCTGCAAAAAAGCGTCGCCAAAAAAGAAGTGAAAATGTTCTTTTTGGGTCCGGAAGTGGTGCGAAATTGGCGGAGAAGCGATGAATGTAATAGGAACTCGTCATAGAACGAATGTCCACCGTTTCAACAGCCGTTGCAATAAATTTGCATCACTTCTTAAGGTGTGATCCGAATTCAGAGTTTTGAATGTGAATTAATATATTTTCCCAAATAAATAATTTTTATTTATTCGTTTTTTATTTGATTTTTGGTCGACCTTTTGTTAGAATTATATAAATATTTTTAAAGACCTCGAGCTTCAAGAAACATTAATTTATAGTAATTTTTATATTTTTTTATGATTTTTAATGCATTCTAACGCTTGTTTGGATATTTTCAAAAATTATCGATTTTTCTATAATGGATTTAATTTTTGTGGCAAAATTTGAATAATTTTTACCATTTTATTTATTCTTACTCTTTTTTTAAACTATTTGAAAAAAGAAAACAAAAATTACGCATTAAAATATGAAAAAGCTGAAGTAAAAAACTTCCTGTGTAGTTAATATAATTAACTTCTTTGTGAGGACATTTTTGGAAGTGCTTTTAAAGTTGTGCCTTTAAAACAAATCCCAATTTTTTTTGCTGGGAAAAGTGTGGAACTACTTTTAGTTGCTTTATTATATATTATTTTGATGTCTATTTTTTTATTCTTTTTTATGAAATAAAACAATAATTGAACCTATAAGTTCAGTCTATAAATTTTTAGCTAGGGGGGGCTATAGCCCCCCCCCCCCCTAGGAAAATTGTCTAGCTACGCTAATGGATCTCTAGTTCATTTTTTTCATTTTTGTTTGTTTTTGTAATTGTTGAAGATTAGTCACTTTACCTCTTACCAATTTCCATTTTTTTAATTTACTTTTCAATTGTTCGATCAATAAAGTCTAAAAAACTTCTTCAGAAATTAATCACTGAACTCGTCGCTGGTAAATTTAACGGCGACAAAAAGCGACGGTATTGGCGACAAAAAGCGTCAGCAGGAATACCGATTTTCTTCGATAGCAGAATATATCGACGAACGGAATACCAATTAGTGGCGACAGACGAAAAGCGACAAAAAGCGACGGCGAGGGCGACTTCAGGAATAAGGGTGATTAATATACTGGAGTCTTCATTCAGTGCAAACCGCCCTTATATTTCATACCCGACAAATTGTGTTAATGAGCATTTATGGTACACCTCGAGTAAGTATTTACGAGTATTATACATGATGTATACTATATAAAGGCACACTCTCACCAAAAATTGAAGTAAACGGTAAGGTCCTCAAGCAATGATAAAAGGTCCGTCGACAATATGACAAGATTTCATTTATCTGATAAAAATTTTAATGCCTTGATATTTTTAAGAAGTACGAACATTTTAGGCGCTGTAGATTTTTATTACTTAAACTATTTAAAAAATCCAGAAAATTTCGGGATCCCGGGATTTACAAAAATCGATAATATAAACATGTGGAAAATATAAGCATGTGGAATAATGGATTGATTCAATGAAATTTTTATTCATATTATATTGTTTTTTATATACACGATGTTAATTTACCTTGGTCCATGGTGTAAACCATCTTGTCTCTCGGTAATTGCCATCATCACAGTTAGACATTTTTGGTCTTATGAGTAAAATTTTACGATTGAAAAAGGCCACACGACAATTATAGGCTACATTGCGGTGCATCACTGGCATACCAACATCGATCAGCATATGTTCACTATAAAAATATATGATGATCTCATATAGGATTCGTTTTAAAATGCTTTGACAATTTGTGGCTTACCATATTGGTGACATCATTATTTCCAATAATACCTCCCAAGAATGTAAATAGGTATCGGGTTCCCGAAAATGATCTTCACAACTGTACCCACTATAAAAAAAAGGATAAATTATTGAGTTTAATATTATTGCTAAACGATAAGTTCTTATAGAAATCACAATCACAATCAGGGTTGGCTTGTCACAAACTGTGACTTTTGCGACATACGTTTACGACGGCATAATACGTATGTCACAAAAGTTGTAAACGTAGTGTAGAAAACCTAATTTGGAATTAAAGAAATTGTGAATATTTTTTAATTTAATTTAGTTAAGCTCCCCGATAAAAGGTATGCAAAAAATGCTTTATATTGTATTTATTTTAAACTGTACTAGATTTAACAGGTTGGCTGATAAGTCCCCGGTTTGACACATAGATGGCGTCGCTAGTATTTAATGCATATTATTTTTATTTAGTACCAACCTTCAAATGATTCGTGTCAAAATTTGACGTCTGTAAGACAATTAGTTTGTGAGATAGAGCGTCTTTTGTGAAGCAACTTTTGTTGTTGTGAAAAAAAATGGAAAAAAAGAATTTCGTGTTTTGATAAAATACTGTTTTCTGAAGGGAAAAAATACGGTGGAAGCAAAAACTTGGCTTGATAATGAGTTTCCGGACTATGCCCCAGGGAAATCAACAATAATTGATTGTTATGCAAAATTCAAGCGTGGTGAAATGAGCACGGAGGACGGTGAACGCAGTGGACGCCCGAAAGAGGTGGTTGAATATGATTTTGAATGACCGTAAAATGAAGTTGATGGAGATAGCAGAGACCTTAAAGATATCTAAAGAACATGTTGGTCATATCATTCATCAATATTTGGATATGCGGAAGCTCTGTGCAAAATGGGTGCCGCGCGAGCTCACATTTGACCAAAAACAACAACGTGTTGATGATTCTGAGCGGTGTTTGCAGCTGTTAACTCGTAATACACCCGATTTTTTCCGTCGATATGTGCCAATGGATGAAACATGGCTCCATCACTACACTCCTGAGTCCAATCGACAGTCGGCTGGTGAACCGTCTCCGAAGCGTGGAAAGACTCAAAAGTCCGCTTGCAAAGTAATGGCCTCTGTTTTTTGGGATGCGCATGGAATAATTTTTATCGATTATCTTGAGAAGGGAAAAACCATCAACAAAGACTATTATATGGCGTTTTTGGAGTGTTTGAAGGTCGAAATCGCGGCAAAACGGCCCCATATGAAGAAGAAAAAAGTGTTGTTCCACCAAGACAACGCACCGTGCCACAAGTCTTTGAGAATGCTGGCAAAAATTCATGAATTGGGTTTCGAATTGCTTCCCCACCCACCGTATTCTCCAGATCTGGCGCCCAGCGACTTTTTCTTGTTCTCAGACCTCAAAAGGATGCTCGCAGGGAAAAAATTTGGCTGCAATGAAGAGGTGATCGCCGAAACTGAGGCCTATTTTGAGGCAAAACCGAAGGAGTAGTACCAAAATGGTATCAAAAAATTGGAAGGTCGTTATAATCGTTGTATCGCTCTTGAAGGGAACTATGTTGAATAATAAAAACGAATTTTGACAAAAAAAAATTGTTTTTCTTTGTTAGACCGGGGATTTATCAGCCAACCTGTTATTCTTGGTTTTCGTGGTCCATAATGTCCATACAAGCTTTAGTTGCATCAACGATGTGTAGCTAGTCATCGTTGATGCAACTAAAGCTTTTTAATTAGTATAGAAATTGGCTCTAATAAGCCAAAAAGTGATTTTATAAAATTCTCTCTAAACAGCAATTCATTTATGTAAGACTTAAGTAGTTTTCCTTCATTCTAGTTTCTGCAGTAATTTGTTAAAGTTTGACCATGAGCGATTTCCGACCGTCACGTTTACTGCACCATCAAGTAGTTTATAGTAATTTTGGCTTCGAGTTTCGAATTGAAATAACTATATTCTCAGGTTTTTTTAAACTTGTTAATAATTCCTGACAATTGAAACTTCTTTGCATATATCATCATCTTGGATATCATTCGCTGCCTATCTGAAGGGTCTAAAGAATTTGGAGTTTGCGACGTTGGCTACTTTTTCTACATTTACGACGTGTATATGACGTTTACGACGTTTACAACTTTGCGACAGTGGCAAACCTTAAAAAGTTTGATGCAGACCATCTCTAACCACAACGAATAAAATATGACAGTTTTCTATGAAAATTCTTCGTCGTAGCGTGTTACTTGAAAATATATAGAATTTCAGCTGGATTTGACGATGGACACATTCCCAAGCAGATCCGCTCAAATGGTACGTTTTCCGAAGTTAAATTTAAAGATTCTACATATGGAGACTATATACACTAAACAAAAGTGAACTCTCTATTGTACTAAAGCCAATTTAACTCTATTTTAGTTCATGGAATATATGGAGAAAGTTTCTTTTACTCTAGTAATTTTTTGCGTACGTTAGTTAAATTAACTAAAAAACGAGAAAAAATTATACACAAATGAATCACAAAATAGTTTATTATTTCTTTAAATTTGTAAATTTTACTACAAATGCGTCCATCATGAACTTTGTATGTTATGTCACTAACTTTCTTTCTTGCAATTTTGAACTCCAATTTTTTCTTTCAAACTACAAAATTTTCTTTAACAAGTGAAAAAATTTAATTGGATTTAAGTAACGTACGCAAAAAATTATTAGAGTAAGGAAAACTTTCACCAAACATAATAATTGCATGAACTAAAATAAAGTTAAATTGGCTTTAGTTAAGTAGAGGAGCCACCGTGATGCAATGGTTAGCATGTCCGCCTTGCATACACAGTGTCCAGTTTCGACCAAACACCAAACAGTTTTTCAGCGGTGGATATCCCACCTCAGTAATGCTGGAGACATTTCTGAGGGTTTCAAAGCTTCTCTAAGTGGTTTCACTGCAATGTGGAATGCCGTTCGGACTCGGCTATAAAAAGGAGGTCCCTTGTCATTGAGCTTAACATAGAATCGGGCAGCACTCAGTGATAAGAGAGAAGTTCACCACTGTGGTATCACAATGAACTGAATAGTCTAAGTGAGTCTGAAATATCGGGCTGCCACTATACCTAACCTAACCTAAGTAAAGGATTTGAAATTTAGGCTACGTATAGTGGCAGCCCGATATTTCAGGTTCACTTAGACTATTCAGTCCATTGTGATACCACAGTGGTGAACTTCCCTCTTATCACTGAGTGCTGCCCGATTACATGTTTAGTTCAATGACAAGGGACCTCCTTTTTATATCCGAGTTCGAACGGCCTTTCACATTGCAGTTTGCTCGGATATACAGCTTCGTATAGGGTTTCCCATACTACTTCTCAACTCCATAGACTAGTATGACAATTGAGTTTTACTCTGGCTACTTCTAACATTTCTTCCAAGTTTTTGTGATGAAGGACTTCCTTGTTGGAGATTACCAGTGTTGCCGTTTTAATTCTTGCAATTTGTCTATTTCTAGAGTGTAAAATGGAGTCTGTATATTTCTAGAATGGAATTCGGAGTTTGTCCATTTATGACTACACCGTTGTCGGTAGTTGCTCAATGGAGAAACCATAAATAGATCTTTATTGCCAATAATACTATCCCGATTTCCATTTGTTCCTAGATAACCCAACAAATTGAAAACCCGAGTTCTTGATTCACAAATTCTGTTGTCTTGAATTAGAACCACATCTTCGCTTTCGTCAGGAAGACTTTTCGGAACATACATGCATCCTTACAATCACTGTTGCCAGTATTGGGGATTTTTCTCCAAATTGGGGATACGAAAATTCTAAGTTGGGGACTTGGGGATTTGGTGGGGAATTTCCATAAATAGAAAATTTTGTCAAAATTCTATGTCTATAGACAAGTTTCCCAAAATTCTACTTCTATAGAAAATTTTGTCAAAATTTCTATAGACAAGTTTCCCAAAATTCTATTTCTATAGAAAATTTTGTCAAAATTTTATTTCTATAGAAAATTTTTTAAAAATTTTATTTCTGTATAAAACTTTGTCAAAATTTTATTTCTATATAGAATTATTTCTATCAATCTACCAAACAATAAAAAAATCTACCATTTCTGGTAGAATTCTATCAACTTTGGCAACGTGTCTATTGCCCAATTTTACTGCAGTGCACTCGCAGTAACGCGAACTAATTGAAACCAAGAGAGTTCACATTAGCGAAAATTTTCACGTTTGCGAACTTCAGCGAATTTCTCAACAAAACATCACCATATTCGGGAGTTTTACACTTTCTAGCGTGATAGTCTTTTATTGTTGTTATTAGTAATATTAAAAACTTAATTCAACTTCATGAAAAAAATTTAAAAAAAGAGATCGGAATAATATCAGTGGGCATGAAATTACAAAGCAATATAAATTAATAATTGAAATTCGCAAAAAAAGCCAAACAGATCACTAAAATATTCCGTAGGTGTATTTGAAATTGTATTTGGCACTGCGAGTCTGCCTTCACACAAAAAAAATTTTTTTCTGATTCAATCACGAAATTAATTGATCCAATTAATTTTTAATTGGAATGTCTTCAATCACAGAAATGATAGTATCAATTAAAAAATTAATTGCAGGTCAATTAAAAAGTTAATTGATCCAATTAAAAAATTAATTGATACTATTATTTTTGTGATTGATTTTTGTTTCAATTAAAAAATTTGTTGAATCAATTAAATTTTTAATTGAATATTTTTTAAAACTCAATTAAAATTTTAATTGGAAAAATTTTCGTGAAATTTTTGTGTGTGTTAACGTCAAATTTCATGTTATTCAACATCATGGAATAGTTGGTGTCAGAAAAAGCGTGTTCACGTTAGGTGGTGTTCACGTTACCACGACTGCACTGTACTTGAATATATAGAAGTAAATTTTCGTCCATAAATACAAGGTGACCGAACTCCCATTTTCATATTTTCAGCATTTGGAAGACTATCACCAGTCTCTTGGTGTTGTGATTCGAAATCTTGATTTTATTGCAGCTTGGATTTGAAAAAATTTTAATTATTTTTATTATTACTGATTTTCTACAGCAGAGTATTTTGCTTTATTTTTTGTTTAAAAAAACTTGTCAAAAATGTATTGGGGAGTTTTGTCAGGAATTTAAATTTAAATTGGGGATTTTTGGGAACGAAAACATCATAATTTAAGGACAAGAGCCAGAAAGATATTAGCAACACTGCTTACAATGATGAAGACGTATGTGGAGGAACCATCACAGCTGTCTCCTCGATTGAGTTATCAAGAACATCGCTCTCACAAAGTTCGAAAAATCTAACAACAGCCTTAAGATTTGTCGTATTTCGATTATCTACATATATCTGATTCATTGATATCTTTCACCAATTTTTAAGTAGAGTGCTTTTGACTTAGTTGAAGGGTTGAACGTTTTTTAATTCATGTGAACATCGTGAAAGCCCTGGGATGAGTCAAATATAGAGTGTTTAGTAAAAATCTCATCCAATCGGTCAACCTTCCATTCAGCATTTAGCTGTTCTGGGCAGTATTTCCTAATTCTGCTCAATATATATGTAGTGTAAAGAAAATTTTGCAATCTTTGGCAATTGAGTCCAAAAATTGTTGACTCTTTTCAAATGTTTGCGTTCGATTCCTTGAAACCATTTCAGATACACACTCTCTCTCTCCTTCTGTTTAGATGAAAAATTACTTCGTTCGATTGATTCCAATTTCTTGGTAATAAGCAAAGAATTTGGTGTTCCTGAAACCCCTTTCTCGAGGGATTTCCTCGAAAGTGGCATCATAATCAGACAACCCCTCTGCAGATCGAATGGTAATTGCCCGAATTGATGCATTCTTGGAAAACCCACACACTAAGCAGTGAAGTTTGCAATCTATTGTGTACTATTTCATATTTCTTTAAACGTATATATAAGAAATTCAAAACAAAATGATCCCTTATATTCTTTACCACACACAGAAAACAAATTTGTTGTGCCAACCAATTCTTTTGCCAACCAAATTATTCGGTCCCATCTACTACCAGAATATAACTGACAAAATTTGTCAAAGCAACCAATTGTTGTCTTGCACAACAGTATCTCAAACTCTTTCGATAACTAAAATTTGGGCACATTATAAGTCTAATTGGTAATCCCAACCAATAAGATTTTATTCGTTTGTTGAAACAACTATTTATTATTTTCGGACAACCAATGCTTGAGAAATTAAAGAAACCATTTGGTGAATTAATTTTAGTCTGTATTTAATTAAATTATTAATTAATAATTAAAAACTGAATGGAAATGATGCAGATGCTGCTGATGCTCCACTCACAATTACCCGATCGTGACTCACGCATGGACCTTGACGTGTTGTTATGTCTTTGCACCAGAATCTTTCTTCAGTTCTGATCGATTTTAAGTTCGATGGCGAGGTAGCCAATCTATATATTTACCATTCCCATCCTCGGAAATCGTCACATTTGTTAAAATATCTCTAGTAGGGAAGAACGTAAGTGAGTGAGTGGTATTAATTTCATTTGATGATTATGTTACTCACCAATTAAGAATGCAGCTACCGAATTAAAATGAATATATACCTAATTCACAGCAAGTCTTTATGGTTTGGTGACACATTGGCAAAACAAATCAGTTATCACAACAGGGTGGAATAAATTGAAATGGTTAGTTACTTCAATGTATAAATAACGACCAATATTTGGTCGTGTGTACCAACTTTTGGTCACACCACCGTTATATTGATTATATAAACTATCAAACAAGAGAAATAACTAATAATTATTCCACACAATTAAAAATTGTGGGTCTCCACTATCAAACTGTTGTCGTAATCGAATTCCAACCAATCATTTCTCTGGGTGCAGATATGTAGATTAAAAAAAAAACATCGCTAAGAAGGGAGCAGGCCCTTAACCCTTTCACTACCGAAATAAACCTAAAAACTTTAATGTTTCTTCTTTTTTACTTGAGTTTGTTCTTTTCTTGAAATACCGTAAATCCAAATATTTTATGAATCTCGAAAATCTTGCAAAATATCAGCCAAATTGGTTCAGATTTAGATATAGTTCCCATATATATCTTTCGTCCGATTTAGACTCATATGACCACAGATGCAAAAGCTTACTACTGATCTTCGTGAAATTTTGCACAGAGGGTAGAATTGACATTCTACCAATGCTTGGTAAATTTGATTGAAATCGGTTGAAATTTAGATATAGCTCCCATATATATCTTTCGTCCGATTTGAACTTATATGGCCACAAAAGCCAGAGTTTTGCCGTGATTTGCTTCAAATTTTGCACAAGGGGTACGTTTAATAGTATTGTTAAGTGTGTCAAATTATGTTAAAATCGGTTCAGATTTAGATATAGCTCACACATATATATCTTTCGCCCGATTTGAACTTATATGGTCTCAAAAGCCAGAGTTTTGCCCTGACTTACTTCAAATTTTGCACAAGCGGTACTTTTAACGATACTATTGTATGTGCCAAATATGGTCAAAATCGATTCAGATTTAGATATAGCTCCCATATATATCTTTCGTCCGATTTGAACTTATATGGCCTCAAAATCCAGGGTTTTGCCGTGATTTGCTTCAAATTTTGCACAAGGAGTACGTTTAGTAGTGTCGGTAATTGTGCCAAATTTGGTTGAAATCGGTTAAGATTTAGATATGCCTCCCATATATATCTTCCGTCCGATTTGCACTGATATGACCAGTGGGCCAAAGTTATACTCCCATTTACGTGAAATTTCGCATAGATTGCAGAATTATTATTCTAACTATACATGTCAAATTTAGTTAAAATCGGTTCAGATTATATACAGCTCCCATATATACGTACACCAGAGTTGGGGAAATATGTTATGGTAGATTGTTACACATTTTAGACCCATTTTCAATGGAAGTTTCCTCCAATTAATTGGATAGCGTTAGTCGATTTAAATTTTAATTCTAGATTTTGTAGAAGGAAAAAAAATGTATCCTTTATATAGCTTCCAGCAAATGTGAAGTAGTTGAGATGGTAACACAAATTTTGGCCTACATAGGGGTAAAGGGTATAATATAGCCGGCCCCGCCCGAATTTAGACACATGTTTATAAATAGAAAAATATAACGACGAATTTTCTGCCAGGCCTTAGTTTTTCGGCATTTACTATGGATCTCATTAAAAAAGTAAAAAAAAATTCGCTCTAATGAACGTATAGAAGAACTTGCAAGGAGTTAACAGTGGAAGCAAATTGGGTAGGTTTAATTTGTTTTTATGTATTTGTCTATTTTAATGCAATACACCAGTTTTGGTCAGAGTATAAATACTTTTATTCTCAATAAAATCTGGCTACACGAAGTATCGTTTCTGACATGTATCAGCTGTAAGAGTTTAGTTGCGCTTTTTGGCATACAATAAAGTAGGCAGTGCATCCACACTACATGAATCGGTGGCAATAACATAAACGAGTAATCAAAGTAGTTTATGATCATTCGTTTACGTTATTACAACCAATTCATGCAGTATAGATGCATGAAAAGTAGTGCTATTTTCCTTCACGCCATCAATGCTATACTCAATATTTTATATCACTTCTGACCAATATTTCTCTTAAAATGAGCAATTATATCAGCGCTATATAGAAGCTGCTCCAAATCGGGACATCGCCCACAAAACTCAGGCTGATTCAGTTGTTTTGTAAGCAGATGGTACTGCCTCTCTCCCTTACAATCCTGATGAAATAGTGCTCCATTTTTTGCTGGGGTGGCATAATAATGGTCTAATATTTCACCATTTTATTCCAGTTTAAAGTTTTTCTTCAATGTATATATACTATGTTTTCTTTTATTTTAGAAAAATTGCCGATGTTGATGACTTCTATCTATGCTGGGTGGTATATATGGTACAATGGGTTCAATCCCAGTTTCGACCGAACACGAAAAAAGTTCTTTGGGGTGGATTCTCAATTCTCAGTTATGCTGGATGGTTTCACAGTAAAGTGAAACGCCGTTCGGACTCTGCTATAAAAAAGTAGGTCCCTTCTGGTTGAGTTAAGCATGGAATTGGACAGTACTCAGTGACAAAGAGCAGTCCCGGTGTGTATGGAACAATCCCATTTCTGATAAAATTTACATTTTAGAACACATCTTTGACTCATTCCAAAGGACACGAAAAGCGACAATTTAGTAGGAGCAGTCCATTGACAGATACTCTGAATCAGACTGTGGTAAACTTTTAGGAATCTGTTTCATTTTCGCGCATCCAAATCACACCAGATATGAACAACTTTTGAAATATGTTAAGGTTATTCTGATAATTCTCACTTATTCACTAAATTTGTCGATCCAATAAGATTTTAATATCAAGCGTGTATGGAATTCATTAAATTATGACTATTTAAAAATTGCCACAAACTAAGCACAGGTATCAATCCTGTGATAGGTCCGTCAGTGACAATTCGCACTGAACCGGGCTGCCAGTAAACCTAACCTTTCAATTAAATGGGAGAATAAACTATTATGTATCATTGTAAAAAAGTATGGTTATTGCTATGTGCACCACCCACATTAGCACCCTCCCCTTGATCCCTGATTATATTTTTATACCCTCCACCATAGGATGGGGGTATATTAACTTTGTCATTCCTTTTGTAACACATCGAAATATTGCTCTAAGATCCCATAAAGTATATATATTCTGGGTCGTGGTGAAATTCTGAGTCGATCTGAGCATGTCCGTCCCTCCGTCCATCCGTCTGTTGAAATCACGCTAACTTCCGAACGAAACAAGCTATCGACTTAAAACTTGGCACAAGTAGTTGTTATTGATGTAGGTCAGATGGTATTGCAAATGGGCCATATCGGTCCACTTTTACGTATAGCGCCCATATAAACGGACTCCCAAATTTGGCTTGCAGGCCCTCTAAGAGAAGCAAATTTCATCCGATCCGGCTGAAATTTGGTACATGGTGTTACTATATGGTTTCTAACAACCATGCAAAAATTGGTCCACATCGGTCCATAATTATATATAGGCCCCATATAAACCGATTCCCCGATTTGGCTTTCGGAGCCTCTAAGAGAAACAAATTTCATACGATCTGGTTGAAATTTGGAACATGGTGTTAGTATATGGTCTCTAACAACCGTGCCGGTTCATAAATATATATAGCCCCCATATAAACCGTTCCCGAGATTTGGTTTTGGAGCCTCTTGGAGGAGCAAATTTCATCCGAGTGAGTTGAAATTTGGTACATTGTGCTAGTATATGGTCGTTAACAACAATGCCTAACTAAATCCACATCGGTCTATAGTTATATATGGCCCTCAGATAAATCGATCCCCAATCACACAAAAATTGGTCCATTTCAAGTTCATAATTGTATATAGCCCCCAAGGCCGTAGCCAGGATTTTAATTCGGGGGGGGTTCAACTTTAAAAAAAAATATTCATATAATCTCATGTGTAGAAAATTTTATTTATGCATACACGCAAAGAAAAAAAACGTTTGGAAAACGTGTACCGAAAACGTTTTTCTTTTGTTAGAGTTTTTTGAATTGCTTCGAAAATATTAAACTTTTATCACCAAAAAAATTCGTTTGTTACAAAGTTTTTATTTTTTCAATAAAAAAAGTTATTTTTGAAACAACAACAGAGTCCATTTCGTTTATATCAAACACTGTTCTTTTCTGACTTTTGGTCTTTAATAAAACACATTTTACAGTTCAAAATTTAATATAGTACAATGTAATGTTGAACATTTTTTTCGGAATCTTCCGAACATATGTAGAATGTATGTAAAAAAAAAAAAAAACTTTGGTCGAAGCAGGGATCGAACCCACGACCCTTGGCATGAGAGTCAGACGTAGCAACCACTGCTCCACGGTTCCAAACTAAATGTTTGTTTCTGTTAAATAAACTTTGTTTATTCGGTTCGTGGGCGCCGCAAGCTATGCTATATAAATATAACTTATATGGATATTTATCTATTGATGACCATAACAGGTACATAGCTCAGTGGTTAGTGTGTTGGCTTACAAAGTGCATGGTCCGCGGTTCGATTCTCCGTCCAGGCGAAAGGTAAAAAAATTTTAAAAATTTATAAAATCGTATAATATCTTCTACATTGTTTGTATTACAGAAAAAGGTGCTAAGAACTAAAAATCTTCGTGGAAGTGAGAAAGATGTGAGGGAAAATACAATTAGCCAGAAAAAATTTTTTTTTTAGTTAGTCTTTATGAAATTGTTTTTACATCCTGGAAAAGAATAAACGTTTATCACAAAAAGTATATACTTTTCTTCCAAATACACTTCCTTACAGCGAAAAGCAAATGAGAAACGAACTTTGTTTGTCTAAAATTTCGTTTGGGAGGAAAGAATTATTTTTTTGCGTGTAGGTATGTATACAATATTTTTATACCCACCACCATAGAATGGTGACGGGGGTATAATAAGTTTGTCATTCCGTTTGTAACACATCGAAATACCGATTTCCGACTATATAATGTATATATATTCTTGATCAGGGAGAAGTTCTAAGACGATATAACGATGTCCGTCTGTCTGTCCGTCTGTTGTAATCACGCTACAGTCTTCAATAATGAAGCAATCGTACTGAAATTTTGCACAAACTCGCTTTTTGTCTGCAGGCAGGTCAAGTTCGAAGATGGGCTATATCGGTCCAGGTTTTGGTATAGTCCCCATATAAACCGACCTCCCGATTTGGGGTCTTGAGCTTATAGAAACCGTAGTTTTTATCTTATTCGTCTGAAATTGGAAATCTAGAGGTATTCTAGGGCCATAAAGAGTTGTGCCAAAAATGGTGAGTATCGGTCCATGTTTTGGTATAGCCCCCATATAGACCGATCTTCCGATTTTACTTCTTGGGCTTATAGAAACCGCAGTTTTTATTCAATTTACCTGAAATTGGAAATTTAGAGGTATTGTAGGACCACAAATACGTGTGCCAAAAATTGTGAGTATCGATCCATATTTTGGTATAGCCCCCATATAAACCGATCTCCCGATTTTACTTCTTGGGATTATAGAAACCGCAGTTTTTATTCAATTTACCTGAAATTGGAAATTTAGAGGTATTGTAGGACCACAAATACGTGTGCCAAAAATTGTGAGTATCGGTCCATGTTTTGGTATGGTCCCCATATAAAACGACCTCCCGATTTGGGGTCTTGGGCTTATAGAAACCGTAGTTTTTATCCAATTTGTCTGAAATTGGAAATCTAGAGGTATTTTAGGACCATAAAGAGGTGTGCCGAAAATGGTGAGTATCGGTCCATATTTTGGTATAGCCCCCATATAGACCGATTTCAAGATTTTACTTCTTGGGCTTCTAGAATCCGAAGTTTTTATCCTATTTGTCTGAAATTGGAAATCTAGAGGTATTTTCGGGTCATAAAGAGGTGTGCCGAAAACGGTGAGTATCGGTCCATATTTTAGTATAGCCCCCATAAGAACGATCTCCCGATTTAACTCCTTGGGTTTCTAGAAACCGTAGTTTTTATCTGATTTGCCTGAAATTGTAAATATTCTGGTATTTTAGGCTCACAAAAACGTGTATCGGATTAAGTTTTTATCGATCCATTTGGTAATGCCTCCATATAGACCGACTTCACTTCTTGAGGGTGTAGAAGGCGCACTGATCATGAAAATTGCTTGAAACTCAATGTAAAATTTCCAGATTTTACTTCTACAGATTTAAGATTTCAAATCAAGACTTTATTTTATAATTTTCTTGCACACTTAGAAGAGATGTTAATGATTCCTTTAAAACTCAAACAAAAATGGTTCTTATAAATCCAGAATCTGATATAGTCCTCATAGGTGAAATCTTTAAATTTATCTTCGGGAATATCCTCAAGTCCTCAAGCCCTCCTGAAATTTCAAAGGAAACCCTAATATTTGGTTCATGGTGGTGGGTATTTAAGATTCGGCCCGGCCGAACTTAGTGCTGTATATACTTGTTATAATATTAAATTGAGCCGACGGGCTTTTTGGGCAGCAAATAAATCAATGACTTCTTCAGTCGACACATTTATTCGGCGATGAACCGACATTAATGCCAATCCTTTGAGTCTACTCTCGCTAGTCGAATTTCTAAGATACGTTTTTAATCTCTTCATTGTTGAAAATGAACGTTCGGATGAGCACGTAGTAACTGCAGGGATGGAAAATGCAGTACTATAGTACTTTTTCAAACCTTTTTCACCCCGGTCAGTACCGTAGTACCCCCGCGAGTCGATATCAGATTTATGGTACAATAGCTTTGACAAAAATATTTTAATATTTTGAGAAAGTCTTTATCAACCTTATTTGCTAATAGTCTTTTACAAATATGGCAAAACAGACATGTTCATGTGGGAAGAAAATCTCGATTTTGTAAAAGACATAGTCAAAAACAGGATTTTATTGAACTTCAAGAAAGTTTTAGTCGAAAAAAGAATGCGATTCTATATTATCGATTTTTTATTTCGCTAGAAATAGTTGTCAACATTTTATTTCTATATAGAATTTTTGCAAAATTTTATTTTTATAGAAAATTTTGTCAAAATTTTATTTCAATTGACAATTTTGTAAAAATTTTATTTCTATAGGAAATTTTTGCAAAATTTTATTTCTATAGAAAATTTTGCCAAAATTTTATTTTCTTTAAAATTCAGTCTCTTGACAATAATCTTCCAGTGAAATTTAGTAAAAAGTACCTTTCCGCTCAAAAAATACCTTTTTTGTACTTTCTTAAAAATTGTATTTTCCATCCCTGAGTAACTGGCAAAGTGACTAAAATTTTTAAAAGAATATGCACGTTTGGAAAAATCTCTTTATTGCTTCCATCGCTGAATTAGGCAGGTTCTTTTCGCAGGTTTTGCGCCATTTCATTTACACATGTGTGTTTGGCTGTTTCGTTGTTGTTGCTATGGCCAAACAAAGCGAGTCATGTTCATAAAAAGAACAACAAACACACATAAAAAGCAGAAATACATTTTCCAAAAATGAAATTTGTGGTGCGAGAACAAAAATAATTTGTTTTTTTTTTCGACCGTCGTTTGATGGGCTTTTCAACTAGTATTCTATGATTTGTGCAAGTTTTATTGGGAAGCGTTTTTCAAAATAAAACCTCAAGCTTTTCTTCAACATCTTCGATAAGATTTTTCTATGCAGCTAAAAATAAATTTTTATTAATATAAAAATATTCATTCATTTCGGGGGGGGGGGGTTTGATCCCCCACATCCCCCCCTGAATACGGCCTTGATAGCCCCCATATTTCAATTCTGGCTCTCTACGTACCGTGCAAATAGTTCATATCGATTCGTAATTATTTGTAGACTTACCTACACATACCTTTTTTGTCTAATATATACCACGTATGGACTAATTCATAATTTAGAAAACGATTTAAGATACCACAACACAAGTAATTCTATTGTGGATGACAGTCTTTCGTAGAAGTTTCTACGCAATCCATGGTGGAGGGCACATAAGATTACGGTCATATATACATGTTAAATTCTTACTTACCTCACTTCCAATTCGGGACCTGTACGATATGATGCGCCCATATCTTTTGCTTCCATTATCGACTGTAGGATACGTCCCAAATTACCTTCAAAATCTAAGGCCCATTGGTTTAATGTGGAAACAGCTACAGTAATTTTTCGTCCCATTGTGATATTGTCGATGGGAATTAATTTTTAAACAAAAATCCAAAACGATCTACAAAACGGTTATTGTCGTCAATTTGATCAGCAGCAGCAATTATTTCTCAATATACGAAATTGAACAAAGGAAAAAGGTCTTCTTCGGGTTTGAATAGCGGTTGAAGGTGAAGGGGATGTGACAATGGTAGACTGGAGAAAGTCAAAATGTCCAAAAATTGAAAATCACTGGGAATAATTCGCCTCACGCAATAAGTCAATGTTCTCTGAAAAAATATATATAAAAAACATAATAAATAATTTACATATAATGGACAATATACCTAGAAAGAATAATAATAAATTTATTGCAAACACTAGTCTACAAGTCAACATTTTTTTTATATATAAATTGCTTGCATCCAATTATTCAATTAAATCAAGAATCCAGTTGTGTGCACCAGCAATTGCACCTTGCCGGTATGACTCAGTTTAACTTACTTGAGTCCTTTGCAATGGGAGACAGAAGAAAAAACAAAATATGATTGTAGTACTATTCTTAAGAAATGTTTAGAAGCAAATAAACCTTTTGCAAGGATAACGTCAAGGAACTCTACTCCTTGGCAGCTAGACTGCACCAAATAACTGCTAACAGTTTACATGGCTGTGAGCAGTATGGCCTTTGTTTGGATGGCCTGTTATTGAGGTTGCCATGTGTGTTACTGACGTCTTTTTTTTTCTTGGTGTTCAGTTTCTATTGTTGTCGTCATTTAGCAACGACTGTTTATTTATATGCAGGTGTGTATTAGAGTAGGTCGAGCTTGGATTATATTCTAAACAATGTGATATAAGTTTCCATATATATAAAGGATCTAGAAAACAACTCTTTATGAAAGATATAGCGCTACTAGAGTAACCCTAACTAGAGTAGCCCTAACCTCCAAAACACTTGTGCACACATTTTACAGCTGTCATTAATTTACTCATTAATTTAATTTATTGTAAAAAACATGATAAAAAAGAATTTACCATGTAGATAAATAATGGCTTTTGAAGGAAAAACTCGGCTGGATAACGAGTTTTCGGATAGTGCCTCAGGAATGAAGATCGTGAACGCAGTGGATGTCCAAAAAAAAGAGTTGGTTACGGACGAAAACAATAAAAAATCCAACAAAAAAATATGCAAAGTGGGGATACAAAAGTCACAAAATCAAATTTTCATCTAATCGACTTTTTGTCTGTAGTCGATTTTTGCCATGTTCACATTCGATTTTTTCGATCTTCACAATCGACTAATCGGCTTTTGATTTCAAGTCAAATTGACTAATCGATTTATGGTATTGGTAAAAGTATTCGACTTTTGATAGTGATCAAAATAGTCTAATCGACTTTTAACAAAAATTTAAATCTGAATTGTATGGTGAACGTGCACCCTCAAAAAAATCGCTTGTGTAAGATATACTCTCAAACATATTCTGCTATAAGCATGTATATTTTCCCGATTGTTTGTATTGTTCAAACATAATATATTTAAGGTTAGACAGAAAAAACTCTTAGTGAAATTTTGTTTGTGTGTATATATTTTTAAGGCGCCAATTAGTTACTTCCATTCCATTTTTACTTGCAGCACACTCTCTCGGTCTCTCTTTCTAAATACATATATGTTTATAGGAAATTTGTAAATAAAAATTCGTAAATCGGAACGTCGACAGTTGAATTTTATATAATCGCCAAAGTTGATGTTTTCAAAATTTTATACAACTGAAAAATCAACTTTCCTAATTTGGAAAATGTCGACTTTTGCAAAACTCGAAAATTTTATTTTGAGAAATTGGAAAATTGATTTTCTTAACAGTTCAAAGATCGAAGAGTTACATTCTAAATCACGCGGGAGCGAACTCACTCTGGATCAAAATCAATGACGAAGTGGGAACGATATCAATTTTTTTGATTTTTTTTTATTTGATTTCAAAATGAACTTTCGAGTTTTGCCAAATTCGCGTTTTCGACGCTTTGATTGTTTTTCCCATTTTCAATTTTTGCGGTATTTGGAATGTTTACTTTTGACGTCCCCACTTTTCTACGTTTTTTTTTTATAATATGTCGTTAAATCAATCGAAACTCAAAATTTATTTACTCTCACTTGTCAAAAATTCGATTTTCGTCTTTTGTATCCCTAAACTGGAGCGATGTTTGAAGATAAACGAGGAAAATAAACACGAGTTGATATGTGACTCTGAAGTCGCATCGAGAGTCGATAGTTGAAAATCCGTTTCCGCGTTTGTATCCTTATCAGAGATGGTCTGTATCAAACTTTTTTAGGTTTGCGACTGTCGCAAAGTTGTAAACGTCGTAAACGTCACATACGTGTCGTAAATGTAGGAAAAGTAACAAAAGTCGCAAACTCAAAATACTTCAGTCGCGTCAGCTAGGCAGCAAATTCGATGATATCCAAGACGATGGTATGTGCGAAGAGAAGGTTTTAGTCCCCACATTTTCCCTATTGCCTTTTGCACGAGTACAGGGTAACTGTGGATTTTCTCGTCCTTTCTTAGCTTTAAGTTCAGTCTCCTGTCCAATATAACCCCAAGGTATTTGGCACACTCACCAACGGGAATTTCGATAGGCTTGACGGTGGAAAAACTTTCACAAATTTCTGCAGAAACTCACAGCAAATGCTGTCATGCTAAATTAAAAAATGTTCAGGATTTCTTCTATTCAAAATTAGGTTTTCTACAGTAGGTTTACGACTTTTGCGACAT
Source organism: Haematobia irritans (assembly GCF_050003625.1). Lineage (NCBI taxonomy): Eukaryota > Metazoa > Arthropoda > Insecta > Diptera > Muscidae > Haematobia > Haematobia irritans. The sequence continues at coordinate 182,684,573 of NC_134399.1, forward strand.
ACGTATTATACCGTCGCAAATGTATGTCGCAAAAGTCACAGTTTGTGACAGGCCAACACTGATCCTTATTTTGAATGGAGCTAACTAAGACCAATAAACTCGAGGCAGAGGATGAAGCATGGCTGGATTTCAAACGACGAAAACGAAAGCGATGAATAGGCGTTATCGGTCTTTGGTGCAATCTCAATTTCGGCTGAATATCAAAAAGTTTTTCAGCATTGGTTTAGCCCTTCTACACTTAAAAAAAGTGAACCCTCTATTTCACTAAATCCAATTTAATTTTATTTTAGTTCATGGAATTATTATGTTTGGAGAAAGTTTCCTTTACCCTAATAAATTTTTGCGTGCGTTAGTTAAATAAACTAAAAAACGAGAAAAATCTGTACACAAGTGAAACATAAAGATTTACTAAATTCGTACTTTTCACAAAATAGTTCATTATTTCTTTAAATTTGGAAATATTACTATAAATCCATCATGAACTTCGTGTGACACTAAAGACATTCTTGCAATTTTGAAATCCAATTTTCCCTCTCGAACTACGAAATTTTCTTTAAAAAGTGAAAAAATTTAATTATTTCTAAAGGTGGAATTACATACAATGCGGTCAAGCGTGCGTACGTTGTATTCGAATGCGTTGACGAATACGATTCTTCCATTGAGTTACACAGAATGCGTCGGAACACCAATGAATTTGCTGATCACATTCCTTGTCCCTGTGCTTTTTATTATGATTTTGTATTCCACGCACTTTTTAAAGTATAGAATATTATGTTAAAATACATATCAATCAATAATTCCTCGTCAATATTTTAGATTGACTTTCGGTTCTTGATTTGTTTACATGTTGCTTAATGTTGTCAACGCACCCGACGCATTGAGAAGTTAAAAGTTCGTCAACTTTATGCGTCATATGCATACGTTACTTTTGTCGTGTGACTCAAACAACAGTAGTTCCCACATTTTAACTTTTTTTTGACAATAATATATAACGTACGCACGCATGGTATGTAATTCCACCTTAATAAATTTTCTTGAATATGTCGAAAAATATTTACTTATTTGTGTGATGTCAGCGCGATGTCAGTGTTTGTAATACAGTTCATGATGGACGCATTTTTGGTAAAATTTACAAATTTAAAGAAATAATTAACTATTTTGTGAGAAGTATGAATTTAGTAAATCTTTTTGCCTAATTTGTGTATAATTTTTCCCGTTTTTTAGTTCATTTAACTAATGTACGCAAAAAATTATTAGAGTAAAGAAAACTTTCTCCAAACATAATAATTCCATCAACTAAAGTAAAGTTAAATGGGCTTTAGTGCATTATTCAGAAAATTTAATATTGTGCACAAACGGTAAACAACTATCGTCCATTAATTCTTTATATATATGAATGGTTATGATTCAATTTAGGTTATGTTAAATTTATTGTAGCGTTAAATATCGTTTATATGATGATATGATAATTATGAATATGTTTAAAGTTTGTAGTGCGACTGCGAAGAATAATAAATGATGGATCAGATAAAAAAAGTTTGCACTCACCCTTGGAGACTAATTGTTCAAGTTCGACAGACTATAATTCTGATATAATATATTTAACAAAAAATTTTCTATTATAAACCCTTCGGGAAATGAATCAGCCACATGACCGGTACCGGTACAATTTAACTTTACTTTAGTTGATGGAATTATTACGTTTGGAGAAAGTTTTCTTTACTCTAATAATTTTTTGCGTACATAAGTTAAATGAACTAAAAAACGGGAAAGAATTATACACACGCAAGAAAATAATTCTTTCCTCCCAAACGAAATTTTAGACAAACAAAGTTCGTTTCTCATTTGCTTTTTGCTTTAAGGAAGTTTATTTGGAAGAAAAATATATACTTCTTGTGATAAATGTTATTCTTTTTCAGGATGTAAAAATAATTTCATAAAGACTAACTCAAAAAAAAAAAAAACAAGTACATACGGCCGCAAGTTCGGCCAGGCCGAATCTTATGTACCCACCACCATGGATTGCGTAGAAACTTCTACGAAAGACTGTGATTTAGTCCATACATGGTATATATTAGACAATAAAGTTATGTATAGTTAAGTCTACAAATAATTACGAATCGATATGGACTTTTTGTACGTAGAGAGCAAGAATTGAAATATGGGTGTCGCTTATATGGGGGCTATATACAATTATGAACTTGATATGGACCAATTTTTGTGTGATTGGGGATCGATTTATCTGAGGGCCATATATAACTATAGACCGATATGGACCTAGTTAGGCATGGTTGTTAACGACCATATACTAGCACAATGTACCAAATTTCAACTCACTCGGATGAAATTTGCTCCTCCAAGAGGTTCCAAACCAAATCTCGGGATCGGTTTATATGGGGCTATGTACGATTATGGACTGATATGGACCACTTTTGGCATGGTTGTTAAATATCATATACTACCACCACGTACCAAATTTCAAGCAGATCGGATGAATTTTGCTTCTCCAAAAGGCACCGGAGGTCAAATCTGGGGATCGGTTTATATGGGAGCTATATATAATTATGGACTGATAGGAACCAATTCCTGCATGGTTGTTGGATACCATATACTAACATCACGTACCAAATTTCAACCGAATGGCAAGAATTTTGCTCTTCCAAGGGGCTCTGGAGGTCAAATCTGGGGATCGGTTTATATGGGGCCTATATATAATTATGGACCGATATGGACCAATTTTTGCATGGGAGTTTGAGGCCATATATTAACACCACATACCAAATTTCAACTGAATCAGATGAATTTTGGTCTTCCAATAGGTTCCGGAAGTCAAATCTGGTCATCGGTTTATATGGGGGTTATATATAATTATGAACCGATGTGGACCAATTTTTGCATGGTTGTTATAGACCATATACTAACATCACGTACAAAATTTCAGCCGGATCGGATGAAATTTGCTTCCCTTAGCGGCCTCGCAAGCCAAATCGGGGGATCGGTTTATATGGGGGCTATATATAATTATGGACCGATGTCGACCAATTTTTGCATGGTTGTTAGAGACCATATACTAACACCATGTACCAAATTTCAGCCGGATCGGATGAAATTTCCTTCTCTTAGAGGCCTCGCAAGCCAAATCGGGGGATCGGTTTATATGGGGGCTATATATAATTATGGACCGATGTGGACCAATTTTTGCATGGTTGTTAGAGACCATACACTGACACCATGTACCAAATTTCAGCCGGATCGGATGAAATTTGCTTCTCTTAGGGGCCTCGCAAGCCAAATCGGGGGATCGGTTTATATGGGGGCTATATATAATTATGGACCGATGTGGACCAATTTTTGCATGGTTGTTAGAGACCATATATTTACACCATGTACCAAATTTCAGCCGGATCGGATGAAATTTGCTTCTCTTAGAGGCCTCGCAAGCCAAATTTTGGGGTCCGTTTATATGGGGGCTATACGTAAAAGTGGACCGATATGGCCCATTTGCAATACCATCCGTAGTCATATACAAGTAGTCAATAACAACTACTTGTGCCAAGTTTCAATAACAACTACTTGTGCCAAGTTTCAAGTCGATAGCTTGTTTCGTTCGGAAGTTAGCGTGATTTCAACAGACGGACGGACGGACGGACGGACGGACATGCTCAGATCGACTCAGAATTTCACCACGACCCAGAATATATATACTTTATGGGGTCTTAGAGCAATATTTCGATGTGTTACAAACGGAATGACAAAGTTAATATACCCCCATCCTATGGTGGTGGGTATAAAAACAATCTTTTCTGGCTAATTGCATTTTCCATCACATCTTTCTCACTTCCACGAGGTTTTTTAGTTCTTAGCACCTTTTTCTGTAATACAAAAAATGTACACCCAGAGAAATAATTGGTTGGAATTCAAGTACGACAACAAATAGATAGTGGAGACCTACAATTTTTAGTTGTTTGGAATAAATGTTAGTTACTTCCCTTGTTTAATGGTTTCTATAACCAATATAATAGCTGTGTGACTAAAAGTTCGTACACCCGACTAAATATTGGTCGTTATTTATATATTGAGTAAGCAACCATTTCAATTTATTCCATATTGTTGTGATAACTAATTTGTTTTGCCAATGTGTCACCAAACCCAACAGAAAGTCTGTCTGGCCAATAAGTTGGTTGTGTTAACAGATTTGATAGTTATAAAGGGAACTTGTTGCTATGGACTACATATATGACAACAAATAATCTTTTGTTTCATTAATTACATAAAATTTTAAAAATCAAGTTAAATCTTTTTTTCAAGGTAAGTAAGATAAACATCAAATTGCAACTCACTCTTCACCATTTCTCTTAATTTCCATAACATATGTAGAGATATCTTAGCAAATGTGACCATTACCGAGGTTGGGAAAGGTAAATATAAGGTTTGTCTGTCTCATCATCGGTCTCAAAATCTCACCATTCCCCTGCTGTCGATATATAAGAAAAATTTCATGAGTCTGATTGAATACCAAGTCACACTGAAAATTGATCACGTGATTGTGAGTGGTCGAACTAACAAAGTTAATGTATGGGCGTGAGAATTGGCGGAAGTTGGGAAAATCTATGTTATTCATTTGCTATGGGACGCTTCCAATGATGATAATATGGTACTACAACAACAACTGGAAATATTTGCTTGTGCCTTTGAAGATTTTGCAAATCTCCACCTTAGCTATTTCATGGGGTTATCTTTTACCCTTCATAAAAGGCTTTTTAAAAGATCCATTTTGATCAATAACTACACGCTCACAAAAAATCGCTTCTGTAACATATACTCCCAAACATATTTTGCTTCAAGCATATACATTTTTGGGTATTGCCCAAACATTTATATGTTTGATCTCTTCCAATATATAATATGTTTGAAAGCATATTGGTCTAAACAATATATGTTTGGGTAGTCTAAGTTCCAAACATTTTGTATTTTTGCATCCAAATTCAATAATGTTGTCTTCCAAAAAACAATATGTTATTATGTGAACATATAATATATTTGGAGCATTTTGCACCCAAAAATATTATATGCTTAAAAAAAAATCTCCCAAACAATATTGTGCTCAAAATTTTATTTATTTATTTATATATTTACAATCATAATGAATTATGAAAATAAACAGGTAATATAGGTGCTAACAACATAGGTTTTCGACCTGAATGCTCAAAATTTTGTTTCTGCCCAATTGTATATTCCCCCACATCTTTCTCACATCCACGAGATTTTTTAGTTCTTAGCACCTTTTTCTGTAATACAAACATTGTAGAAGAAATTATTCAATTGTATGATTTTTTTTTATTTTAATTTTACCTTTTGCCGGACGGGGATTCGAACAGCGGACCACACAGTTTGTAAGGATCAAAGAAGTAGCTGATCAATTGCCCAAGGAAAAATAAAATGTTAATTTTTTAATAACAAGCAACAACCACCAACTTAATTCAATATCGCTCCCTGTTAAATAGCGCTCTAAGCTCTAAATACATATATGTTTATAGGCTATTTCTAAATTAATATATGTTTGCATCCAAGCATATTATATTTACAAACATTTTATGTCCCAAACATAATATGTTCTAACATATTAACATATATGTCCCAAACATGTTATGCTAGTTTATGAACATTATATGCTTGCACTCAAAAATATTGTGTTTAAAAATTTGTGTTCCAAACATATAATGTTTATAGCCAAACATATGAAAAACACTCTTTTTCAACCGTGTACAATATACATTAATATATAATAAAATAAAAACTAAAATGAATTCAACGGATTTTTTCTTTAAATTCGCAAGCATTGGTTATCGGGTAAATAGTTAGTTGTTTTAACAAACGAATGCAATTTTATTGGTTGTGATTGCCAATTAGACTATTAATGTGCCTAAAATGTAGTTCTTTAAACTATTTTATATACTGTTGTGTCAGACAAAATTGGTTGCTTCAACAAATTTTGTCGGTTATATTCTGATAGTATAATTTTTTATAAATTTTAATGGATTCTAACGCTTGACGGAAACGTTTGACCTCAAATATTTTCAAAAATTCACAATTTTTTCAGATTGGATTTAGCATTTTTTTCGACAAAATTTAAATGATTTGTACCATTTTATGAATTCTTACTCTGTTTTTAACCTATTTTAAACAAAAAAAGTTAAAATTACATTTTTTTTTTATTATTATTATTAACAAAAATTCATATAGTTTACAATATAATATATGCCTCAGCGCCCAAAGGCATTGGAGAGGCTAGTTGGCAATGTTACACTTAGTATTATTTTATTTCAATTTCTATAAGAAATAATAGTACACGCAAAAAAATAATTCTTTCCTCCCAAACGAAATTTTAGACAAACAAAGTTCGTTTCTCATTTGCTTTTCGCTGTAAGGAAGTGTATTTGGAAGAAAAGTATATACTTTTTGTGATAAACGTTTATTCTTTTCCAGGATGTAAAAACAATTTCATAAAGACTAACTCAAAAAAAAACTTGTTTTTTCTTGCTAATTGCATTTTCCCTCACATCTTTCTCACATCCTCGAGGTTTTTTAGTTCTTAACACCTTTTCCTGTAATACCAACAATGTACAAGAAATTATACGATTTTATAAATTTTTAAAATTTTTTTTTACCTTTCGCCTGGACGGAGAATCGAACCGCGGACCATGCAACACACTAACCACTGAGCTACACTGAAAAAAAAGCATACTCGGTTCCAAAGATTTTGTTTTTATTTTAAAAAATTTGGTATTGATTCCGAGCCAAAGAAGCGGAGAATACAAATAAGTATACTTTTAAGACACAATTCTCTTTTAAATTTAGGTTTTGTGTACTTGCTTCTAGGAAGCAAATTTTAATTTTTCGCTTTCTCAGCTTTTTTCTTCATATGCTATCAAAGTCCTTTAAAAACGAATTAATTAGGACTCGACTTCCAGTAGAAATTATGCTATGTTTGAAGTAAAAAACTTCTTTAAAATAAAGTTTTGAAAAACATGTCCTATATTTGAACGATTTTTTGCTTTGTAGTCATGATGCAAAAAGACAACAAATTTAAATACAATTTCATTAAATTTAAAGAATTTTTCTGAATTATTAAAGTCAAGTTGACCTTAGCCTATAAATTTTTTCTTTCATGTTAAGATACCCATTTTTAAGTCAAATCACTTAATTATAAGGACAATACGACTTCATTGAAAAGTTTATCGACTTTTGGACAAGGAAAATAACTTTATTTTAGAGAAATGCATCTTCTATGCTAAGCAAAATTTGTATTCGTATTTTAAAGACATGAAATCTTTGACCTCACGACAATATTTTTTTCAGTGTATGTACCTGTTATGGTCATCAATAGATAATTATCCATATAAGTTATATTTATATAGCATAGCTTGCGGCGCCCACGAACCGAATAAACAAAGTTTATTTCACAGAAACAAACAATTAGTTTGGCACCGTGGAGCAGTGGTTGTTACGTCCGACTTGCATGCCAAGGGTCCTTGGTTCGATCCCTGCTTCGACCAAAGTTTTTTTTTTTAAATATATTCCAGATATGTTCGGAAGATTCCGAAAAAATATTCAACATTACATTGTAGTATATTAGATTTTGAACTGTAAAATGTGTCTTATTAAAGACCTAAAGTAGTTGTTGATTATTTCTAGTATTAACATCGGCCCGACTCCGCAAAAGTACGATAGTATGATGTCCGATATTATTAACGCATTTGATGAAATATATGTAAGTAATTGAAACTTATATGTTCCGTGTATAGGCAATATATTTGGAAATATGTCTGTATACAGATCATATGTCGAAAAATGTATTGGAAGATTTGCAATTGTCTTTAAAGCTTTATTCTGCATTCTTTGCAAATATCGTAGTTCTGCGGTTTTCTTATAACCATAGATTATGGCTAAGTAGTTCAAAATACTTTGAATTAGCGTTTGGTAGATAAGTAATTTAGTCTCACGACTGAATTTAAATTTGAACTTAAATAGTATTCCTATTACCGGTGCTATTTTTGATTTCAAGTGGCGTATATGTTGATCCCATGACATATTAGATTGTAGATGAAGTCCCAAATATGGGTAATTTTAACTTTTTCAATGAAAAATCTAAGTTATAAAAAACTGAATTAAAAGAACTTCCTGGGTTGTTAAAATAAAGAACATCATTGGGAGTGCATCTTCTGGAAGTGCTTCTAAAGTTGTGCCTTTGGATGAACTTCCAAATTTTTTTGCTGGGATAGTTTGCGGCGCCCACAAGCCGATTAAGCAAACTTTATTTAACAGAAACATACATTTAGTTGCATGCCAAGGGTCGTGGTTTCGATTAGAGGTGTGCACGTGACACGAAATTGTCGTGAATTACGAAAAATGTCGTGACTCACGCGTGAGACAGGTTGAGGGCAAAGGCGTGAGTGTGCGTGAGCGTGATTAACAAACAAAAAGTCGTGCGTGAGCGTGAGTCACGAATTTCAGAAAAATACGCTCACGAAAAAATAAAACGCCTACGCGATGAACTCATTTACAATTTTAGTGACAACTGGGAAATTAACAGTTTAACAACGCTCTCGATTTTAATCATGCTCATGTTTTCAAACACGCCACTAAGGTAAATTAGACATAAAATTATTCGTCAGACACGACATTTTTCGTGAGTCACGACATTTCGTGCGTGAGTGTGCGTGAGTACACATTTTCTTTTCGTGAGTGTGCGTGAGTCGTACCAAACAATATCGTGCGTGAGTGTGCGTAAGATTTTTCGGTCGTGAGTGTGCGCGAGCGTGAGTAAAATATTACTCACGTGCACACCTCTAGTTTACTATGAACTGTAAAATGTGTCTTATTAAAAACTTAAAGTCAGAAAAGAACAGTGCTTGATATAAACGAAATGGACTGTGTTGTTGGTTCAAAAAATTTTTGGTTCATTGGCATTGCATCTTCTGGAAGTGCTTTTAAAGTTGTGCCTTTGGAAGAACTTCCAAAATTTTTTGCTGGGTAAATAAACAAACATCGAAACACCAAGCGGTAAAAATTCAAATTGGAGGCCTGACATTTCATTTACTTCTTCATCTTCTTCTTCATGTCCGAGATCAATATGATATAGTTTTTGAGGACCTGATAGTCCTGGTACAACGATTTTAGTATAGCTTTTCCTTAAATTTTTAGAATTGAATCGGGACCATCTAATACACAGTTTACAACTTTGTAAAACATTTTTGCTGTTCGAAACTTGCCGGGTTTTCGCGTTGCTAAACACAACGTCAGTATTGAAATGACGTTGATAAGGCAGTAAAGTTTAGATAGACGGTAATTGTATGCGGCTGTGTGAGTGTGGAGTGAACTGCACCACAATGGAATTCATACACATATCGATCAAGCAAAGTCATTTACGTGTTTACCTATGGTTTACAAGCAGCGGGTGCAGTATACATTCATATAATCCAAAATGAGGAAGGATAACCTAAATGCATTATGTGAAGATTAGTTATTGGTGTGGATCCTAAGCTCAGTTCTGAATTTAGATGTAGTTTGCTTTGGATCCGATTTAGATGTACTTCTAACATATAAAGTTATCGGTCGATTTGTCTTTATATAAGCACAAAGCCCACAGTGTTCAGATCTACAACATAATGTTCATGTTGCTGAGAGGACATCAAAAACACAGACATTTTTTGCAATTAAAATCTTAACTGAGTTTTTAAAAATATTCAATTAAAAATTTAATTGATTAAACAAATTTTTTAATTGCAACAAAAATCAATCACAAAAATTTATAATATCAATTAATTTTTTAATTGGATTAAATAATTTTTTAAGTGATTTTCAATTAAATTTTTAATTGATACTACCATTTATGTGAATTGAAGACACTTCAATTAATACATTAATTAGATCAATTAAAAGGTTGGCTGATAAGTCCCCGGTCTAACAAACAAAAATACATTTTTTGTCACAATTCGTTTTTATTATTCAACATAGTTCCCTTCAAGAGCGATACAACGATTATAACGACCTTCCAATTTTGGTAGTACTCCTTCGGTTTTGCCTCAAAATAGGCCTCAGTTTCGGAGATCACCCCTTCATTGCAGCCAAATTTTTTTCCCTGCGAGCATCCTTTTGAGGTCTGAGAACAAGAAAAAGTCGCTGGGGGCCAGATCTGGAGAATACGGTGGGTGGGGAACAACACTTTTTTCTTCTTCATATGGGGCCGTTTTGCCTCGATTTCGACCTTCAGATGCTCCAATAACGCCATATAATAGTCACTGTTGATGGTTCTCAACATAATCGATAAAAATTATTCCATGCGCATCCCAAAAACAGAGGCCATTACTTTGCCAGCGGATGTTTGAGTCTTTCCACGCTTCGGAGACGGTTCACCGGTCGCTGTCCACTCAGCCGACTGTCGCTTGGACTCAAGAGTGTAGTGATGGAGCCATGTTTCATCCACTGTAACATATCGACGGAAAAACTCGGGTGTATTACGAGTTAACAGCTGCAAACACCGCTCAGAATCCAACACGTTGTTGTTTTTGGTCAAATGAGAGCTCGCGCGGCACCCATTTTGCACAGAGCTTCCGCATATCCAAATATTGATGAATGATATGACCAACACGTTCCTTTGATATCTTTAAGGCCTCTGCTATCTCGATCAACTTCATTTTACGGTCATTCAAAATCATTTTGTGTTTTTTTATGTTTTCATCGGTAACCACCTCTATCGGGCGTCCACTGCGTTCACCGTCCTCCGCGCTCATTTCACCACGCTTGAATTTTGCATACCAATCAATGTTGATTTCCCTGGGGCAGAGTCCGGAATCTCATTATCAAGCCAAGTTTTTGCTTCCACCGTATTTTTTCCCTTCAGAAAACAGTATTTTATCAAAACACGAAATTCCTTTTTTCCATTTTTTCCACAATAACAAAAGTTGCTTCACAAAAGACGCTCTATATTGCAAACTAATTGACTTACAGACGTCAAAATTTGACACGAATCATTTGAAGGTTGGTACTATATAAAAACAAGAATATACAGCAGTAAGTTCGGCTGGGCCGAACCTTAAATACCCACCGCCATGAACCAAATATTAGGGTTTCCTTTGAAATTTCAGGAGGGCTTGAGGACTTGGGACACTTCCCGAAGATCAATTTAAAGATTTCACCTATGAGGACTATATCAGATTCTGGATTTATAAGAACCATTTTTGTTTGAGTTTTAGAGGAATCATTAACATCTCTTGTAAGTGTGCAAGAAAATTATAAAATAACGTCTTGATTTGAAATCTTAAATCTGTAGAAGTAAAATCTGGAAATTTTACATTGAGTTTCAAGCAATTTTCATGATCAGTGCGCCTTCTATACCCTCAAGAAGTGAAGTCGGTCTATATGGAGGCATTACCAAATGGACCGATAAAAACTTAATCCGATACACGTTTTTCAGGCAAATCGGATAAAAACTACGGTTTCTAGAAACCCAAGGAGTTAAATCGGGAGATCTTTCTTATGGGGGCTATACTAAAATATGGACCGATACTCACCGTTTTCGGCACACTTCTTTATGGCCCGAAAATACCTCAAAATTTCCAATTTCAGGCAAATTGGATAAAAACTTCAGATTCTAGAAGCCCAAGAAGTAAAATCGGGATATCGGTCTATATGGGGGTTATACCAAAACATGGACCGATACTCACTATTTTTGGCACACGTATTTGTGGTCCTACAATACCTCTACATTTCCAATTTCAGACAAATTGGATAATAACTACGGTTTCTATAAGCCCAAGACCCCAAATCGGGAGGTCGTTTTATATGGGGACCATACCAAAACATGGACCGATACTCACAATTTTTGGCACACGTATTTCTGGTCCTACAATACTTCTAGATTTCCAATTTCAGGTAAATTGAATAAAAACTGCGGTTTCTATAAGCCCAAGAAGTAAAATCGGGAGATCGGTCTATATGGGGGCTATATCAAAATACGGACCGATACTCACAATTTTTGGCAGACGTATTTGTGGTCCTACAATACCTCTAGATTTCCAATTTCAAGTAAATTGAATAAAAACTGCAATTTCTATAAGCCCAAGAAATAAAATCGGGAGATCGGTCTATATGGGGGCTATACCAAAACATGGACCGATACTCACCATTTTTGGCACACCTCTTTATGGTCATAAAATACCTCTAGATTTCAAATTTCAGGCAAATTGGATAAAAACTACGACTTCTATAAGCCCAAGACCCCAAATCGGGAGGTCGGTTTATATGGGGACTATATCAAAACCTGGACCGATGTAGCCCATCTTCGAACTTGACCTGCCTGCAGACAAAAGACGAGTTTGTGCAAAATTTCAGCACGATTGCTTCATTATTGAAGACTGTAGCGTGATTACAACAGACAGACAGACGGGCATCGTTATATCGTCTTAGAATTTCTCCCTGATCAAGAATATATGTACTTTATATAGTCGGAAAACGATATTTAGATGTGTTACAAACGGAATGACAAACTTATTATACCCCCGTCACCATTCTATGGTGGTGGGTATAATAATATGCATTTAATACTAGCGACGCCATCTATGTGTCAGACCGGGGACTTATCTGCCAACCTGTTAATTTCGTGAATGAGTCAGAAAATGTTTTTTTTTTTTTTGTGGGGTTCATCGCACTAAACCTACTAGTACCAGATTTAGGGAACAATAAAGGAGACAAGGCATACAAGCTGTGGATTGTGTAACAAATTATAATTTGATCGAGCTCCAAATTTTCACTTCATGTCCGCTTTCCAAGGTTTGTTCCTTGTTTACCTTAGAGTTTTTCTCTTTCTCATTTTCCAAAAACATTTTTATTCAAATTTTTAATAGAAATCCTCTTATAGGGCATCTTCCCCACCCATATATATTTTCTGTGTACATATATGAAAATGGATAAATAGATTATTATATGGTAGGAAATTTGTATAGGAATATGCAAATTTATAAAATGGACTCAAATGCAATTTAGGTAACTAGGAATATACCTATCAATTAAATCATTGCTTCATTTTATGCCAACTTTGTTTTTAAGTTTTCAAACAAAATTCAATCAAAACTTCCGTTTTAGCTTAAATGAGAACGGACGCCTAAAAATAGGCATTACAAAATATGAAATGCACAGTGGTATAAACCAAAGAAATATGATGTGTCCAAATGTCTTCTTCAAAAAAAAAAAAAAAAAAACTAAGGGCATGGTCAAACTAGGCAAATGTTTGCCCAAAATGGGTGTCAAACATTTTTCCACGAACAGTTTCGAAATATGTGGACAATATTTTTGAAAAATACTCTTATCGTGATGTGATATATCCAATATGAGCACAAAAGGTTTGCTGGTTTGCCTGTGACGACGATTTTTTTATTTCTGGCACTATTGTTATAATTGTTACATATACACTTAGAGTCTTTTTGATGGATGTGTGCATGGCTTTTCCTACAATTCAATAAATACCTCCGATTTATTGTAAGTGCCCAGCAAAAAACCAAGTATATACGGCCGTAAGTTCGGCTAGGCCGAAGCTTATGTACCCTCCACCATGGATTGCGTAGAAACTTCTCTAAACACTGCCATCTACAATCGAATTACTTGGGTTGCAGTAACGCTTGCCGATGGCAAGGTATCTTAAAACCTCCTAACACCGTCTTCTAAATTTTAAGTAAGTCCATACGTGGTATATATTAAATTAAAAAAGACCGATTAAATACGTATATAATTCAGTTTGACAAAATTTTCTATAGAAATAAAATTTTGACAAAAATTTTTATATAAATAAAATTTTTATAAAATTTTTTATAGAAATAAAATTTTTACAAAATTTTTTATAGAAATAAAATTTTGACAAAATTTACTGTAGAAATAAAATTTTGACAAAATTTTCTATAAACATGAAATTTTAACAAAATTTTCTATAGAAATAAAATTTTAACAAAAATTTCTATAGAAATTAAAATTTTAACAAAATTTCCTATAGAAATAAACATTTGACAAAATTTTCTATAGAAATAAAATTTTGGTAGATTATTTTTGGCTCGAGTGGCAACCATGATTATGAACCGATATGGACAAATTTTTGTGTTATTGGGGATCGGCTATATATAACAATGGACTGAATATTTAGTCTAAGTGAGTCTGAAACTTAATCGGGCTGACACTTCAACCTAATCTAACCTAACTAAGACCGATATGGACCAATTTTGGTATGGGTGTTAGTGGCCATATACTAACACCACGTTCCAAATTTGAACCGGATCGGATGAATTTTCATCCTCCATTTCATAAATCCATAAATTCAGGCAGTTCAATAAACCCAACAGTAAACCGCACTTGAACCTTCCGAAAAAAGGTTTTTCATGATAGCCGGCTTATGCCGAAATAAATTCGTACAACTATATCTCTTTTCCTTTGCCACCGTCAAATCATCGATTTGAGTGAATATTAAAATGAGTATTCGGAGAGAATACTCATTCGGAACCAAGAGAAAAGAAATTTAAAATAAGAACATGAGTTTTGTTTATCATTTTCGCATTATGGGCACAATTTTTTTTGTTTCATCAAAACAAATCGGAACGTAGGGCCAAAGATTATAGATTTGAGGAAGATGGGAGATTGGCTTGCGTCATACCAAATGTTGCATTTACCAGATTAGTTTAATACAGGTTTGTAATCTTTTAGTTCTTTTTCGTTTTTATTTTTTAAATGGAAAATGTAATTTTCATAACAATGTTAAGTTTTAGGCAACAACAAAAAAATTACATTTTCCCCTTTATGGAAATTTATTTCATGCTCTTCATTTCTTTTTATTTGCATTTTAATGCTATGTCAATACTTGTCGTATACGCGTTTGGTTCGAGTATTAAACTAATGTGGTGAATGGTTTGATGTGGTCAGTAGCCAATCTCCCATCTTCCTCTTCTATAATCTTTGCGTAGGGCGAGTAAGTCAAAATATTCAAACGAAGGAAGTTAAAAAAAAACCAGTAAGGAAAGTCTAAAGTCGGGCGGGGCCGACTATATTATACCCTGCACCACTTTGTAGATCTAAATTTTCGATACCATATCACATCAGTCAAATGTGTTTGGGGCTATATATAAAGGTTTGTCCCAAATACATACATTTAAATATCACTCGATCTGGACAGAATTTGATAGACTCTACAAAATCTATAGACTTAAAATTTAAGTCGGCTAATGCACTAGGGTGGAACACAATGTTAGTAAAAAAATATGGGAAACATTTAAATCTGAAGCAATTTTAAGGAAACTTTGCAAAAGCTTATTTATGATTTATCGCTCGATATATATGTATTAGAGGTTTAGGAAAATTAGAGTCATTTTTACAACTTTGCGACTAAGCAGTGGCGATTTTACAAGGAAATTGTTGGTATTTTGACCATTTTTGTCGAAATCAGAAAAACATATATATGGGAGCTAAATCTAAATCTGAACCGATTTCAACCAAATTTGGCACGCATAGCAACAATGCTAATTCTACTCCCTGTGCAAAATTTCAACTAAATCTGAGTTAAAAATTGGCCTCTGTGGTCATATGAGTGTAAATCGGGCGAAAGCTATATATGGGAGATATATCTAAATCTGAACCGATTTCAACCAAATTTGGCACGCATAGCTACAATGCTAATTCTACTCCCTGTGCAAAATTTCAACTAAATCGGAGCAAAAAATGGCCTCTGTGGTCATATGAGTGTAAATCGGGTGAAAGCTATATATGGGAGATATATCCAAATCTGAACCGATTTCAACCAAATTTGGCACGCATAGTTTCAATGCTAATTCTACTCCCTGTGCAAAATTTCAACTAAATCGGAGTTAAAAATTGGCCTCTGTGGTCATATGAGTGTAAATCGGGCGAAAGCTATATATGGGAGATATATCCAAATCTGAACCGATTTAAACCAAATTTGACACGCATAGTTACAATGCTAATTCTACTCCCTGTGCAAAATTTCAACCAAATCGGAGTTAAAAATTGGCCTCTTTGGGCAAATGAGTGTAAATCGGGCGAAAGCTATATATGAGAGCTATATCTAAATCTGAACCGATTTGGCTGGTATGTTCCATTTTTTTCGAGACCCATAAAATATTCGGATGTACGGAATTTGAGGAAGATCGGTTGATATACATGCCAATTATGACCAGATCGGCGAAAAATATATATGGCAGCTATATCTAAATCTGAACCGATTTTTTCCAGAATCAATAGGGATCGTCTTTGAGCCGAAACAGGACCCTATACCAAATTTTAGGACAATCGGACTAAAACTGCGAGCTGTGCTTTGCACACTAAAAAATAAATCAACAGACAGACAGACAGACGGACAGACAGACAGACAGACGGACAGACAGACGGACAGACAGACGGACAGACGGACAGACAGACAGACGGACATCGCTAAATCGACTCAGAATTTAATTCTAAGCCGATCCGTATACTAAAAGGTTGGTCTATGATTACTCCTTCTTGGCGTTACATACAAATGCACAAACTTATTATACCCTGTACCACAGTAGTGGTGAAGGGTATAAAAAACAGTGGAAAATATAAAAATTATAAAGGGATCTTCATAAAACTAACGAAATGGCACTATACACTGAAAAAAAGCATGCCCGGTTCCAAAGGTTGTGTCTCTACTTTAACAATTTTGGTATTGATTCCGAGCCAAAGAAGCAGAGAAGTCTCAAGTAAAAAATGTCTTTAAAATAAAGTATTGAAAAACATCTTATTTTTGAACGATTTTTTGATGCACAAATGCAACAAATTTCAGACAATTTCATTAATTTTAAAGAATTTTTCAGATTTATTAAAGTCAAGTTGACCTTAGTCCAAAAATTTTTTCTTTCATGTTATGATACCCATTTTCAAGTCAAATCACTTAATTATAAGGACAACACGACTTCATTGATAAGTTTATCGACTTTTGAACAAGGAAAAAACTTTATATTAGAGAAATGCGTCTTCTAAGCTAAGCAAAATTTGTATTATTATTTTAAGGACATGAAATCTTTGGTCTCAAGACAATATTTTTTTCTGTGTACCCTTTTTGAATTGTGACACAGTAAAATTAAAACAGTGGGAAACAGTGAAAAATTAAACAGTAAGATCTATAAAAACAAAGTTTAGTTCCTATTTATTAATAAATAGTCCAAGAGGAGTTGACGGAAACTTTCGAAAATAAAAGCTGGCATAGAGTTCGAGTTTTGCCGCTAAAATTATTTCTCATTTTGGCGGCAAAACTCGAATCGGTAAAACCAGAATAACATTATAACTCTTTTTGGCAAATTGTATTATAACTTAACCAACCAATTTTAAATAATAGCGAGACTAAATTTTCTCCCACCACCAATGAGTCCAGTCTGATTCTATTCCCAATCAAAGGCAGTGCCTACACAGAAAAAAATATCACCAAAATATTTCCAATTAAAAAGTTGATTGAAGTTAGTTTTTTTTTTAAACTAGGGAAACTAATTCAATTAAAAAATGTTATACCTCATTCACATTACACTTCCAAAATCCACTTTTACTAGATTTCAACTGTCATTTGCCTTATAAAAAGTAGATTTCAAATCTCGAAAATGTAGATTTCGAGCATAATGTGTATAGCCTATTATGGATTTTTTCTTCAATTTTTAACTAAATATATATTTCAAACAATCAAATTTTTAACCAAAGCAAAAACACAAAATCAGTAAATAAATTAACTGAAAAAAATTGCGTTTTTAACGAGAAACTCATTAGAGTTTTATAATCAACATCAATTGAAATTTGCTAATAAAATCAATTAATTTTTTTGTATTTGTATTTATTGAGTTTGGTTCCTGCACAACAAGACTCAAGGTCCTATAATTTACAGTACAGACATTTGATTGTATGCGAACAGATTTATATCATAACAAAATTTAATAAAATTAATTTAACTAAAACGAAATGTAAAATTATCGTTTAGATAGATAAATGAGTGACACATGAGGTAAAAAAGAAATGATTGTTTGCTACGAAAATAAAAAGCATAAATAAATAAATAAATATCAAAATTGAAAGTTCACTTAAACAGGGTCAATTAATAAACGTTTCTAGAGATTATATGAATCTTATTGCCAATTAAAATACAAAATATAATTATGATAAGTACAATGAAAATAAGTGAATGGATAGTGTAGTTTACTTATTATTGTGGAACATGTCAATATTAAAGAAAATATATAAAAAGTTTGCTTTTGAATTGTGCTCTGCTTGTAATTGTCTTTATATTTAGTGGTAACATGTTCCAGAGACGAATCGCATGGATGAAGAATTGCCACTCCGATACAACATATCTGTGGCGTAGTCGGATTAAATTACCAGTTCTACCTGATGCACTAAAGCGTAATCTATTAAATAGATGACCAGGTTCCTTGTCTATAATAATCCTATGTAGAAATACTAAGACACGAATTTTCATGTAGTTCTCAAAATGGACCCCCAATATTCTGGTTGAAAACGGAGTCAGATGGGCATACCTGTTGAGACCGAAAACGTATCTTATAATTGCATTAAAGGAGACATTCAATTTCCGTTTGCTCCTAGCATCACAACTAGAAAAGATTTCGTACCCATACGTCAATACCGGAATTAAGTAGGTCTTCGCCAAGAGCAGTTTGATTCTCAGTGGTAGATATCTCTGTGTCTTCCAAAGAGTTCTAAGAGTGGCAAATATCCTACCACAGATCATGGTTATATGGTCTGACCACGTTAAAGAATCATTAAACATGATGCCAAGATTCCTATACTTTCTGACAATCTCAATAGGTTCATCATTTATATGAACGAGGGGAGTTAGTGACAGGGGATTAACACGCTTTTGGATTACCAGACACTTGGATTTCGTCGCATTGAGGGACAAGCCGTTTCTCTGCGCCCATAAATTTACCCCTCGCAGAGTGATAAGAGAGAAGCTCACCACTGTGGTATCACAATGGACTGAATAGTCTAAGTGAGCCTGATACATCGGGCTGCCACATAACCTAACCTAACCTAACCTACCCCTCGCAAATCCTCATTAAATCTCTCTACACATCTATCAAACTCCTCTGGGATACTGCTTAGGTAGATTTGAAGATCATCCGCATACATCCGAGATTTGGAATGAGTTAAGACATCCGGTAAGTCATTCGCATAGACAGAAAATAGTAATGGTCCTAAGATAGAACCTTGTGGAACACTTTGTAAAACTGGCAGTGCCACAGATCTATTCCGACCAACCTGAACATATTGCGATCTGCCACTGAGATATGATGCTATTAGGCTTGAAGAGAACACCGAGAAGTACATAAATACTGAGATACGTGTGATGTGATTTGTCTATGCAGTAGGTGTTCGAACACTTTCGATAAAAATGGCAGAATAGCAATTGGTCTATACTCGGAGTTCTTCTTCGGTATGGGTATTATCCTGGCGATTTTCCAGCGATCAGGAAAGATACTCCTAGTAATAAATTGATTAAATACGTATGTCAAGTAAGGTATCAGTTCAGGCAGAAGAATCCTAATAAATCTCGGATCAATGTTGTCTGCGCCGACTGCATTGGACTTCACAGACAGGAAGCTTCTGATGACATCAAAACGACTTACACATTCAAAATTGAAAGATGATTCGATCGGAGTATTCGGTGTATCATAATATGATTGATCCGCAGAAGAAATTGGGAAGGTGGAAAACGTTTCGTTCAGGGAATCAAGATCGATAGATGGATCAACAGTTCCACCAAACTTGCCAATACCAACATCCTTTAGAGTCTTTCATGTCTTTCCCGAACCTAGAGCATTCCCAAACATTCTTTCGAAGCTCCTACGTTTCTCCCGAGAGATCTCCCTATTCACAGCCCTACGAGCAGCAGCACGAAACTCGTCGTGGGCTTCTGTAGTCTTGAGGATTTTCCACTGGGCGAACCTCAAATCCCTTTGATCGATCAGTTCCCTGATACGAGAAGTGAACCAGCCATTACCTTTCCTCCTTACTGTCCTGGTAATCATCGGTACGGTCATGTCAAAGAGCGATGTTACATTATCCTCCAAAAATGCTAACTGATCATCGGGGGAATCGATGCGGTATATAGATGACCAATCTATAAGAAAAAATTTTTGCCTCAGAGCTGAGTAGTCAATGTTCCTAAAATCCCTGTAAGAATAAGTGTCAGTTCCAAATGGAACACATATTCTATAGGTCAAAAAGATCAAATCATGCTTCGAGAAGCAAGGTACCGATAGTTGATCATAGTTGATCATAGTGGAGAATATTGTCTTCTGTAGACACTACGAAGAGATCCAGTAAAGTGTTAGCAAATTGCGTGAAATGTGTCGGAGTGTCAGTATTTATCACGTATAGACCAAGAGCTCTCATATCTCCTACTAATTGTTGGTTCGCAAGAAGATTGCTGTTAAAGTCACCTGCTATCACAATTTCATCGAATTGTGTTGAAAAGATTTCCACTTGCCTCATGAAAGGGTCCATATCGATATTACTTCTGGGTCGGTATACACTCCCAATAAGAACTGTCCGATCGAGAGAGCAAAACTCCAAGAAAATGTACTCTATTGATTCGATGCCGTCGGAAGTAAACCTGGGCTTGCAGTTTAAACCCTTCTTCACGTAAATAGCTACTCCTCCTGCAAACCCTTTGCGATCTACTCTAAAAATTTCATAACCCTTCACCGACACCATCATATCGGTAATTGAGTCATCGAACCAAATTGAGTCATCAAACCAATCAAGTATTTTTTTAATGTCCAATTAACATTGTGATTGATACTATCATTTTCGTGATTGAAACTGAAAAAGGCATGTAAAACAAAAATGCAATTCAACATAATGCCAACGTTACTTCGCAACTTCAAGGTGAGTCTTCCAACAAACCCATACCGCTCTTGGTTTTAAGAAAACTAGGTGTGAACATTTCTAATTTTAAAAGATCAATACGGTACCCACCTTTTGATTGCAAACATATTCTTATATATTTGATAAAAAGATGGGATTGAATGGTCAATTTCACGAAATAAAATTGGTCACTAAAAGAAATGTATAAAAAATATATTATTTTAGTCCGTTTAATGTAAACAGGCTTCAATGGAAAACGGTATTCACATTTCATAATTTGTTACCTTCAATAAACGTAGATTGTTTTCCATTTTTACAATACCACAAAACACAAACACAGGTAATTTCAAATGCGTTCTCTCAAATATTTTTTCACACCTTTACCACGTGGCCATTTGTTTTTGCACGCTTTATTTATTTCAACCCTTGGCTATGATTTGTTGTTGCTTTCAAAATATTTATGCACACATTTTGAATGCAGCAGACAAAATGTCGCCAATCATGTTTTTCAATTTACGCAAAAAACAAAAACCCAACCGTTCGTTACGAGTTACTTCCACAGACTGATCTCTCCATCATACATTGTTGAATAAATACCCGTTCTCTTGTTCTCTTTTCGCTCTTTCCATTGCTCAAAATTATTCAATTTCAGTCATAAAGGTGATTGGATCAATCACATGTGTAATTGGAAACGGAAAATTTTTCAATCATGTTTGTAATTGAAAATTATTTCCGAATTGATTAACAAATTGATTGAATCAATTAATATTTTAATTGGAAACGTAACAAATGTCAATAATTTTTGTTAATTGGTTTTTATTCGGATTTGATTAAATAATTAATTGAATCAATAAACATATTAATTGAATCCGTTTCCAAATTCAATTAAGTGTTTAGTTGAAAAAAATTTGGTGATAATTTTTTGTGTGTGGTAAACATTATTCAAACTAGAATAGCTTGTAGAGATTTCATAGCCAAAAATACCACTTAAAAACAAATGTAAAAAATTAATTGAACAATAAATTAATGCTACAGCGAGGGTCTAATTGTAATTACAGATTCAGTTAATAACTGAAAGAATGTTAAGGGTATATAAAACTGTGATACTCTTTATCTATTACTATAAAACTGTACTACATGAGCTATAACACTTAACCCCTAAAAGTAGACTATGAATTGTATATAAAAACAATTTTAACATTTAACCCTCTAATGCCCCATTTTTTTTGTCAGGTGATTACGACATAAATGCAAGAAAACGAAACAGGGAAACTCAATATGGTAAAATCCAGTATATACTGCAAAGTCTTTTGTAGGGTTTTGACTAAGTTTTTTTGTTTTACATATTTTTGCTGTCTTTAGGTGTATTTTACAAAAAAAAACTTCTCGTTTTATCGAAGACCGCCTGTGATCTTATTTATCTATTACTATAAAACTGTACTACATAAGCTATAACACTTAACCCCTAAAAAAAGTAAAAGTAGACTATGAATTGTATATAAAAACAATTTTAACATTTAACCCTCTAATGCCGCATATTTTTCTGTCAGGTGATTACGACATAAATGCAAGAAAACGAAACAAGGAAACTCAATATGGTAAAATCCAGTATATACTGCAAAGTCTTTT
Organism: Haematobia irritans; assembly: GCF_050003625.1. NCBI lineage: Eukaryota > Metazoa > Arthropoda > Insecta > Diptera > Muscidae > Haematobia > Haematobia irritans. Next base: position 182,707,142 of record NC_134399.1, read on the forward strand.
GTAGGGTTTTGACTAAGTTTTGTTTGTTTTACATATTTTTGCTGTCTTTAGGTGTATTGTACAAAAAAAACTTCTCGTTTTATCCAAGACCGCACGCTCGCAAAAAATCGCTTCTGTAACATATACTCCCAAACATATTTTGCTTCAAGCATATATATTTTTGGGTATTGCCCAAACATTTATATGTTTGATCTCTTCCAATATATAATATGTTTGAAAGCATATTGGTCTAAACAATATATGTTTGGGTAGTCTAAGTTCCAAACATTTTGTATTTTTGCATCCAAATTCAATAATGTTGTCTTCCAAAAAACAATATGTTATTATGTGAACATATAATATGTTTGGAAGCATTTTGCACCCAAAAATATTATATGCTTAAAAAAAATTCTCCCAAACAATATTGTGCTCAAAATTTTATTTATTTATTTATATATTTACAATCATAATGAATTATGAAAATAAACAGGTAATATAGGTGCTAACAACATAGGTTTTCGACCTGAATGCTCAAAATTTTGTTTCTGCCCAATTGTATATTCCCCCACATCTTTCTCACTTCCACGAAATTTTTTAGTTCTTAGCACCTTTTTCTGTAATACAAACATTGTAGAAGAAATTATTCAATTGTATGATTTTTTTATTTTAATTTTACCTTTTGCCGGACGGGGATTCGAACAGCGGACCACACAGTTTGTAAGGGTCAAAGAAGTAGCTGATCAATTGCCCAAGGAAAAATAAAATGTTAATTTTGTAATAACAAGCAACAACCACCAACTTAATTCAATATCGCTCCCTGTTAAATAGCGCTCCAAGCTACTAAACACATATATGTTTATAGGCTATTTCTAAATTAATATATGTTTGCATCCAAGCATATTATATTTACAAACATTTTATGTCCCAAACATAATATGTTCTAACATATTAACATATATGTCCCAAACATGTTATGCTAGTTTATGAACATTATATGCTTGCACTCAAAAATATTGTGTTTAAAAATTTGTGTTCCAGACATATAATGTTTATAGCCAAACATATGAAAAACAGTCTTTTTCATCCGTGCGCCTAAAGGCATTAGAGGGTTAAATATAAAACGCTTCATTGCTGCATTACCTTTTTTGCCAAGCATTTAAAACAAAACACTCCAAACAACACGTGTCTACATTATAAAATCCTTTTATTCCTCATGTCATCTAGTTTAAGCTACGTAAAAAAATTTGCCATACAAATCACAAACCTTCATTTAAAAATAGCTATACACTTTTATAGGGAAATTTAAAACTACTATAGTAAAGAAATGTGATTTATAGGAAATATTCTAAAATGGCAGGCATGTAAGTATAATCAAAACAAGTTTAAAATAAAATATGATGTGCGTGTTTAGAAGAATGCATTGAACTTTCTCATGTTGTTATTTTAACAACAAAATCAACAGAAAAAAAAAAAACAATACGAATATGCTTGAAAGCAACAGCAACCGGAAAAACGTAAATGCGCAAAGCTATTTTTGATTCAAAGGACTATGGTATGTTATAGTAAAGTTTTGAAATGTGTAAATGAAATGAACTGAAGTGATGAATGCCTACGCTTAGCTCTATGGTAATTTTTAAAAATAATCATGAGCGTTCGATGTAAGAATATTTCAAAGGGGTTCAAAATTTCACCGAATTTTGATTAGATAGAAAATTTTGTTAAAACAATTTAGATCAATAGAACATGTTGTTAAAAGTTTATTTCTTTTTAAAGTTGCATTTTTATAGAAAAAAAAATCTGTACACGTATAATTCCTACGTCTATGAAGTCGTTGAATATTGATGGCTCAATCGTATACTGACAATGTTGTTATGTTCTGAATTAGTATTTCAAAACCCCATGTCATAAACAAGCAATCGCCCGTAAAGATTTTGATAAAACATAAAAAAACACATGAATTCATGGCAATTCGTATATCACGTAGGAAGTCCGATTTTAAATTCATTACAAATAGCCAACAGAAAACAAGTGAACATTTTAATCTTATAAATAATTTTTCTGAAAAATCCCATAATCTATTTAACATACTTTGCCCGGGAGAACATTTTCAAAAACAAATAAAAAAATTAAACTGTCAATTCATTATTTATTTCGTTTTGGATTCTATGGATTTTTTTTTTTTACAAACAAGACATTTTCCTAATTTGAATAGAATTTAATATTAATGAAATTTCCCACGCGTAAATAATCCCAGAAATATTTTCGTGTATATTTTGTGTTGTTCGCTTAATCTTCCTGTTATCGTCAAATGTAGAAAAATCCCTCCGACCTGTTTCATCTTTTTATGGGTAATAAATTGAAATTGACTAATTTTATAGTTCTGTGGAAATTACGTGCGTGTAACCTCGGGTTTAAAACATTTTTTATGAAGGACATAAGAATAAATTATGTGGCTTTGGTGTGTCCTTTAAATCTATTTTGGTAATTCAATTCTATATTCATTCGATTATCTAACAGAACAAAATGAAGAAATACCAAAATTATTTGCCAACATTTAGCAACCATCAAGCTATAATGGAAAATGCCGGTAAGTATTCGTAAGTTAATCATTTTGATTTTTGCCTGGGATAATCGAACAACTAGTGCTTTTGTACAAAAACCAAAATACCCCAAATAAAAATTGCCTGTACTTGTAGACAAGTAAAAAAAATTGCATAAAATCAAAGAAAAAATAGGTTTGCCATTTTTTATGGCGGTCATGTAAGATTAACAAAAACCTACATTTCTGGGATGTTTTAGAAAATAAAAACTACTTGCATTTGTAGTACTCGTCAAGAGCTTTCATTTGGTACCAAAAAATCTAGAGCAGGTATTGCACAGTGGGCCCGCGTGCACTATATTTTAAATTCTGACATATTAATTATATTTTTGATAAAAATCGATATTTCTATGATGCTTTCGAACATGAGAACCACTTGCGTTTATAGTACTCGTCAAGAGCTTTCATTTGATACCAAAAAATCTAGAGCAGGTTTTGCACAGTGGGCGCTGGTGCGATATTTTCTAAAATTTCGCAAATTAATTTTACTTTTGCTTAAAACAATTTTTTTTGGGAAACTTTCGAAAATAAAAACCACTTGCATTTATAGTACTCATCAAGAGTTTTCATTTGATACCAAACACTGTAGAGCAGGTGTTGCACAGTGGGCCAATGTGCACTTTTTTTGATATTCTAAACAAGTAATTTTCTTTTTTATAAAAATCGATATTTTTATGATATAACAACCACTTGGATTTATAGTACTCATCAAGAGCTTTCATTTGATACCAAAAAATCTAGAGCAGGTATTGCACAGTGGGCGCATTTCAGTTTTATTTCAAATTGTGGCGATTAAATTTAAAAAAAAAAAATAACAAAAACCTACATTTCTGGGATGTTTTAGAAAATAAAAACTACTTGCGTTTGTAGTACTCGTCAAGAGCTTTCATTTGATACCAAAAAATCTAGAGCAGGTTTTGCACAGTGGGCACGGGTGTCCTATATTGTAACTTCGTGCAAACTAAGTTTCTTTTTGATAAAAATCGATATTTATGTGATGCTTTCGAATATAACAACCACTTGGATTTATAGTACTCATCAAGAGCTTTCATTTGATACCAAAAAATCTAGAGCAGGTATTGCACAGTGGGCCCGCGTGCACTATATTTTAAATTCTGACATATTAATTATATTTTTGATAAAAATCGATATTTCTATGATGCTTTCGAACATGAGAACAACTTGCGTTTATAGTACTCGTCAAGAGCTTTCATTTGATACCAAAAAATCTAGAGCAGGTTTTGCACAGTGGGCGCTGTTGCGATATTTTCTAAAATTTCGCAAATTAATTTTACTTTTGCTTAAAACAATTTTTTTGGGAAACTTTCGAAAATAAAAACCACTTGCATTTATAGTACTCATCAAGAGTTTTCATTTGATACCAAACACTGTAGAGCAGGTGTTGCACAGTGGGCCAATGTGCACTTTTTTTGAAATTCTAAAAAAGTAATTTTCTTTTTGATAAAAATCGATATTTTTATGATGCTTTCGAACATGACAACCACTTGCGTTTATAGTACTCGTCAAGAGCTTTCATTTGATACCAAAAAATCTAGAGCAGGTATTGCACAGTGGGCGTAGTTTAACTTTATTTCAAGTTGGGCAAACTGACTTTTAAAATATAGCTGCAAAACTAACATTTATGGGACGCTTTCGAACATGACAACCACTTGCATTTATAGTACTTGTCAAGATCTTTCGTTTAATACCAAAATATTTTGCGCAAATATGTTGGAAAGTGCTGAATTTCATTAAATATTTTATCTCCTCAAATTGTAATTAACCCATTAGGTGCGCAGGCAAAAACTACCTGGTTTGTGTCTCGACTAGTTAAATTTACAATTTATCTTCACGCACATCAGTTTTGTAGCATATTCGAAGACAATTTCAGAACACCAAAACTTTTTTTCGGTGCACCCTACGACCCCCCGAAATACAATTTATTGTGCTGTGTCGTCATTTGAAGTCCGATCGAAAAGAAACGCATATCGTTGTTCGTGGTTGATCAGGGGCTATATTTCGTGCATTGGTCATTTTTGACTCCGACGTCAAATTTGATTTTTAATTTTTTTTATTTCGCTTCGTATACCCCTATGATGCCCATTTCTGATAACCATATTATAAAGACTTAAAAAATATGAAACTTTTGTTTTGAAGTATTTACTTATATTCATAAACAAACCAGTAAGGAAAGTCTAAAGTCGGGCGGGACCGACTATATTATACCCTGCACCACTTTGTAGATCTAAATTTTCGATACCATATCACATCCGTCAAATGTGTTGGGGGCTATATATAAAGGTTTGTCCCAAATACATACATTTAAATATCACTCGATCTGGAAGAATTTGATAGACTTCTACAAAATCTATAGACTCAAAATTTAAGTCGGCTAATGCACTAGGGTGGAATACAATGTTAGTAAAAAATAAATATGGGAAACGTTTAAATCTGCAGCAATTTTAAGGAAACTTCGAAAAAGTTTATTTATGATTTATCGCTCGATATATATGTATTAGAAGTTTAGGAAAATTAGAGTAATTTTTACAACTTTTCGACTAAGCAGTGGCGATTTTACAAGGAAAATGTTGGTATTTTGACCATTTTTGTCGAAATCAGAAAAACATATATATGGGAGCTATATCTAAATCTGAACCGATTTCAACCAAATTTGGCACGTATAGCTACAATGCTAATTCTACTCCCTATGCAACTAACTCGGAGCAAAAAATTGGCCTCTGTGGGCAAATGAGTGTAAATCGGGCGAAAGCTATATATGGGAGCTATATCTAAATCTGAACCGATTTTGCTGATATTTTGCAAGTTTTTCGAGACTCATAAAATATTCGGATGTACGGAATTTGAGGAAGATCGGTTGATATACACGCCAATTATGACCAGATCGGTGAAAAATATATATGGCAGCTATATCTAAATCTGAACCGATTTTTTCCAAAATCAATAGGGATCGTCTTTGAGCCGAAACAGGGCCCTATACCAAATTTTAGGACAATCGGACTAAAACTGCGAGCTGTACTTTGCACACAAAAATACATCAACAGACAGACAGACAGACAGACGGACATCGCTAAATCGGCTCAGAATTTAATTCTAAGCCGATCCGTATACTAAAAGGTTGGTCTATGATTACTCCTTCTTGGCGTTACATACAAATGCACAAACTTACTATACCCTGTACCACAGTAGTGGTGAAGGGTATAAAAAGTTACAGAGATTTTAAAAAGTCAATGTAGTTATGGGCCGATGTGAACCAATTTTTGCATGGTTGTTAGACACCATATTGAATTCCGGCAGAAAGTCATTGCTTTTTATACCCTTCACCACTACTGTGGTACAGGGTATAATAAGTTTGTGCATTTGTATGTAACGCCAAGAAGGAGTAATCATAGACCAACCTTTTAGTATACGGATCGGCTTAGAATTAAATTCTGAGTCGATTTAGCGATGTCCGTCTGTCTGTCTGTCCGTCTGTCTGTTGATGTATTTTTGTGTGCAAAGTACAGCTCGCAGTTTTAGTCCGATTGTCCTAAAATTTGGTATGGGGTCCTGTTTCGGCTCAAAGACGATCCCTATTGATTTTGGAAAAAATCGGTTCAGATTTAGATATAGCTGCCATATATATTTTTCACAGATCTGGTCTTAATTGGCGTGTATATCAACCGATCTTCCTCAAATTCCGTACATCCGAATATTTTATGAGTCTCGAAAAACTTACAAAATATTAGCCAAATCGGTTCAGATTTAGATATAGCTCCCATATATAGCTTTCGCCCGATTTACACTCATTTGCCCACAGAGGCCAATTTTTAACTCCGATTTAGTTGAAATTTTGCACAGGGAGTAGAATTAGCATTGTAACTATGCGTGCCAAATGTGGTTGAAATCGGTTCAGATTTGGATATAACTCCCATATATAGCTTTCGCCCGATTTACACTCATATGACCACAGAGGCAAATTTCTAACTCCGATTTAGTTGAAATTTTGCACAGGGAGTAGAATTAGCATTGCGTGACAAATTTGGTTTAAATCGGTTCAGATTTAGATACAACTCCCATATATATGTTTTTCTGATTTCGACAAAAACGGTCAAAAAACCAACATTTTCCTTGTAAAATCGCCACTGCTTAGTCGAAAAGTTGTAAAAATGACTCTAATTTTCCTAAACTTCTAATACATATATATCGAGCGATAAATCATAAATAAACTTTTGCAAAGTTTCCTTAAAATTGCTTCAGATTTAAATGTTTCCCATCTTTTTTTATTAACATTGTGTTACACCCTAGTGCATTAGCCGACATAAATTTTGAGTCTATAGATTTTGTAGAAGTCTATCTAATTCGGTCCAGATCGAGTGATATTTAAATGTATGTATTTGGGACTAACCTTTATATAAAGCCCCCAACACATTTGACGGATGTGATATGGTATCGAAAATTTAGATCTACAAAGTGGTGCAGGGTATAATATAGTCGGCCCCGCCCGACTTTAGACTTTCCTTACTGGTTTTTTACTAACATTGTGTTACACCCTAGTGCATTAGCCGACTTAAATTTTGAGTCTATAGATTTTGTAGAAGTCTATCTAATTCGGTCCAGATCGAGTGATATTTAAATGTATGTATTTGGGACTAACCTTTATATAAAGCCCCCAACACATTTGACGGATGTGATATGGTATCGAAAATTTAGATCTACAAAGTGGTGCAGGGTATAATATAGTCGGCCCCGCCCGACTTTAAGACTTTCCTTACTTGTTTTGTCTACACTTCTTTTTCTGGGAAGTTTATAGCTACGTGTTGTTTTTCCGCAACGTGACTCCAGTTGATATAGGGTGTCATATAGCCGACTTAAACTCTTCGTAACTTCTTTCCCTTGAGTTGTTTTACTTTTTTTTAATTTTTTGTTGTTTGTACGTAACTTGAATGTATTGTCCTATCAATTATTGTGTCATTATTTCAGAAATTGTCTTCAATGCCTATCAAGGTTTTATCCGCAATGTTCCTACCAGTTATTAATTCAATTGTTCACGTAAACTGTTTTGTTTTACAAAGTTTTTCTGCTCATTGTCAAATTTTGCAAAGTGACGTCAAATGTCGCAATGTGCCGGGCTTGATTGTGGTTAATTTGTTCTATACAACTTTCTGCGAAATTGTATGTACTAGGATTTCTTTTATTTCTTTGAATTTGATTGCCATTATGTTATTTATTGCTTCGTTGTTTTTTACTGCAGTTATTCATAATTGGAATGTGTTTCTTTAGGAAATAGTTTTTTCATAAGCTGCTGTTGTCATTAGTTGTTGTTAACTATTATGATTAATTATCTTTTAATGACCCATTACAATCTGCTATGTAGCATAGTACGTTAAAAGACAGACTTTAGGAAATAGAAAAAAATTACACAAAAGAATTTGTGAAATATCACCATAATCTCTTCTTGACTCCTTACTTGAATTGGGGTATAACAGCTGTCTATGATTATATGTTAGCTTGGATACATCACCTCCTTTTATAGGTTTTGTAACATACATTTTAGGACACACTAGTAATTACTAGGAACAATTTTCTTTAAAATAAAAAAAAAATACAATTAAAAGAAAGTTCATAATCTTTGCTTTAAAATTTGTTTCTTTAAACTTAGGACATAAATCTTTCAAGTAGGGCAAATTTGCTTAAATTATGGAAAAATCTTTTTTGATTTAACAAAATAATCTTTTTGAATAGCTAGATTAAAGATAAAAAGCTTCAAGTATAGGCTGAGACTTATTTTAGGGATTCATTGTTTCATTGACTTTAACAAAACATTTTTTACTAAGAAATATCTGTTATAATATGCATTTGTAAAGTGATATTTAATTATATATGAATAACATTGTTAACATATCGTAAAAAAGAGTAAACATTCTATAAGTGAGATCTGTATCCTCAGATTTATTTCATAGAGCTAAAGCTAAATAGTTCCACAGATAATGTCTTTATTTTTAAGAAGCAACTCATTTGGCTCGGAATAAATACCAAAAACCCTTAAGAGAAGGTGAAAATCTTTCGATCCTAGTGCATTTTTTTTGAGTCTATGTGTGAAGCCCTTTAGCGAATTTTTGCAAAATTAGGTGGTTCTTCTTCTGAAAGAGACCTAAACAAATTGCAGGTCTTCTACGAAGAGCCATCTGATCAATTTATTCTTACAGTCTTTTTCTAGATGACATAAACAATTGGTATTAAAAAAAAATAAATCACTCACTAATTCATGAGTTAAATTACATAAGAAAATAAGAGAACTTAGCGATATTCCCTCCTTCTTTTCCTTGCGAATGGTAATTTTTTAGCTATTATCATTTGGAAAAACTGGTTTAAAGAGCTGACACATGCTTCGTGACGCACGAATCGTCCCCATGTGAAATTGCTGCAAATTATCAATAAAGCACCTATCACAGAAATGGTATCATTGCTCCAGTTTGCCGCATTTTTAAATTGTCATATAATTTTTTGATTTTCATACTCTTTTGATATAAATGGTCAAATCTATGCCAGCAACTTGACTATGTTGCACCCGACACGTCAGTTCCTATATGTTGTGTTTTTTTTGGCAAGACATAATGGAAAAGTTGAAGTCTAAGAAATTTGAAGATTTTCTGTATAGATGCGTCTAACAGGTTGGCTGATAAGTCCCCGGTCTAACAAAGTAAAACACATTTTTTTTGTCAAAATTCGTTTTTATTATTCAACATAGTTCCCTTCAAGAGCGATACAACGATTATAACGACCTTCGAATTTTTTGATACCATTTTGGTAGTACTCCTTCGGTTTTGCCTCAAAATAGGCCTCAGTTTCGCCGATCACCTCTTCATTGCAGCCAAATTTTTTCCCTGCGAGCATCCTTTTGAGGTCTGAGAACAAGAAAAAGTCGCTGGGGGCCAGATTTGGAGAATATGGTGGGTGGGGAAGCAATTCGAAGCCAAATTCATGAATTTTTGCCATTTTTGCCGTTTTGCCTTCATTTCGACCTTCAAACGCTCCAATAACCCCATATGATAGTCACTGTTGATGGTTTTTCCCTTCTCAAGATAATCGATAAAAATTATTCCATGCGCATCCCAAAAAACAGAGGCCATTACTTTGCCAGCGGACTTTTGAGTCTTTCCACGCTTCGGAGACGGTTCACCGGTCGCTGTCCACTCAGCCGACTGTCGATTGGACTCATGAGTGTAGTGATGGAGCCATGTTTCATCCATTGTCACATATCGACGGAAAAACTCGGATGTGTTACGAGTTAACAGCTGCAAACACCGCTCAGAATCATCAATACGTTCTTGTTTTTGGTCAAATGTGAGCTCGCGCGGCAGCCATTTTGCACAAAGCTTCCGGATATCCAAATATTGATGAATGATATGACCAACACGTTCCTTTGATATCTTTAAGGCCTCTGCTATCTCGATCAACTTCATTTTACGGTCATTCAAAATCATTTTGTGGATTTTTTTGATGTTTTCGTCGGTAACCACCTCTTTCGGGCGTCCACTGCGTTCACTGTCCTCCGTACTCATTTCACCACGCTTGAATTTTGCATACCAATCAATTATTGTTGATTTCCCTGGGACAGAGTCCGGAAACTCATTATCAAGCCAAGTTTTTGCTTCCACCGTATTTTTTCCCTTCGGAAAACAGTATTTTATCAAAACACGAAATTCCTTTTTCCATTTTTTTCACAATAACAAAAGTTGCTTCACAAAAGACGCTCTATCTCACAAACTAATTGACGTATAGACGTCAAATTTTGACACGAATCATTTGAAGGTTGGTACTATATAAAAATAATATGCATTTAATACTAGCGACGCCATCTATATGTTAGACCGGGGACTTATCAGCCAACCTATTAATTCGCAATTTCACGATCTTTATCCCCAACTGAGTTATAATATTGCTCCAGCGCTATCTACCGTATTTTCATGTCGTGCCATTGGTTTAATTATCCGAGCTAGGTGTGGTCTTTTAGATCTGAATGCTAGATGCTTTAGAGATAATACTAACGGATTGTGTTCAATATGTAACATGGATGAGTCCGAAAATACGATTCACTTTATCGGCGTATGTCCAATAATCGCAATTTTAGAAGACAATACTTTGGCCGAAATATCCTTACTGAAAATGAAGTATATACGATACTAAATGGTACGAATTTTAATACCTTGTATAGATATCTAGAATCATATAATAAATATAGAACCTTTTTTATAAATTCAATACTTAGAACAAAATAAGGAAACATTTTTCTTCAAGATATTATACATATATAAAAATCAGCATTCGAAATGGCTCCGAAGCTCCGGCTCGGCACTTTTTTTAAAAAAGGGCTGTTCAGTTTTTTATCTCTTGCTCTCGGAGCCCTATGAATAAAGTGCCAAAACGAATGAGCGGCACTGAAAAATAGGCTCTTTACGAGCTAATTTAAACGAAAAACTCTTGCTCACACAGCTTTTTCATATGTGACACAAAAAATATGTAGTAGTTAGTATGACACAAATTGAAATTGGTGATGCCATATGTGTATTTTTTTAAGTTGAAATACAAATGAAATGAATGGAGACGGGCAAACATATTTTGAATTCAGATTTGAATTTTTAATTTATCACAATGGACTGAATAGTCTAAGTGAGCCTGAATCTTAATCGGGCTGCCACTTTATACACGGATGAAAAAGACTGTTTTTCATATGTTTGGCTATAAACATTATATGTTTGGAACACAAAATTTTAAACACAATATTTTTGAGTGCAAGCATATAATGTTCATAAACTAGCATAACATGTTTGGGACATATATGTTAATATGTTAGAACATATTATGTTTGGGACATAAAATGTTTGTAAATATAATATGCTTGGATGCAAACATATATTAATTTAGAAATAGCCTATAAACATATATGTGTTTAGTAGCTTGGAGCGCTATTTAACAGGGAGCGATATTGAATTAAGTTGGTGGTTGTTGCTTGTTATTACAAAATTAACATTTTAGTTTTCCTTGGGCAATTGATCAGCTACTTCTTTGATCCTTACAAACTGTGTGGTCCGCTGTTCGAATCCCCGTCCGGCAAAAGGTAAAATTAAAATAAAAAAATCATACAATTGAATAATTTCTTCTACAATGTTTGTATTACAGAAAAAGGTGCTAAGAAGTAAAAAATCTCGTGGAAGTGAGAAAGATGTCGGGGAATATACAATTGGGCAGAAACAAAATTTTGAGCATTCAGGTCGAAAACCTATGTTGTTAGCACCTATATTACCTGTTTATTTTCATAATTCATTATGATTGTAAATATATAAATAAATAAATAAAATTTTGAGAACAATATTGTTTGGGAGAATTTTTTTAAGCATATAATATTTTTGGGTGCAAAATGCTTCCAAACATATTATATGTTCACATAATAACATATTGTTTTTTGGAAGACAACATTATTGAATTTGGATGCAAGAATACAAAATGTTTGGAACTTAGACTACCCAAACATATATTGTTTACACCAATATGCTTTCAAACATTTTATATATTTGAAGAGATCAAACATATAAATGTGTGGGCAATACCCAAAAATTTATATGCTTGAAGCAAAATATGTTTGGGAGTATATGTTACAGAAGCGATTTTTTGTGAGCGTGTAGTGTAAATTTTGATTACTTTTGACTACTCGTTACTTTTGAATTGAGTACTCGTTACTACTCGTTACTTTTGTAAAAAAATTAAAAAAGACATTATGGGCACTTTTTAATAATATCTTCCTCTTTTTTAAATTTAAAAACAGTATAGAAAAGCAAATTACATTATCCAGTTTTATTCTAGTGTTATAAAATGTGGTGTTGTAGATATATGGGTCTCGTTAGAAAAAGATTTTCACCAATCATTCAAATTTTTAGAGCCAATTTCCTATTCACTATTTGGTATTTTTTCGCCAGGGTATATCTAAATGGCATTGTGTATTACTGATGCTTGCAATTTGCAAACTTTTTAAATCCACCATTTTCCACCATTGACAGTGGATGAAAATATTTAGCGATCATTTTTAACGTGAGACCCAATGTTGAAACTTTCCAATGGTTTTTGAATAAGCTTGGGTACCTTCTCTGAAAACAATTGGATTGAACCAGCTGAAGTCAACGACATTATTATTCATACTATTCGCATGAGACGTGATCCATGTGATGCTTTAAATTATAGCTCCCACCTACACCCAATGCACATTTTTTTCAAATGCAAACGTTTTTAAGAAATCAGATAAATTTTTCACTTTGTTCAAAAGTGAAGCCATATATCCTTTTCGTGTTATTTTAACTGATAAAACGATTTTCGAAAACTTCAATTAATATTTTCCAAGAAGTCAAGAATTTTACTTCCAAACCGCCAACTTACTTACCGTCAGAAGAAAAAAAAAACTGGCATTGAAGATATTGAGTACTCTTTTACTAGTAACGAGTACTCAAAAAATTAGTCAGTAACGAGTACTTGTAATCAAATACTCGTTACTTTCCCAACACTACCACTTTAACCTTAACCTATTGAAAAAATTTAAATAAAACAAAAAACAAACTAAGTAACAGTAAATAATGTATATTTTATACATTTGCTAGTAAAGACAGCGACTTAATGCTTCTGTCCAGAAATGATGAATTAAGTTTTATTAGCATTTCATAGTTTTTGTCTTTCCAAAAATTTTAAACCTTTTTCTTTTAATGGGTCGTAGTTGGTACTACACTGGACTAATTACATTTATGCTCATATACACAATAATTTACTAACAGATTATCGACGGAATTTGAATGGTAATAGTAGATTTAACGTTCACGTTTATTTTCATGAATATTGGGGTTATTCTGAATTTTGTTAAACTTTTTCACATACTTTCATATTTTGGTATTTCCAGTTATTTCCCTAGAAAATGATTAAAATTTACAATATGGCATCGCAGTTATGTATACAAAATTCAAAACAACCTTCATTTTATAGAACAGATCTACGAGTTTTTGAAAAGTGCTGCTCATTTCATTGGCACTTGTGAGCGGAGCTGTCATGTCGGCACGCTCCTTTTAAAAAGTGCCGAGTTTCATGTGTGCTCCGGCACTCAAATAAAAAAGGGTTTTCATGTTTTTTCGGCTCATTTTTGAGCAAAATTCAAACACTGATAAAAATTTATAATTATTTATAATTATAATGTATATGAATTTAGTTTATCATGTGTTTATATGGTACGGAATAAATAAATCTATTAATAAATAATTATAATACTTTTTTGCTATTAAATTAAAATTTTATTGGACCAACACATTAACTGAAATACAATTTTCAGCGGATGTTAAAGCGGATGAAACACTTGAGGCGCAGTCATGGCCAACATTTATAGTCTTCAAAGCAAACTATATGGATTGATGTAAATAATGTGTTTTTGAGAGTTTTTAAAAAATCACCCATTTATTTTTAACGCTATCCTCGATGTGGCGGATACATCAGCTAATTGTACTTTAATTTCCTCCAATTCATTTCATTTAAGATTGTGTTGAAATATATGTAGGTATCGACATAATATACATTTTTTACATGTCATACTCCGTCATGCTTTCATTTGGTGTTTAAATGTATTTACTTACAACATAACTATTTATCATCAATTATATTGTATGTATATGTTTCCATGTTTAGTAATGGAAAATAATTACCCAAAATAACAACTGAGTCATCCATAATTAAAGCCATTCTACTCCTCAATTAATGCTGCCTACAAATATGCAATGAATTTTCCCATTTACTCTTAAGTACCTTCCTAAACCAACTACAAAGGAGCATACAATTGTTAAAGTACAAAGTACGAATGAGGAGAGATCGAGAGAGTAGTTGTCAATGTATGGGGATGGAGGTTTGTGATTTTTTTATCTGTCGTTTACACGAATACAAATATGAAAGACATGACATAAATGTAACCATTTCTTTTTTTTCTACACTAAAGAATAAATATAATAAATCTAACAAATTGTTATAAATTGTGATTGAGGGGAAATATGACGGAGGTATAGACAGTGTAGTTAGTTTTAAGGTAAATTGTTTACAATTGGTAATAGCTTTAGATATGTATTATTTACAATACAGAGTCCATAGAAATTAATATAAGCTAGGGCTGTCATTCGGGATATTATATATAAAAATCAGCGTTCGAAATGGCTCCGAAGCTCCGGCTCGGCACTTTTTTTAAAAAAGGGCTGCTCAGTTTTTTATCTCTTGCTCTCGGAGCCCTATGAATAAAGTGCCAAAACGAATGAGCGGCACTGTAAAATAGGCTCTTTACGAGCTCTTGCTCACACAGCTTTTTCATATGTATATTATTTACAATACAGAGTCCATAGAAATTAATATAAGCTAGGGCTGTCATTCGGGATCGAGTTTAAAAAATCCCGGCATTTCAAAATATAGATTTTTGAGATTTTTTCGGGATCCCGAAATTTTCGTGATTCCTTAAATATTTTAAGTAAAAACAATTCACAGCGCAAAAAAATTGTTGTATATTAAACCAATTTAGTTTAATTTAATTTTATTAACAAAAAAAAAACAACAACAAAAGAACATAAGTGTAAATTAAAAAGCTATTTTAAATTGCTATCATGCTTAACGAACACTTAAGGTTGAATTACACACCATGCGTCACCATACGTGCGTGGATGGATGGGTTGATTTTTTTCTGTTTGCGGCAGACTATTCGAGCTTTCGATTTCAAAGAGAAATTTCAACTCTTCAATCATCGGACGCATTGAACGCATGGTATGTAGTTCTACCTTTAGTCCAACTCAACATTGTGAAGAAAATAAAAACAAAAATATTATGACAAAAATAAATAGAAAAGCTATTTCATATCGCTATCTTACTCAGCAAAACATTTTAGGGTTTTGGGTTGGATTAGGCGTGATAATCCTTTTGTACTTCGATTTATGTAAATATATCAAGGCATCCAAATTTTTATCAGATAAACGCGATCTTGGAATATTTTCGACAGATATTTTATCATTGCTTTTTATATTATGTGGCACGAATTCCATTTCACATGAACTCATTATTCACCCGCCTTGCATACACAAGGTCGTGGGTTCGATTCCTGCTACGACCGAACACCAAAAAGTTTTTCAGCGGTGGATTATCCCACCTCAGTAATGCTGGTGACATTTCTGAAGGTTTCAAAGCTTCTCTAAGTGGGTTCACTGCAATGTGGAACGCCGTTCGGACTCGGCTATAAAAAGGAGGTCCCTTGTCATTGAGTTTAACATGGAATCGGGCAGCACTCAGTGATAAGAAAGAAGTTCACCACTGTGGTATCACAATGGACTGAATAGTCTAAGTGAGCCTGATACATCGGGCTGCCACATAACCTAACCTAACCTAACCATTATTCAAAGGACCATATCGTTTACTTCGAATTTTGATGAATTTTGATGAAATAAATGTTTATTAATTCAATTTGTTGGGTATGAAATTTAAGGGCCGTTTACACTATGTGAAGTCCCAAAATTGTTTATAAACTATCATAAAACCCACAATTTAAACAAATTGGAATTATTTTTTCGGGATCCCGAAAAATCCCGGTATTCAAAATAAAAAATCCCGAGTGACAGCCCTAATATAAACGTATATTGTAAATTTAATTGGATATAGAAAGCTAAGTTTGTTACAGACACTCTTGCCATTCAGTGATGTTCGATTCTATGTTATGGACAATGATAAGGGACCTCGTTTTCACAGCAGAGTCCGAACGAATTGTTACACAATATGTAACACTATTCTCGGATTCACAAAAACTCTTTGAAGTAAAGAGAAGAGATTTTGATAAGTTCCTCGTACTCCAACCGATTATACAGACCTCTTGTAGCACAAGTGTAAAGAAAGAGTTCCTTCATACCAAATGTAATGTGGAGAAGAGGCATTACAAACATCTTGAGCAAAAGCACCATCGAACATGTATTTGTGAGTGTCGTATACCGTGCTAACTTACATCCATACACACATATATACGAATATATTATGCTAAAATCGAAATAATAAAAAAAAACAAATGTGCAAAAAAATACTCAAGCAACTAACATCAGATCGCATAACAAAGAACAACATTTGAAGTCAAAAACTCATATGTCAGTCAGACCTTTTACGAGTTGTGAGTCGAACTAAATTAACTTCAAAATTTGCAACGGTGAGATTTCGAAGAGATATGGTGTACGGTAACCCGAATTCAATTTTAAAAAGTGGAAAAAAGTGAATAATAATCTATATTGTGGCATACAAAAATATTTCAGTGAATAAAAAACAATCATTCAAAAAATTACGAAAATGCATGGATATTTAGGAGTTTTGAAAATACGACGAATCGTATGAACTGTGTTAAATCGATGTTGGAGTATCTATTCAACCATTCCAGTATTTATTCAACCATTTACAATAGCCAAAATCCAAGGCAATGAGTTCAATATTTAGCTCATTATCCAACGTCTATTGTTTGGAATAATTTCTATTGTTTTATACGCCTTCAAGGCATAATGGTATAGATTGAGGTTAATAGTGATGGTGCATAGTGGTGACGCCTATCATGTGAGTCATTCCAAACCAAAAAAAAAAAAAACTAATACACAAATATATTTTTGTTGAGGGCCTAAGTTTATCGGTTATTTGCTCTTATTATTAGGTTAGGTTAGGTTAAAGTGGCAGCCCGATTAAGTTTCAGGCTCACTTAGACTATTCAGTCCATTGTGAGCTCTTATTATTAAATATGCCAATGACAGAGTAGCCGTGCTATAGAGTGACCGCAACTTCTATGGGGCAAAAAAATGTCGGAATCTTGTTCGCCTTAACCCCACAAAACGAATCCCCTTTTTGGCCAAAACATTCATTTTTTTTCAAATTTTGAGCGACGAGCGGCACGTGTTAACGTCGTTTAATCGGGCTCAAATTTTGGCTATCCCAATATCTGGAAAGGGGATTCGTTTTGTGGGGTTAGGGCGAAGAAGATTCCGACATTTTTTTGCCCCATATAAGTTGCGGTCACTCTAATATATATAAATACACAAAGAACATTTCATTAAAGATTGGAAAAATACTATGTGTGAATATAACCAAGTATAAATTTACAAATTTGGAGTAAACATATATATGTTGTGATATAAGACTTCGTCAAAAATTGTATATGCTTAAGTAAAAATATTAAAATGAGTATTCGGAGAGAAAATTCATTGGGAACCATTTGAAAAAAAAGAGCATGAGTTTTTTCGTCAAAACAAATCGGAACGTAGGACGAGTCAAAATATTCAAACAAAGGTAATTAAAGGGATCTTCATAAAAACTAACGAAAGGGCACTATACACTGAATAAAATCATGCCCGGTTCCAAAGATTGTGTCTCTACTTTAACAATTTTGGTATTGATTCCGAGCCAATGAAGCGGAGAATTCAAGTAAGGATACTTTTAAAACACAATTTTCTTTTAAATGTGGGTTTTGTGTATTTGACTCTATGAAGCAAATTTTAATTTTTCGCTTTTTCAGCTTTTTTCATATGCTCTAAAAAATCCGTTAAAAACAAGACTTCCAGTAGAAATTATGCTATATTTCAAGTAAAAAACGTCTTTAAAATAAAGTGTTGAAAAACATGTCCTATTTTTTAACGATTTTTGTTTGTAGTCAAGATGCAAAAATGCAACAAATTTAAAGACAATTTCATTAATTTTAAAGAATTTTTCTGAATTATAAAGTCAAGTCAATATATCGACTTTTGAACATGGAAAAAAAAACTTTATATTAGAGAAATACGTCTTCTAAGCTAAGCAAAATGTGTATTCTTATTTCAAGGACATGAAATTTTTGGTCTCACGACAATATTTTTTTTCAGTGTACTCTTATTAGAGTTGTGATAGTGAAATGAAAACATTGGGAAGCAGTGAAAAATTAAACAGTAAGATATATAAAAACAAAGTTTGGTTCCTCTTTATTAATAAGTAGCCCAAGAGGAGTTGACGGATACTTTCGAAAATAAAAGCGAACATTGAGTTCGAGTTTTGCCACTAAAATTATTTCTCATTTTACCTGCAAAACTCGAATCGGTAAAACCAGAATAACATTATAACTTTTTCGGCAAATTGTATTATAACTTGGTGGGGAATGATCCAAAGCAACAATTGAAGTTTATTTTCTTTAAAATAAATTATTAAAGAAAGCAAACAATTGTTCACACCTAAATAAATTTATGTGTTGATTGTAAAATTATTGTTTAGAATTTAAATATAATGTGCTTTGAATGGTTATCGTTAACTTTAGGATTCGATGGAAAAATATTTGTATATATACTCGACTTCACGTTCTTCTTTTGTAAGAGTTTTTGAATTTCTTCGAAAATTTTAAACTTGTATACAAAAACCTTTTTTTGTTAAAAAATGTTTATTTTTGCAATAAAAAAATAATATATGATTTGAACTCAGTCAATATAATATTTTTGGGTTAAAAATGTTTCCAAACATATTATATGTTCACATAATAACATAAAGTTTTTTGGAAGACAACATTATTGAATTTGGATGGAAAAATACATAATGTTTAGAACTTAGACTACCCAAACATATTATTTTGTTTAGACCAATATGCTTTTAAACATATTATATATTGGAAGAAATCAAATATATAAATGTTTGGGTAATACCCAAAAATGTATATGCTTGAAGCAAAATGTGTTTGGGAGTATATGTTACAGAAGAGATTTTTTTGAGAGTGTAGGATTCTCCCTTAGCTAACACATTTACTGTGTTTTGGCTATAATAAATGTTGTAAAATAATTTAAAATTAAAACTACTTTGAAAATACTTATGTATGTCACTTGCGAATAATAAAAATTAATTTTGGGCACTCGACAACTCAAAAAATAAACAGTTGTAACCGAAAAAAATTCTAATAAAAGTGTGGATGTCCGCATAAAAATCACCGTCTCATACACACAAAAAACAAAAATTTCTGATTCAATCACGAAATTAATTGATCCAATTAATTTTTTAATTGAAATGTCTTCAATCACAGAAATGATAATATCAATTAAAATATTAGTTGAACGTCAATTAAAAAATTAATTGATCCAATTAAAAAATTAATTGATACTATTAATTTTTGTCATGGATTTTTGTTTCAATTAAACAATTTGTAGAATCAATTAAATTTTTAATTGAATATTTTTTAAAACTCAATTAAACCCATAATTGGAAAATTTTTCAAGAAGTTTTTTTGTTTTGTGTACAAGAGTATCCCCAGTGAATTTCAATATATTCTCGCAAAAGGCTACTGTGGAAGTTTTAGCCAAATCGGATTCGTAACTTTGAGTTTGCCTCGTGTGAAAGCGGTAGAGTTTGTGGATTCTAGATAATTATATCGCTTGGTGTTTTAAAGGAAGTTTCATCCTATTCGATTATTCGATTTTTGGTGGCGGTAAAAATCGATTAGTCGGTTTTTTTTTAATTCAAAAGTCGATTCATCGATTTTGAAGATAATAAAAAGTCGAATTTTTTTACAAAACGTCGAGTTTGCTTCCACCTTTGTACCTCTAACGAGTTCTTGGACTTTTTTCACGTTTTCGGTGAACCTTAACCTTGCCTATCAGAAACCGACGTGTGAGAGCTTTAAAATAAATTTTTGAAGGTAGCCAACTTACAAGAAGATTTCACTGCTCGATTAAAACTCAAAAAAAAAAGAAGCACTAAACGATAATTATCTAGAATCCGTGAACTCTACCCAGCAAAAACTCTCATTACCCGGTAATCTTGTAGGTAAGCCGTTTTAAGAAATAATAACCACTTATTAATTGGCATCGCTCCGGATTACATTTACATACGCATGTCCTAGGAGGAAAGTACTTCTCCCCAGGCATACTTTCGACCATGAAATAAGTAGTGCTTTTAAAGCATATAATAACCTAATATGTAATCACTTATTCGTTGATACACCAAAGCTTGTAAAATAGCCACTTATTGTCTCGGGCAACCAAATCTCGATAATATTGATTTCTATCGCCGATTACAATGGATCAAAATATGGCGAGTAATGCTGTAATAGGAGCACTACACCCAGAAAAAAGTGTCTTCGAAACTAAAGGAAAAAATATTCATCAATTTAGATTAGCCATTTTATTTGCATTAAGTTAAATTACACTAGTTTACACTGAAAATGAACACTTGATGAGAGTCGACTTTTCTTATGTATTTTGATCTGCTGAATTCGAAAAACAAAAACGTTTAAAAATTTTCTATGGACAGTTTTTGAGATATCCTGTTATTATTATTTTTTCGCTCTTTTCTCTCTAAACAAATTATATCTCGAGTTAAAAATGTCTGATTATATCGTTGTTAGTACTTAAATGAAAGGTATTAAGAAGACGAATAGTCGTGTATAATTGGATCTGTGATAAGTTGTGGTTCAAATGGTTAGAATTTTCGATGCGTAAAGCCAAATTTTCCAAAAAATTTACAAAGGACCTTTCCCGCCAGAAAAGTATAAACAATTGAAATAACGTCTGGAAGAGAAGTTCATGATCTTATAGATGATACTCTAATGTAAGTAATAAGATCAACTAGAAGAAAAATGTCGTTCCATAAAAAAAAAAAATAATTTTTTTCGAATTCAGCAGATCAAAATACATAAGAAAAGTTGTCTTTCATTAAGTGTAAATTAATTTTTTATTTTTTTGTAAACTAGTGTTATTGTGTGAAATAATAAAATTTACTTGCTTCAGTAAAAAAACTGAAAGCAGTTAGGAATAGTTCATTAACTAGAATAAGGCATGGCATTTTACTAATACTGTTTTCTTCGGGGGTATAAGAAATTACTACTGAACAAGAAAATTTTATTCACTGATAACAAAGCATTCGTAAAAATGAACAAAAACCGAACTAAAACTAAAACCAAATTTAGTAAAATTTCTTATAAAATGATAACTCTGACTTCCTTTATTATAGAAAGCTTATCATACATACGAATAACACTTAGCATAGAAAAATATTTCAGTTCATTCGTACTAAGAAGTATTCAATCCTTTCAATTCTATTTTATTAAGCCAACTGCCTAACAATTTGAGAATAACAATTCGAAAATTATTAGGCATTACATTTATTTTTGTCATTACAAGTAAGTCATTATAACTCACCGCAATGTAATGCAGCTTTACTCCTGGTAATTCCAATTGTAATGTGATGTGGTTACCTAGTTTTTGCTGGGTACTGCTTTAACTTTAACGAAATAGTTTACCGAAAATTCATAAAAAAGTCCCGTCTACAAAAGTCGTCTTTACAGTAATAATACCGAAAACATTTTCCTTAAGACCATATAAACCCGATTCTATGACAAGTGATGCAACAATTATCTTTCTTAATGGTGTTAATAATTTTTTTTTTGCGTGAAAAGAAAACTTAGTTTCAATGTAGTCTTTATGAAATTTTAAAAAAGTCAAAATATTGACTTTTTCAATTCCTTAAATCGCAAGTCGAATTAGCCAAATTTTGAAAACATTAGAGCAATCGAATGTGGACTTTCTGACTCCTATTATAATACCTAGATCCCCTCTCGACTTCTTTTCGAATGAAAGGTAGTCATCAACTCCACGAGGGTCTAGAATAGGTATTATTCAGACGGGTTTAAAAGTTTACTCAACCAAATGTATTGAGTCAAATGGAGATCATCTTAAAAAAAAAAATTGCCAACTTCCCAATTTAATTTTCCGTTTTTTTTATTTTTTTTAGTTAGGGCTTTAATAATCATTAACAAAAATTCGGGGTTTATAGGTTCACAGCCTTATATAGATTAATAGCACCGCTGGAGTTTGGTTACAGCGGGGATTGATCGCATTACCCCTTAGAGCATTCATGCTAACACATTACCCTGCACTCTTTTATTAAGAGAGCAAACGTCAAGAGGGCAATGCTTTCTAGAACATAGACAACACGACATAGGCCCCATAGCCTGCCTAAAAGTATGCAAATATTTCAATAGTAATTTACTACATTGACCAGCTAATTACAAGAGAAATGAAATAATCGATAATAATAATCGACGTTTTATATTGGCCGAAATAAGCTAATCAACTTTTTATTCTGTCAATTTATTTAAGTTTGTTAAAACTGAGATGTCGTGTTGGGATGACGGTTGCCACAGTTGGTAGAATTCTACCAAAAATGGTAATTTTTTTATTGTTTGGTAGATTGGTAGAATTCTTGAAGTTTTGGTAGATTTTGCAAAATATACCTTTCCAACTAAGAGGAACATAAATTTTCTTTAGAAATAAAATTTTGACAAAATTTTCTATAGAAATAAAATTTTGACAAAATTTTCTATAGAAATAAATTTTGACAATATTTTCTAAAAGAAATAAAATTTTGACAACATTTTCTATAGAAATACAATTTTAATAAAATTTTATGTATGTTCCATTTCTACAAAAATTTTAATTTTCGTATAATATCATGTAAAACATTTAAAATTCGACAATTCAAGGGATATTTATACACCTAAAATTGTCGCTTATAGGAGGAATCATAATATATAATATTGCGTCCAAATAAAATTTTGGTAAATTTTTCTTCAAATTTTGTTAGATTATGACACGAGTATAAATCGTGATTGGGATGTCTCCTGAAGCATAATTCAGACGATACCTTTTTAACAATTTTTCTTACCCTAGCAACCTACGATACGATAAATATTGCAAAAAGTCGTGGTGAATTTTTTTTAATATTGTGCTGAATTTTTTTTTCTAATTTTGTAAGCCTTCAGAAAGACATGAAATTATTTCAATTCCATAATTTTAAAGTAAATTTACACCTTGGTACGGAATGACTCATATGTACTAAAAGTTTCAAGTAGCTCCCTAACTAAAGTACCATCAATCACATGGTGTTTTTTATGCGAAAACCAATCACAGATCATAGCGAGTGGAAGTCGGTAAAGGCTAAAAGATTGATTTCGATTTTAATTCCAATATCCTGTGTGAAAAGTTCAATGTTTCTATAAAAGCTTACGTGATTGTCTATGGTAGTAGTGATGAATGGCCGACTGACTTCCAGCTAATAATCTGCATTGCTGATTGTTCGATATGATATCAAGTTAAAGAGCTGCGGATATTGTTTTCCACTCTAATGAGATTTTGTTGCGGATTTTGTTTTACACCATTATCAGGTCACAGCGAAAACAAAAAAGAATAGTGAAAATTATTTTGAATGCTTTCGTAATATTTGTGCGGACATAAAAGGATAAGAGTGTCCCTAACACCCAATAGCTCCGCGTTGTCGCTTCGGGCTTATGTTTATAACAAAAGTGGTTTTGGTGTTTAGGCAGTTCACTTAGTTTACTGCCCATGGAAATATTGCGGAATCAGTGCTAGTGGCTGCGTGAGCTGCACCAATAAAGATAATTATGGATTATGCCCTCATTTTAACGGATTATACAAGTGGTAAGTACTGAGCTGACTTAATGTTTGCTTGCCTGCCTGTTTGTTAGGCGCAAGATAAACTTCGACAATTTTGCACAATTGAAGTTGAAGTTTGCTTTAGTCTCAAAAGTAGTTTGTAGTGCAATATATGAGACAAAAGATATCTTCATAAAAACATGATTAAAAAAACCAAAAGTTTTTAAGGCATATATTTTATTTTAACTACTTATGTACAGTTAACTTAGTTATTAATTTGATAAGTTGTTGCGTCAAACTTGCAAATAAGAAACATGTGGAGATTTTCGAAAGTAAAACTTTTATATGTGACCAAATTTCTGGCGCAAAAATATAGCAATATATTAATAAAATTATTTTTCGTGGTTGCCATCTTTCGACAAAATTTTATTTCTACACAAAATTTTATAAAATTTAATTTCTACAGAAAAAAATAATTGGACAAAACTCTTTTCACTGCAAGACGGTTGGATGGACTATCGTTGTGGAACTTTCACAATTTTCATCATCATCATCTACTTGAAGCGAAACTACTTAATCCCTTCACTACCGACGTCCACCTCAGAGGACATGACTTTGAGAGTCGATTGTGCATTATCCTTGTAGGATTTATTCTTATCTAATATTTATATTAGATACTGTTAAAGGTATCCTTCTAAAAAAATAGCAATGACTATTTTAATTCGGTAGTGAAAGAGGTAAAAAATATAATTTTACTTCTGTTGGTTAAGCTACATTTTGTTTGAACTGAGACTAAACGACAATGAAAAATTTTATTTTTGTTGATAATTTTCTAAAATTTATTTATATATAAATTTTCAGGA
This sequence comes from Haematobia irritans, assembly GCF_050003625.1. NCBI lineage: Eukaryota > Metazoa > Arthropoda > Insecta > Diptera > Muscidae > Haematobia > Haematobia irritans. Next base: position 182,732,050 of record NC_134399.1, read on the forward strand.
CATTCTTTTGAAGCTTGTGATAGATTGCTCAGTGCTTTCTGCATGTTATATTTGAAATTCTAATTGAAATCATATATTTGCAATATTACCTAATATAATTTTTTGATAAATTATGAGACCTGTTATCCAACAGTACCAACAGTGCGACAGGTTTGTACTGATTAGATATTCGTTGTAAAAAGTCCCAATATCTGCTAAACTATAACCACCTGTTCAAGAGTTATATGAAATTGACGACAGCTGAAATGTTTCCTGCCTCAACAATTGCATATCATCATTTGTCTTTTGTACAAAGTACATGCCTACACTGCCAAAAACATATACTCATACCCACGACAAAAGTTCGCGTTAAATCAAATAGTATATATATGTTACGTTGAAAAAAGAAACATGTTTCGATATGCAAACAAATAAATTCAACAGCAAAATATAAAATAAGTCTTGTAATTTATCAAAATGATATCTTTATAAATATTATGAAAGCATCAAATTATTTAGGTAGAAATGGTATTATATGCTTGATTCAAGCGCTTATGCGATTAGCATTTGAGATAATAATAAAAATTCGACAGAAAACTAAAATTTTTCGAAAATTTCTACAGAAAAACCAATGAAACTTAATGAATTAAAATTTCCATAAAATTTTCTACAGAAATAAAATTTTTACAAAATATTCTATAGAAATACAATTTAGACGAAATTTTCTATAGAAATAAAATTTTGGCAAAATTTTCTATTGAAATAAATTTTGATAAAATTTTCTATAGAAATAAAATTTTGACAAAACTTTCTATTGAAATAAAATTTTGGCAAAATTTTCTACAGAAATAAAATTTTGACATTTTTTATAGAAATAAAATTTTTACAAAATTTTCTATAGAAATAAAATTTTGACAAAATTTTCTATTAAAATAAAATTTTGACGAAATTTTCTATAGAAATAAAATTTTAGCAAAATTTTCTATTGAAATAAAGTTTTGACCAAATTTTCTATAGATATAAAATTTTGGAAAATTTTTCTACAGAAATAAAATTCTGACAAAATTTTCTATAGAAATAAAATTTTGACAAAATTTTCTATAGAAATAAAATTTTGACAATTTTTTATAGAAGTAAAATTCTGACAAAATTTTCTATAGAAATAAAATTTTGACAAAATTTTCTATAGAAATAAAATTTTGACAATTTTTTATAGAAGTAAAATTTTGACAAAATTTTCTATAGAAATAAAATTTTGACATTTTTTTATAAAAGTAAAATTTTGACAAAATTTTCTATAGAAATAACATTTTGACAAAATTTTCAATAGAAATAAAATTTGGCAAACATTTTCTATAGAAATAAAATGTTGACAACATTTTCTATAGAAATAAAATTTTGGAAAAGTTTTCTTAAGAAATAAATAATAAATAAATAAATAATTTCGACGACATTTTCTATAGAAATAAATTTTCGACAAAATTTTCTATAGAAATAAAATGTGGACAAATTTCTCTACAGAAATAAAATTTTGAAAACATTTTCTATATAAATAACATTTTGGAAAAGTTATCTATAGAAATAAAATTTTGACGAAATTTTCTATAGAAATAAAATTTTTCAAAATTTTCTATAGAAAAAAAATTTGACAAAATCTTCTATAGAAATAAAATTTTGACAAAATGTTCTATAGAAATAAAATTTTGACAAAATTTTCTATAGAAATAAAATTTTGACAAAATTTTCTATAGAAATAACATTTTGACAAAATTGTTATAGAAATAAAATGTTGACAAAATTTTCTGTAGAAATAAAATCTTGACAACATTTTCTATAAAAATAAAATTGTGAAAAATTTTCTATAGAAATAAAATTTTAAGACTATTTTTTTTAAACAAAATTTTTGTCGAAGAAATTTTTTATAAAAGTAAAATTTCGATGAAATCTTCTAGAAAAGTAAATTTCAATGAAATTTTCTATAGAAATAAAATTTCGACGAAATTTTCTATAGAAATAAAATTTCGACAAAGTTTTCTATAGAAATGCAATTTTGACAAAATTTTCTATAGAAATAAAATTTTGACAAAATTTTTATTAAAATAAAAGTTTGACTAAATTTTCTATAGAAATAAAATTTTGACAAAATTTCCTGTAGAAATTAAATTTTGGCAAAATTTTCTATTGAAATAAAATTTTGACAAAATTTTCTACAGAAATAAAATTTGGGAAAATTTTCTATGGAAATAAAATTTTGACAGAATTTTCTATAGAAATAAAATTTTGACAAAATTGTTTATAGAAATAAAATGTTGACAAAATTTTCTGTAGAAATAAAATGTTGACAAAATTTTCTATAGAAATAAAATTTTGACAAAATTTTCTATAGAAATAAAATTATGACAAAATTTGGTATAAAATAGAAATAAAATTTTGTCAAAAAAAAAAAATGACAAAATATAGCAAATTTTGTCAAATTTTTTATAGAAATACAATTTTGACAAAATTGTCTATAGAAATAAAATTTTGACAAAATTTTCTATAGAAATTAAATTTTGAGAAAATTTTCTATACAAATAAAATTTTGACAAAATTTTCTATAGAAATAACATTTTGACAAAATTTTCTATAGAAATAAAACTTTGACAAAATTTTCTATAGAACTAAAATCTTGACAAAATGTTCTATAGAAATAAAATGTTGACACAATTTTCTATAGAAATAAAATTGTGACTAAATTTTCTATAGAAATAAAATTTTGACGAAATTTTCTATAGAAATAAAATTTTGACAAAATTTTATATAGAATTAAAATTGTGACAAAATTTTCTATAGAAATAAAATGTTGACAAAATTTTCTATAGAAATAAAATTTTGACAAGATTTGCTATAGAAATAAAATGTTGACAAAATTTTCTGTAGAAATAAAATTTTGACATTTTCTACAGAAATAAAATTTTGACAAAATTTTCTATAGAAATTAAATTTTGACGAAATTTTCTATAGAAATAATATGTTGAAAAAAATTTCTGTAAAAATAAAATGTTGACAAAATTTTCTACAGAAATAAAATTTTGACAAAATTTTCTATAGAAATAAAATTTTTACAAAATTTTCTATAGAAATAAAAGTTTGACAAAATTTTCTATAGAAATAAAATGTTGCCAACATTTCCTGTATAAATAAAATGTTGCCAACATTTTCTGTAGAAATAAAATGTTGACCAACTTTTCTATAGAAATAAAATTTTGACAAAATTTATATATAATTAAAATTTTGACAAAATTTTCTATAGAAATAAAATTTTGACAAAATTTTCTATAGAAATAAAATTTTGACAAAATTTTCTATAGAAATAAAATTTTGACAAAATTTTATATAGAAATAAAATTTTGACGAAATTTTCTATAGAAATAAAATGTTGACAAAATTTTCTATAGAAATAAAATTTTGACAAAATTTTATATAGAAATAAAATTTTGACAAAATTTTATAGAGAAATAAAATGTTGACAAAATTTTCTGTAGAAATAAAATTTTAACAAAATTTTCTATAGAAATAAAAGTTTGACAAAATTTTCTATAGAAATAAAATGTTGCCAACATTTCCTGTAGAAATAAAATGTTGACCAAATTTTCTATAGAAATAAAATTTTGACAAAATTTTCTATAGAAATAAAATTTTGACAAGATTTGCTATAGAAATAAAATGTTGACAAAATTTTCTGTAGAAATAAAATTTTGACAACATTTTCTACAGAAATAAAATTTTGACAAAATTTTCTATAGAAATTAAATTTTGACGAAATTTTCTATAGAAATAAAATGTTGAAAAAATTTTCATAAAAATAAAATGTTGACAAAATTTTCTACAGAAATAAAATTTTTACAAAATTTTCTACAGAAATAAAATTTTGACAAAATTTTCTATAGAAAAAAAAATTTTACAAAATTTTCTATAGAAATAAAAGTTTGACAAAATTTTCTATAGAAATAAAATGTTGCCAACATTTCCTGTATAAATAAAATGTTGCCAACATTTTCTGTAGAAATAAAATGTTGACCAACTTTTCTATAGAAATAAAATTTTGACAAAATTTTCTATAGAAATAAAATTTTGACAAAATTTTCTATAGAAATAAAATTTTGATAAAATTTTCTATAGAAATAAAATTTTGACAAAATTTTCTATAGAAATAAAATTTTGACAAAATTTTCTATAGAAATAAAATTTTGACAAAATTTTATATAGAAATAAAATTTTGACAAAATTTTCTATAGAAATAAAATTTTGACAAAATTTTATATAGAAATAAAATTTTCACAAAATTTTCTACAGAAATAAAATTTTGACAAAATTTTCTACAGAAATAAAATTTTGACAAAATTTTCTATAGAAATAAAATTTTGACAAAATTTTCTATTGAAATAAAAGTTTGACAAAATTTTCTATAGAAATAAAATGTTGCCAACATTTCCTGTATAAATAAAATGTTGCCAACATTTTCTGTAGAAATAAAATGTTGACCAAATTTTCTATAGAAATAAAATTTTGACAAAATTTTCTATAGAAATAAAATTATGACAAAATTTTCTATAGAAATAAAATTTTGACAAAATTTTCTATAGAAATAAAATGTTGACAAAATTTTCTGTAGAAATAAAATTTTGACAAAATTTTCTACAGAAATAAAATTTTGACAAAATTTTCTATAGAAATTAAATTTTGACAAAATTTTCTATAGAAATTAAATTTTGACGAAATTTTCTATAGAAATAAAATGTTGACAAAATTTTCTGTAGAAATAAAATTTTGACAAAATTTTCTACAGAAATAAAATTTTGACAAAATTTTCTACAGAAATAAAATTTTGACAAAATTTTCTATAGAAATAAAATTTTGACAAAATTTTCTATAGAAATAAAATGTTGCCAACATTTCCCGTATAAATAAAATGTTGCCAACATTTTCTGTAGAAATAAAATGTTGACCAAATTTTCTATAGAAATAAAATTTTGACAAAATTTTCTATAGAAATAAAATTTTGACAAAATTTTCTATAGAAATAAAATTTTGACAAAATTTTCTATAGAAATAAAATTTTAACAAAATTTTCTATAGAAATAAAATGTTGACAAAATTTTCTGTAGAAATAAAATTTTGACAAAACTTTCTACAGAAATAAAATTTTGACAAAATTTTCTATAGAAATAAAATTTTGACAAAATTTTCTATAGAAATAATATTTCAACGAATTTTTCTACAGAAATAAAATTTGCTAAAAATATAAAAATTAGGTGAAATTTTCTATAGAAATAAAATTTCGACGGATTTTTTTTCCATGAAAATTTCAATAAAATTTTATTAGAAAATTCTTCTTTCCTATATAATTATAAATAGGGATAAGGAGTCGACGATCTAGAATAAAACTTTGGTATCTCAATGAACAGTATATGACAGGTTTAACAGTATACACTAGTATTTCCATAACAAACCGGCAACGTAAAATGACTGTCATGAGAACGAAATAACATTGAATTGATTTAATTATCTTGAGTCTACATGCCTTGGTACTCCAAACTGTGGTGGTAGTTAAGATAGCTGGAGTAGTAGCATTGTATTCTTTTGCAGTGGTATTTGTTTAGTAAACTACCAGAAATATTTAGAACCACCAAAAACTACTACAACGATAGCAAGTACTACGAATACGTACTGGATACTTAAAAAAATTGTTTGTTGTTCCTTTGTGAGGTTTAGCCGAGGAGAGGGTGCGAGGAAGGTTACGAATACCTTAGGTTAGGCGTAGTAGAAGGTGTTAGTTTGCAGATATTTTCTGGGCTTGGTAACATACCATTGAATCAGAATGGCAAAACAAACATCCGACAGAGTGGTGGTATCCAAGGAATTTCCTTGACGTGTTTTTATTCTCTTTGCCGGTGTTTTTCTGGCCTTTGTCATTGGTAATGCCGATATTTACCAATGTTTTTCTCCCATTGTCAAATGGTGTTTCCTTTCAAACGGGTGCTGGGGTAGAGCTGCAACGAATTTTCTAAGAACTGTACGATTGCGACGAAAAAAGTTCACGACAATAGCTACCTGCTAGAAGTCATAGCTCTATGCCAAAAAATGAATAAGAAAATAAAGGAAAGGGAAATCGAATTGAATAAAATCTAAAAAAATATCGAATGTGGGAGAAAATTCAACAAAAACTATTAGAGCACCATGGTATTATTGTTTTCCAAACAACCATGGCATTAGATGCTAGAGAATAGTCTATAGTCAACCCCAATTGGCTACGTTAGTTCCGGCAAGAGCATGTAAAATAAAGAAGTGACCTGGTCGAAGTCTACAAAATCCAACAAAATGTGAATACAGAGTGAAAAAAAAAAACAAAACAGAAAATGTTATAAAGAAATTTTATTTTTGTTTCAACTAAGGATTTCCATTTACCGACTTCCTTTTATGTGTTCCAAAATCTCTAAAGATTAAATTCAACCAGAAAACTACAATCCCTGTGATGATCAAAAGAAAATCACATATCTTTTGTATAAAGAAATCCCAAAAACAGGAAATCTAAAGTATCCGTTTTCGGTCTAGAAAAGATAAAAGATTTATATCTTTATATGTGTGTCTTATAATAATTGTGTATGTGTGTAGTCTGGCATTGTGGTGTTAGTGAATAAGCAACTGAGTGTAAGAAATGGAGATAAATTAAAAACGTGCCCGGAGTACCTAAAGTACAACTAGTAGGAGATACATCAGAGAAGTCGAATAAAAAAAAACCAACAGCCCAAAAATATGCTTTAAAAATGGATTTAGGCGGTCGTGTGCAATTCCTGCAAGCACAATTATTTCCGGTGTGCCCATTAACACCTTTAGCCAGTGGAGGAAGAGGTAAAATAAAAAATAATAAATTGTAATGCAAAATTGTACAAAGACGAAACAAAAAGATCACAAATATTTATTACAGTAATCGGCAGATTATGTTTTATTTGGATACGATTTATACAAAAATAATTTTCGTAGTCATTGTGATCTGAAATACCGAAAAATATTAGTGAACGGTTTCAAGTCAATTGGATACAAATTGCTATTCAAACTTTGATGTCCGCATGAATATTGTCAAATAGAATAAGGTCTTCTAAGTTATTTAGAATACACCATAGATCTATTGTGTTACTTTTTGGATGATCGTAACATATCATACATTTTAAATGGGAAATATTAAAATTATAATTAATAATATGTGTATTTCTTTAAGGATTTTAATACTTACTGTGTTGTTTTGGAATCTGAAATAAAAAAGAGAAATTATTAAAAATTGGTTCATATGCTTAATGACTATCATGAAAAATGAATGGCGTTTTTTTTTTCTTGTAAAAAATGCGCAATTTTTGTGCATTTTGCCCGGAAAATTTACTTTTTAGGTTCTTTTCTAAAAAAAACAGGCAAATAGCACCACGCATAGAGGCAAATTGCTGGCATTTTCAGCACTGCCAACAAACGAGAGTGCTGCGATTGCCCTGTTTCCTTCTTTGAATTCTTTTCTACCCGCTGAAATGATAACATGTTTTAGGTTGCTGGTAAAATTTAAAAAATGCGCATTCTGTACAGACAAAATGAAGGCAAATCACTTTTTCAGAAAGGAAAACACCATTAATTTTATGCGGCTCATTGTAAAACTTGCTTCCCCATTTGTACAGTATCGATAATATGTATTGCAACAAACTTCAGTTTGCTATAATTTCTAAACCAAGCTCCTAATAGCCTACAAACACTTTTTAATCCATTGCGTTCAGAAATAAGGATGTTCGTTATGGAATTCCAGCGTGATTGCTTTATATTGGCCTTAGTGGTAAAAAATTGCTCGCGAGCTGAACATATCGCAAGAACGGATGCAACACATATTGAAAAATAAGCTTCTACAAAAGTCATTGATATTCCAAAAAGAGCAAGCACTGACCAATGCACCAAAGAAAATCGACTGGAAAGAGCCAAGGAGTTGCTTTGCTAGCACGAAAGTGGCCAGTTGCCGAATTCGGATGTGAAGCTATTTTAAATTGAGAAGTTTTTGAACAAAATCATCGGACTTACTTGCCAAAGAGGCAAAATGAAAATTTGGACCTTCGATTGGCCACCAGAAATCAAAACGTCGTCGAAGGTGTTGGTGCCGTAAAGACCGATCGTTACTACTCGCTCGTACTCATCGATCGTGGAGTCCACATAAATGGCGAATATCCTAAAGATAGTATTTAAGCCTTGGGCAGACAAACATTGCAGCTGTAGACCATGGACAGTCCAATAGGACTCAGCACATTAGTAGTCATCGACTACGAATGGGTTTTTTACCGCACAATAATGGACTCTCCGGATCTCAATCTGTTGGACTTTTGCGTCTGGTGCATTTTGGAGGGTAAGGTGTAGACCATCTCAAGACAACGTTTCACCGGTAATGAGCAATTTTGGGTAGCATAGTTGGCCGTTTCAAGGAGGCAACTCGTGCCAAAGGTAGCCAATTCGAACATATCTAATCTGACTCAAAAGCTTATATTATTTACAACGCACAAACAAAGATTTTCCTGATTCAACCACGAAATTAATTGATTCAATTTATTTTTTAATTGAAGTGTCTTCGTACACGAAATTGATAGTATTAATCACAGTTTTAATTGGACATTAAAAAATACTTGAATTAAAAATTAATTGATTTTACTAGTAAATTGATTCAATCAAAAATTTAATTGATGCTGATTGCAATAATCAATTTTTTCATTAAAAACGTAACTATTTTCATTTACTTTCTTCATTGACTTAGTCTTTTTAGGGCCATATTCATGTAGCTCCGTTAGGCTTTAACTGCCAGTTAACAGAAAGAAAAATGAAAATATATTTTCTCTGGTTAACTTTAACTGACAATTTTTCAGCAGTTAAGTTTCTAACTGGCATATGGAATATATATGCAAGATGACAGATATGTACATAGCACGGTTTAGAAGTTCGTTAGCTAACGTAGCACTAACGGAGCTTCATGGAAAAATCTAACACTTTTTCTTAATTGACTTAGTCTTCCGAGTTTGATTAAAAAGTAACTTGTATCAATTATTTTTTTTTATTAAAAACGTACACAGAAAAAAATTTACGAAAAAAATTTCCAATTAAAGTCTTAATTGAATTTTAAAAAATATTCAATTAAATATTTAAAATATTTAAAAAATCAATCACAAAAATTAATAGTATCAATTAATTTTTTAATTGGATCAATTAATTTTAATTTTTTAATTGATACTATCATTTCTGTGATTGAAGACATTTCAATTAAAAATTAATTGGATCAATTAATTTCGTGATTGACTCCAAAAATAATTTTTTTTTGTGTGTAACTATTTTCATTTACTATCTTCACTGACACTTTTTTAATTGACTTAGTATTTCGAGTTTGATTAAAAAGTAATTTGTATCAATTAATTTTTTAATTAACATTTTAAAAATTTTCAATCATTGACTTAATTAACTTAAGGTTTCTATCTTGATTAAAAAAATAATTGTATCAATTTATTAATTGAAAAAATTTTCAATAAATTTTTAATTGGAAATATTTTGGAGATATTTTTTTCTGTGAAAAGTTTTGAACAATAAATTAATAAAAATGAAAAAAATTTAGCGCTTTACTTTGATGTTAGCCATTTCTGTTCGTCGAAATCACGTTAACTTTCGACCGAGTACACACCCAGAGAAGGAATATGATCACCTCAATCATGTTTCAAGAGCAAAACGTTATTTTTGGACGGAGAACATGTAACATGTTTGCGGCAACCATGTTATTTTCTCAAAAAGCATATGTCTGATTTTGGCAAGAAAACAAAATTTGCCGAGAAAACAAAATTTTTGCGAAAAAAATGTTCCATGGTCACCGTCCAAAAATAAAATGTTGCTTTTAAAATATGTTTGGGGTGATCATATTCCTTCTCTGCGTGCAGATATTGGCTTGAGAATCAATGTCAGAGGTGCCGGGAATTGTACATTATTAAGCGATCTCCAAATTTAACCATTGAGGGTCCAGGAGGCATGGTCTTAAGTCGATCCAAAACTTGGCGCGAATCGGCTCAAAATGGAATAAAGGCCCAAGTCCGAGATTTTGCACTCAAAAAAACATGCAAGCAAGCAAGCAAGATTTTGTTTTAACACTAATGATTTTGGTATTGATTCCGGGCCAAAGAAGCGGAGAATTCTAGTAAGGACATATTTAAGGCATAATTTTCTTTTAAATTTGAGTTTTACGTACTTGATATTAGGAAACAAATTTTAATTTATATGTCTGTTTCAAATTCAGACTCAACTTCAAGTAGAAATTATGCTATGTTTCAAGTAAAAAATGTCTTAAAAGTAAAGTGATGAAAAACGTGTACGAATTTTGAACGAATTGTAGCGTTGTAGTCAAAATGCAAAAATACACAAAATTTAAGGACAATTTCATTAATTTCGTAGAATTTTTTACAACTATTAAAGACAGGTTGACTTTAGTTAAACAAAATTTTCTTTCATTTGAAGATACTTATTTTAAAGTCGAATAATATAATTATAAGGACAAAACGACCATATGGAATCGAATTATAGTCTTTTGGTCGAGGAAAAAAATTTAAATAAGAGAAATGTGTCTTTTATGATAAGGACATGAAATCTTCGGCCTCAAGACAATATTTTTTTCAGTGTGGAAGTGTAGGACTCCTGTTACACAAATTATCTAATTCTGTTTATTATGATTTTTGACAGAATTTGCACAACAAATTCTCCGGTTTTTTTTCACAACTATTAAAGACAAGTTGACTTTAGTCAAACAAAATTTTCTTTCATTTGAAGATAACTGTTTTAAGTCGAATCACTTTTTTATAAGAACAAAACGACCTTATAGAATTGAATTATCGTCTTTTGGTCAAGGAAAAAAATTATATCAGAGAAATGTGTCTTTTATGATAAGGACATGAAATCTTCGGCCTCAAGACAATATTTTTTTCAGTGTAGAATTCCTATTACACAAATTATTTAATTCTGATTATTATAATTCTTGACAGAAGTTACACAAAAAACAATTCTCCATGTTTATACCCTTCACCACTACTGTGGTATAGGGTATAATAAGTTTGTGCATTTGTATGTAACGCCAAGAAGGAGTAATCAGACCAACCTTTTAGTACACGGATCGGCTTAGAATTAAATTCTGAGTCGATTTAGCGATGTCTGTCTGTCTGTCTGTCTGTCCGTCCGGCTGTTGATGTCTTTTTGTGTGCAAAGTACAGCTCGCAGGTTTAGTCCGATTGTCCTAAAATTTGGTATATGGTCCAGTTTCGGCTCAAAGACGATCCCTTTTTTCACCGATCTGGTCATAATTGGCGTGTATATCAACCGATCTTCCTCAAATTTCGTACATCCGAATATTTTATGAGTTTCGAAAAACTTGCAAAATATCAGCCAAATCGGTTCAGATTTAGATATAGCTCCCATATATAGCTTTCGTCCGATTTACACTCATTTGCACACAGAGGCCAATTGTTTGCTCCGATTTAGTTGAAATTTTGCATAGGGAGTAGAATTTGCATTGTAAGTATGCGTGCCAAATTTGGTTGAAATCGTTTCATTTTCCTTGTTAAATCGCCACTGCTTAGTCGAAAAGTTGTAAAAATTACTCTAATTTTCCTAAACTTCTAATACATATATATCGAGCGATAAATCATAAATAAACTTTTGCGAAGTTTCCTTAAAATCATTTTCCTTGTTAAATCGCCATTGCTTAGTCGAAAAGTTGTAAAAATGACTCTAATTTTCCTAAACTTCTAATACATATATATCGAGCGATAAATCATAAATAAACTTTTGCGAAGTTTCCTTAAAATTGCTTCAGATTTAAATGTTTCCCATATTTTTTTTACTAACATTGTGTTGCATCCTAGTGCATTATAGAGTTGGGTACTTCGCGAACGAACTAGTTCAATTGAACGTTTCACTGAAATGAACGAGCTGAACTAGTTCACATCTATCATTCTTTTCCCTTCACCATGTCAGTTTAGCTAACTAAACACATTTTATCAGTTTGTTCGCTCAGTTATTTTGGCTTTCGTAATAATTGGACAATTTTCTGCCTTTAAGCTCATATCGATCTTTTTTGCACATAAGCTGTTCGGGATTCTTTTCGTATGTGGTTTTTGGGATGAATAAATTAAAGCAAGGCTAATGTGTTTCATTTATGATGAACTGGAAGAAAGCAACAACATAAGTTGAAATCAACCGGCCACTGACTGAAAATGAACTAACTGACCGAACTAGTTCATTGATCGGAAAAGAGCTGAAGTGAGCCATCACTACACTGAACTATAATGCTCAGCATTAGTGCATTAGTCGACTTAAATTTTGAGTCTATAGATTTTGTAGAAGTCTATCAAATTCTGTCCAGATCGAGTGATATTTAAATATATGTATGTGGGACAAACCTTAATATATAGCCCCTGATATGGTATCGAAAATTTAGATCTACAAAGTGGTGCAGGGTATAATATAGTCGGCCCCGTCCGACTTTAGACTTTCCTTACTTGTTTTTTATTTGATTGCGTTTTCAACTTCAATCAACTTTTTAATTGGAAATATGTTCGTGATCAGGGATCCGGAACGGAGCGGAGCAAGCCCTTTTTTTGCCGGAGCGGGAGCGGCATTTCTAAAATGCGGAGCGGAGCGGGAGCGGAGTGGTTTCCAAATGAGAAACCGCTCCGCTCCGAATAAAATATTACTTGAATGAAATGTGTAACTTTGAAATTACACTGTGTAGGTAATTTCAAATATAGCTAGTACTTAGCGTAGTGTGAGTAAACGTTTAAAATGTACGATATGTATTTTTGTACGTACGTACATTGGGGAAAACACAACGTGTTTTTTTAGTAATTGTTTTCAAAAACGGCAAATGTCAAAATATATCTCTAGTATGTGTTTTAAAAGTAACAACAGTACTTTCGATCAATTTCATCCCGTATTACTACAAAGATGTTTGTAATGAACGTCAAATAAATGCAATTAAACGATCTTATTTATATTTAATTTTTTAGTTTTCTACACTGAAAAAAATATTGTCGTGAAGTCAAAGATTTCATGTCCTTAGAATAAGAATGCAAATTTTGCTAAACATGGAAGCCGCATTTCTCTAAAATAAAGTTTTTTCCTTGTCCAAAAGTCAATAAACTTTTGAATGAAGTTGTAATGTCCTTATAATTAAGTGATTTTACTTAAAAACGTGTATCATAACATGAAAGATAAAATTTTTGAGGTAAGGTCAACGCGACTTTAATAATTAAGAAAAATTCTTTTTTTTCAGTGTAAGGACATTCATATTTGCTTTACTATTGTACTATATCCTAGCATTCTCTTATTTCTGATATTAGTTCTCGAAAATTTAATTAAAATTATGGATAGTTTAAATTTTGGTTGAAAAATGTGCGCATATACATTTATTTTAATTTTTTCTCACATTGAAAACTAATGACTTGATTTGTATTATTGCATGTTATCTACTTTTTTTGAGAACGAACATTTCTTAAAAACGCTGTTCGAAAATGTATTTTTACAATAAAGGGGAAAAAAGCGAAATTAGGTAACACTAGATCTGAGTAAGAATATTCGTAGGTATACCAGTGACTGATTTCGATGGAAATTGTTGCAAACACAAACATACACACACACACATTACAAATATAACAAAACCTCTTCTCTACGTCTGTTGCAAAACAAAAAAACTTTCGGAGAGTAGTTACTTCTACTCTGTGTATAGTCTTTCAATTCCCATCAGCGTTGCCGTTTTGGTCCGATCGGACCAAAATTGGTCCAAAAGATTTCTAATTTTTAAATTTGGTCCGATGGTCGGACCAAACAGAATTTGGTCCATTTTCATAAATTTGGTTTCTATCACATATTAAATAGTAGATGGTGCACCGCAAAGAATATTGTCGGGAGGCCAAATATTTCACATGCTTACAATACGAATACGAATTTTGCTTAGAATAGAAGACGTATTTCTCTGAAATAAAGTTGTTTCCTTGTCTAAAAGTCTCTAAAATTTTCAATGAAGTCTGTTTGTCCTTATAGCTAAGTGATTCGACATAAAAATGTGTACCCTAACATGAATGAAAATTTCGTTTTAATGAAGTCAAAATGGATTTAATATTTCTGAAAAAATCTTCAAAATTAATAAAATGTTTCAACACATTGTTTTAAAGTCATTATACCCTAAACCACATAGTGGTTAGGGTATAATAAGTTTGATCTGCCAAAAAATGTGCCTACCAGAAATATTGATTTTAGACCCAATAAAATATATACCGATCGACTCAGAATCACCTCCGGAGTCGATCTAGCGCTTGGTGTCCGTCCGCCCATCCGTCCGTCTGTCCATGTATTTGTTGTTCACAGGATTCCGGTCGCAATTATTAACCGATTTTGATGAAGTTTGGTACTGGGAGTTTTTTTGGGCACAAGGACGAACGCTATTGAATTTGGAAGAAATCGGATCAAATTTAGATATAGCTCCCATATATATGTATTGCTCGATTTCGACAAATGGGGTCACGTTGCACTTTTTTACTAACCGATCGTCGTCAAATTTAGCACAAAAAATAATCACCCTTTATGTCTGAAAATTTCATCGAAATCGGTTCAGATTTAGATATAGGTCCCATATATATGTATCGCCCGATTTTGCCAAATAAGGTCATAAAACCCTTATTTATCAACCGATCTTACTCAAAGTTGGCTAAATGTAATCTTCTATAGCACTAACTTATATGTGCAAAAAATTATCGAAATCGGTTCAGATTTAAAGGGTGATTCTTTTGAGGTTAGGATTTTCATGCATTAGTATTTGACAGATCACGTGGGATTTCAGACATGGTGTCAAAGAGAAAGATGCTCAGTATGCTTTGACATTTCATCATGAATAGACTTACTAACGAGCAACGCTTGCAAATCATTGAATTTTATTACCAAAATCAGTGTTCGGTTCGAAATGTGTTTATCGACAAATTTTGTTCAGTGATGAGGCTCATTTCTGGTTGAATGGCTACGTAAATAAGCAAAATTGCCGCATTTGGAGTGAAGAGCAACCAGAAGCCGTTCAAGAACTGCCCATGCATCCCGAAAAATGCACTGTTTGGTGTGGTTTGTACGCTGGTGGAATCATTGGACCGTATTTTTTCAAAGATGCTGTTGGACGCAACGTTACGGTGAATGGCGATCGCTATCGTTCGATGCTAACAAACTTTTTGTTGCCAAAAATGGAAGAACTGAACTTGGTTGACATGTGGTTTCAACAAGATGGCGCTACATGCCACACAGCTCGCGATTCTATGGCCATTTTGAGGGAAAACTTCGGAGAACAATTCATCTCAAGAAATGGACCGGTAAGTTGGCCACCAAGATCATGCGATTTGACGCCTTTAGACTATTTTTTGTGGGGCTACGTCAAGTCTAAAGTCTACAGAAATAAGCCAGCAACTATTCCAGCTTTGGAAGACAACATTTCCGAAGAAATTCGGGCTATTCCGGCCGAAATGCTCGAAAAAGTTGCCCAAAATTGGACTTTCCGAATGGACCACCTAAGACGCAGCCGCGGTCAACATTTAAATGAAATTATCTTCAAAAAGTAAATGTCATGGACCAATCTAACGTTTCAAATAAAGAACCGATGAGATTTTGCAAATTTTATGCGTTTTTTTTTTAAAAAGTTATCAAGCTCTTAACAAATCACCCTTTAGCTATAGCTCCCATATATGTACCACCCGATTTTTCTAAATAAAACAAGTAAGGAAAGTCTAAAGTCGGGCGGGGCCGACTATATTATACCCTGCATCACTTTGTAGATCTAAATTTTCGATACCATATCACATCTGTCAAATGTGTTGGGGGCTATATATAAATGTTTGTCCCAAATATATACATTTAAATATCACTCGATCTGGACAGAATTTGATAGACTTCTACAAAATCTATAGACTCAAAATTCAAGTCGGCTAATGCACTAGGGTGGAACACAATGTTAGTAAAAAAATATGGGAAACATTTAACTCTGAAGAAATTTTAAGGAAACTTCGAAAAAGTTTATTTATGATTTATCGCTCGATATAAAGGGTGATTCTTTTGAGGTTAGGATTTTCACGCATTAGTATTTGACAGATCACGTGGGATTTCAGACATGGTGTCAAAGAGAAAGCTGCTCAGTATGCTTTGACATTTCATCATGAATAGACTTACTAACGAGCCACAACGTCGAATTTTCAGTGAATGGGCCCTAGAAAAGTTGGCAGAAAATCCGCTTTTTTATCGACAAATTTTGTTCAGCGATGAGGCTCATTTCTGGTTGAATGGCTACGTAAATAAGCAAAATTGCCGCATTTGGAGTGAAGAGCAACCAGAAGCCGTTCAAGAACTGCCCATGCATCCCGAAAAATGCACTGTTTGGTGTGGTTTGTACGCTGGTGGAATCATTGGACCGTATTTTTTCAAAGATGCTGTTGGACGCAACGTTACGGTGAATGGCGATCGCTATCGTTCGATGCTAACAAACTTTTTGTTGCCAAAAATGGAAGAACTGAACTTGGTTGACATGTGGTTTCAACAAGATGGCGCTACATGCCACACAGCTCGCGATTCTATGGCCATTTTGAGGGAAAACTTCGGAGAACAATTCATCTCAAGAAATGGACCGGTAAGTTGGCCACCAAGATCATGCGATTTGACGCCTTTAGACTATTTTTTGTGGGGCTACGTCAAGTCTAAAGTCTACAGAAATAAGCCAGCAACTATTCCAGCTTTGGAAGACAACATTTCCGAAGAAATTCGGGCTATTCCGGCCGAAATGCTCGAAAAAGTTGCCCAAAATTGGACTTTCCGAATGGACCACCTAAGACGCAGCCGCGGTCAACATTTAAATGAAATTATCTTCAAAAAGTAAATGTCATGGACCAATCTAACGTTTCAAATAAAGAACCGATGAGATTTTGCAAATTTTATGCGTTTTTTTTAAAAAAAAGTTATCAAGCTCTTAACAAATCACCCTTTATATGTGTTAGAAGTTTGGGAAAATTAGAGTCATTTTTACAACTTTTCGACTAAACAGTGGCGATTGTTGATGTTGGTATTTTGACCATTTTTGTCGAAATCAGAAAAACATATATATGGGAGCTATATCTAAATCTGAACCGATTTCAACCAAATTTGGCACGCATAGCTACAATGGTAATTCTACTTCCTGTGCAAAATTTCAACTAAATTGGAACAAAAAATTTGCCTCTGTGGTCGTATGAGTGTAAATCGGGCGAAAGCTATATATGGGAGCTATATCTAGATCTGAACCGATTTCAACCAAATTTGGCACGCATAGCAACAATGCAAATTCTACTCCCTGTGGAAAATTTCAACTAAATCGGAGTTAAAAATTGGTCTCTGTGGTCATATGAGTGTTAATCGGCCGAAAGCTATATATGGGAGCTATATCTAAATCTGAACCGATTTCAATAAAATTCGGCTCCATACTGTTCCACAGTGTGGAGCAGGGTATAATAAAACTCAATTGAACAAATAATACAATGTTTGTACTATAATTTTCTCGAAGAGGAGCGGAGCGATTTTTTTTTTCGCGGAGCGGAGCGGTTTTTTTTCTCCGGAGCGGAGCGAAAAAACTGGACCGCTCCGGATCCCTGTTCGTGATATTCTTTTTCTGTGTACTAGAACACGATTTTTAGTTAATTTTAACCTTGAATAGAAAGGTGTATAAATTTGATTGGGATTGTGGGTTAATGAATTATAGCCGGGGACTTTTCCATTAACCTGTTCATCCATTTCAATTCAACTGAATGTTGTATTTTTATATTCCAATTAGCTTTGATTATATTCTTTATACGGTTCTAATAATACCCCCAAGTCAGAAAATATTAAACAATTTTCTTAATTGAGCCTTGCTGTAGTCATAAATTACTGAAGCCTAATAATCTATTAATCTCAGCGGGATTATTCATTCATATAACCACAAAGAACCAATTAAGTCATGTTGCTCAAATAGAAATCCATAGGATCTTCTCTAATAAAGACATAAACCACAAGATATTAATCTCTGTTGACAACACGATTATCTCAATCCAATACATTAACAGCTACCATGTTGTGAATGTGAATGTCTTCCCTTTGATATCCTTCATCTACGTAGTAAAACAAACAAAATGGAAGAAAACGAAAAACCGGCATACAAATAAAAAAAAAAAACATAATTAATCTCGTGGCAATTGTTAAACAAGCAATTAATATTAAATGCTGACAACAAACAAAACCCCTGTTTCAATTTTTATCAGTAATCAAAAAAATTCCTTGTCGTTGTAATTATCATATTAATTGAATGTAGTACAATCTAATCGACGATATCGATACAAAAAAGAAAACAAAACAAGCTCTAAATGAAATCTCATTAAGCCAGTTTAATAATCAATGTGGGTAGGGCATTGTGTCACATCACCAGAGCTAGTATTTAGTTCAATTGATAAAGTAGACCTTCCAGGGGAAATTGTTTAACATGCTCACTAATTTGCTGATTATATCAGAGGATTTTTTTTACACTAAAAAAAATTAGATTTAAAAAATTTCACTCACTTTCAACGAGTTAGTGGAAGAGATTTGAAGCCAAAGATACCTGATATATAACAGGTTGGCTGATAAGTCCCCGGTCTGACACATAGATGGCGTCGCTAGTATTAAATGTATATTATTTTTATGTAGTACTAACCCTCAAATGGTTAGTACTGACTTACAGACGTCAAAATTTGACGTCTGTAAGTCAATTAGTTTGTGAGATAGAGCGTCTTTTGTGAAGCAACTTTTGTTATTGTAAAAAAAAACTTAAAAAAAGGAATTTCGTTCATACTGTTTTCTGAAGGGAAAAAATACGATGGAAGCAAAAACTTGGCTTGATAATGAATTTCCGGACTCTGCCCCAGGTAAATCAAAACTAATTGATTGGTATGCAAAATTCAAGCGTGGTGAAATGAGCACGGAGGACGGTGAACACAGTGGACGCCCGAAAGAGGTGGTTACCGACGAAAACATCAAAAAAATCCACAAAATGATTTTGAATGACCATAAAATGAAGTTGATCGAGATATCAGAGGCCTTAAAAATATCAAAGGAACGTGTTGGTCGTATCATTCATCAATATTTGGATATGCGGAAGCTCTGTGCAAAATGGGTGCCGCGCGAGCTTACAATTGACCAAAACCAACAACGTGTTGATGATTCTGAGCGGTGTTTGCAGCTGTTAACTCGTAATACACCCGAGTTTTTCCGTCGATATGTGACAATGGATGAAACATGGCTCCATCACTGCACTCCTGAGTCCAATCGACAGTCGGCTGAGTGGACAGCGACCGGTGAACCGTCTCCGAAGCGTGGAAAGACTCAAAAGTCCGCTGGCAAAGTAATGGCCTCTGTTTTTTCGGATGCGCATGGAATAATTTTTATCGATTATCTTAAGAAGGAAAAAACCATCAACAGTGACTATTATATGGCGTTATTGGAGCGTTTGAAGGTCGAAATCGCGGCAAAACGGCCCTATATGAAGAAGTAAAAAGTGTTGTTCCACCAAGACAACGCACCGTGCCACAAGTCATTGAGAACGATGGCAAAAATTCATGAATTGGGCTTCGAATTGCTTCCGCACCCACCGTATTCTCCAGATCTGGCCCACAGCGACATTTTCTTGTTCTCAGACCTCAAAAGGATGCTCGCAGGGAAAAAATTTGGCTGCAATGAAGAGGTGATCGCCGAAACTGAGGCCTATTTTGAGGCAAAACTGAAGGAGTACTACCAAAATGGTATCAAAAAATTGGAAGGTCGTTATAATCGTTGTATCGCTCTTGAAGGGAACTATGTTGAATAATAAAAACGAATTTTGACAAAAAAAATGTGTGTTCCTTTGTTAGACCGGGACTTATCAGCCAACCTGTTATATGGGAGCTATATCTAAATTTGATCCGATTTTTTCCAAATTCAATGGGGTTCGTCCTTGTGCCAAAAAAGCGCCGCATACCAAATTTCAAAATCGGATGATAATTGCGACCGGAATCCTGCGAACAACAAACACATGGACGGGCGGACACCAGGGCTAGGTCGACTCAGGAGGTGATTCTGAATCGATCGGTATATATTTTATGGGGTCTAAAATCAATATTTCTGGTAGGCACATTTTTTGGCATATCAAAATTATTATACCCTGACCACTATGTGGTTTAGGGTACAAAAATTGAGGTTTGCTTCAAAATTCATTTAAATTTTTAATTGAACCACCCAGTAAAAAAGCGTCGCCGAAAAGTGGTGAAAATGTTCTTTTTATTAGCGGAAGTAGTGCAAAATTAGCGCAGAAGCAATGAATTTAACATGCACAGAAAAAAATTTTACGAAAATTTTTCCAATTAAATTCTTAATTGAGTTTTAAAAAATATTCAATTAAAAATTTAATTGAATCAACAAATTTTTTAATTGAAATAAAAATCAATCACACAAATTAATAGTATCAATTAATTTTTTAATTGGATCAATTAATTTTTTAATTGAGTGTCAATTAATTTTTTAATTGATACTATCATTTCTGTGATTGAAGACATTTCAATTAAAAAATTAATTGGATCAATTAATTTCGTGATTGAATCAGAAAAATATTTTTTGTGTGTGGGCTTGTCATAGGACGGATGTCCACCATTTCAACAGCCGTTGCACTGAATTTGCATCACTTCTTATTCTGTGATTCAAATTCAGTGTTTTGGATGTGAATTAAAAAAATGTTGTCATATTTTGACAAATAAATAGTTTTTAAAATTTTTATAATTTTTAATGGATTCTAACGCTTGTCCGAAACGTACAATATTTCTTGAATTGATGTAGAATTTTTTTCGACCAAATTTCAATAATTCGTACCATTTTTTTTAAAACTTACTATGTTTTTAACCTTTTTGAAAGAACAAAATTAAATTTACCCATTAAAAATAAAAAAAGCTAGTTATAAATAATTGAATTAAAAGAACTTCCTGTGTAGTTAAAATAAAGAACATTTTTGGGAGTACATCTTTTGGAAGTGCTTTTAAAGTTGTGCCTTTGGAAGAACTTCCAAATTTTTTGCTGGGCAATTAAGAAATTAATTTGATTAATTTAAATTAATTTTTTTTAATGGAGAATAGTTTTAATTTGCAATTAATTCTGAGATTGATATTGGAATTTTCGTGATTGATGAAATTTCACTAAAAAAAATTGAAAAATTGAATCAATCAATTTTGTGGGTGAATCATGAAGTTTCTCGCTGATTGAAGTAATTTCAAATGAAAAATAATTGGGCCAATTAATTTCGTTATTGAAAAAAAAAATATATATTATTTTCTGCGATAACAATTTCAAAACAAAAAAAAAATATATTTATTGATTAAATATTTAATTTTATTACATTTAGGTTCAATTAATACTGATTCAATTAATCATTTAATTGAATACATTTTTTTAAATTCACTAAAGATTATATTTAACAAATAGTTGGTGACATTTTTTTCTGTGTAAGTTTCCTTAGTTTGTATGGTAGCAATGTTACCATGGTAATTATGATTTCCTCTTTGGAAAATTCCATTGTATTTGGGGCTATATATAGCGCCAACATGTCAATACATGGGAGTTGTTTGTTTGGTAAATTAGATCATAACTAATTATAGATTGATTGGTTGCCTGTTTAGATAGTTGTAAAACAAAAGGGTTGTTGGCCTCCAAATCAATTATAGCCATTTACATAGAGTTTTGCAACTCTATTCCATGAGCCTATATATAATGAAATAAAATCCTTGGAAGGATAAATCAATAACGTGTGTAAGCATTTGAAAGCCGTACCGGAAGCAATGCATTGATTATCCGGAGAATTTAGTTCATTGACATTATGCCAATACAAATGGAGATTGGTAATGATGTGTAGTAAAAACAAAGCGTTGCGGGGTCAGGAGAGGATTTGAAATGGGATCTTTATTTATATAATTTTATTTAGTTTACTTAACTTTGAAGAAATTTAATATAAGACATATTATTACAATTATATAAAAGCTTATTGGAAAAATAAGATGAAGGAATTTGATTTATTAAGTTATTGAAAAGAAAATGTCAGATATCAATATATACACGCCTAGCTATGTATGTTTCAACGCTGGTAACTTTAGTACTGATCTAGCGGGGGGATCACTAATGGAGACAACATTCAAGAATTTCCGTTCACTAACTGATTAATTTAATTCAGTTCGATGTAATTTAATTTATTTTAATTTACATTGTAATTTACATTTTTTATTGAACAAATTTAAGACAAAAGAATTACTTTTTTAGTGCACATTGGGGCGCCCGCTGCGTTCAGATTCTTCAGCAGTCATATCGTGGCATGGAAATTAGTTTTCTTTTTGTTTTCAAAACAATAAATGAAGCTTCCTTCAAAACTGTTGATTTCCGACACATGTCAAACTTCTACACTCATTTTTAAACCCTTCACCACTACTGTGCTACAAGGTATAATAAGTTTCTGCATTTGTTCGTAAGGCCAGGAAGGAGCAATCGTTTAGTTCACGGAAAAATTCCCAATTAAAAACTTGATTGAAGTTGAAAACTTTTTCAATTCAAAAATTAATTGATACTATTAACCTTTTAATCAAACTAGAAACATTAAGTCAATTAATTTAATGATTGAAAGTTTTAAATTTTCAATAAAAAAATTAATTGATACAATCAACTTAGTAATCAAAATTATGGATATTTTTTTTTTAATTCTTAATTAAAAATTTTTTATGAATCTATGAATTTTTTAATCAAACCAAAAAGAATTAAAAATTGTTATAGAAAGTGATTGATATATAGTATAGCGATCAAAAATAGTTTCGTTTTTAATTAACAAATTAATTGAATTTAGCAATTAGCATCAGTTATAATTTTAAAACTTCATACATCGGAATGAGTCTCGTAAAACTTGCCAAATATATATCAAATTCCGATTTAGATATAGCTAAAAAAAATCTTTCGCCCGATATGCACTTATTTTGATCGAGGAATATCTTTGGTAGTGCCGTTATGTGTGTAATATATATAGCTACAAAATATATCCTTCACCCGTGTGTGAAGGATATATTTTGTACACGCAAAAAAATAATTCTTTCCTCCCAAACGAAATTTTAGACAAACAAAGTTCGTTTCTCATTTGCTTTTCGCTGTAAGGAAGTGTATTTGGAAGAAAAGTATATACTTTTTGTGATAAACGTTTATTCTTTTCCAGGATGTAAAAACAATTTCATAAAGACTAACTCAAAAAAAAATTTTTTCTGGCTAATTGCATTTTCCCTCACATCTTTCTCACTTCCACGAAGATTTTTAGTTCTTAACACCTTTTTCTGTAATACAAACAATGTAGAAGAAATTATACGATTTTATAAATTTTTAAAATTTTTTTTACCTTTCGCCTGGACGGAGAATCGAACCGCGGACCATGCACTTTGTAAGCCAACACACTAACCACTGAGCTATGTACCTGTTATGGTCATCAATAGATAAATATCCATATAAGTTATATTTATATAGCATAGCTTGCGGCGCCCACGAACCGAATAAACAAAGTTTGTTTAACAGAAACAAACATTTAGTTTGGCACCGTGGAGCAGTGGTTGCTACGTCTGACTCTCATGCCAAGGGTCGTGGGTTCGATCCCTGCTTCGACCAAAGTTGTTTTTTTTTTTTTTTTTTTTTTACATACATTCTACATATGTTCGGAAGATTCCGAAAAAAATGTTCAACATTACATTGTACTATATTAAATTTTGAACTGTAAAATGTGTTTTATTAAAGACCAAAAGTCAGAAAAGAACAGTGTTTGATATAAACGAAATGGACTCTGTTGTTGTTTCAAAAATAACTTTTTTTATTGAAAAAATAAAAACTTTGTAACAAACGAATTTTTTTGGTGATAAAAGTTTAAAATTTTCGAAGCAATTCAAAAAACTCTAGCAAAAGAAAAACGTTTTCGGTACACGTTTTCCAAACGTTTTTTTTCTTTGCGTGTAGCTATCTCTGTTATGTGAGTCTTTAGCGGCGTTTGACATGGCCGTCCGGCTTACTACGGCGATCTCAGTGGGTGTGGGACTCAACCCGCCTATATCAAACCCAGGGCACTAACATTGAAGAATTTGAACTTACACAAAACAAAACGAACGATACCTGACGAACTTAAAAGGGAAAACATTGATCCAGATTTACAAGGAAAATTTTGGTATTTTGACCATTTTTGTCGAAATCAGAAAAACATATATATGAGAGATATATCTAAATCTGAACCGATTTCAACCAAATTTGGCACGCATAGCTACAATGCTAATTCTACTCCCTGTGCAAAATTTCAACTAAATCGGAGTTAAAAATTGGCCTCTGTGGCCATATGAGTGTAAATCGGGCGAAAGCTATATATGGGAGATATATCTAAATCTGAACCGATTTCAACCAAATTTGGCACGCATAGCTACAATGCTAATTCTACTCCCTGTGCAAAATTTCAACCAAATTGGGGTAAAACTCTGGCTTCTGGGGCCATATAAGTCCATATCGGGCGAAATATATATATGGGAGCTATATCTAAATCTGAACCGATTTCTTCCAAAATCGATAGGGTTCTATTCTGAGCCAAAATACATACTTGTGCCAAATTTGAAGTCGATTGGACTAAAACTGCGACCTAGACTTTGATAAAAAAATGTGTTCACAGACAGACGGAATGGCTATATCGACTCAGGAGCCCATCCTGAGCATTTGTGCCAAAGACACCATGTGTCTATCTCGTCTCCTTCTGGGCGTTGCAAACATATGCACTAACTTATAATACCGTGTTCCACAGTGTGGCGCAGGGTATAAAAACGATAAAAAAAATTCAAACTATCAACGCAAAACTGATTTTTTAATAATTTTCTTGATACATATTTTTATGAAAATTTAGTTAGGAGTATACAAGTACACACTGTAATGGCAGACTTTCCACTGGAACAGTTGAGATTTAGATAAGGCACCGTTTTGTGTATATGTCGCCCGATTTAGGTATTATCACAAAATGCACAATTGGCCGCCTATCTTGGTAAGATCTAGCCCATATTCTTGTAAAATCGCCAAGAAATTGTAAAAGTGCCACAAATATACCACTGCGTTTAATACATATGTGTCACGATAGAACATAAATGCAGTCTGTAAAATTGCATAAAAATAATTTTAGCTTTAAATATTTCTCTTTTTGTTTTACTAACATTGTGCTTTTTCCCAGGACGTTAGTCCATATAAATTTTATTCCTAGAAATTTTGTGGGAGTGTAAAAATCAATTCTTCAAATCTTTTTTAAATATATGTATGTACATATGAGTATATAAACCTTTTTATGTGGCATCAACAATGTTAGACCCGCCCGTATTTAGACTTTTCATACTTATTTAAATTATATGAATTAGAGCTATTTAGATGTCAGATCGGGGTCTTTTCAGTTGTAACAACACCCTATATATAAGAAGCAGGAAACCCCCGGCCATAGAACTTGTTGTTCGTTCATATGTGATAAATCTTCGTTTAAATTCAGTTTTGAAAGGGTTTTGAAATAAATTATAATATTAATATGAGTAATCGCAGGCTATTAGAAAACCATCAATTTTTTTCACGAAATTTTTAATTTTTGTTACCTTTATTACAGCAAAAACCGGTAAACATAATCCCAAACAAATTGATGCATACATTTAATAGATAAACAATATACATTGCCAACAAATGTTTCTTTCATTAGACCACGAAATTTTAATTAATTGTGCACAGAATAATGCATGAATGATACTATGAAAGGAAAAATCCTCGAAATATTTTATGTTTAGTATTTTTACTAAACATAAATAATTAAAAATATGGTGATTTGCAAACTTCATATACAAATGTATGGTTAGACTTGAGTGATTTTTTCCTTGGTCACAATGTAGAATAAATACTCACATTCGATACTTGTGCTTAATTCTACAAAGACATCCGATTTATCATTAAATATCTCTATACATATATTAATAATTTGTTCAAAGTATAAAAATTAGGTATGGGATTACTGTAAACACAGGGATTGTCATTCACATACCAATCAGCAAGAGTTTTCATTTGCGGTCAGCAAGAGTTTTCATTTTCGAAAAATTTTAAATTTAGTAATACTAAAAAATAGAAATCGTTAAAAAAAAAAACAAAAAGATCCAATTTAAATCTCCAATTAATTTACAAAATTCATTTTAAAATAATTTAATTGGTATTAGTACGAGTACAACAGCCTCACAATTGCATCCGTCAGAAGGCGATGTTGCATTTGTTTGCACAAATAATCTGAATTATTTAAACAAAGCGATCTCAAAGATTAAATATGATATACTATATGTATTTAAAAATATTTCAATTATTTTGTTTTGATTATGCCAAATGTTTATTTATTATAATTCTAAACATTCCACAGGCATCTGAGCCATTTGTTTGTTGCAAGTAAAATTCTCGTTCTTTTTGTATGGTTTTGTTGGTGATATATCCTAAACAAAATACAGCTGCCATTAGGCGGCTGTGGCAATACAATTTTGTTAATTATGGTGTGAGAATAGCTAAATATTTTTTTTGCAATCTAATATTGCGGAACAGCTATTACACGGTAATACATTTTGATTTGCACAATAAAATGGGTTAGGTTGCATGTTTCCAATAGCATACGAAGCAATTTTACATTGTTTCCCATCCTTTTCTAGTTCCGTGTTCTGAGTGTATAAACATGTACAGATATTAAATTTGGTAGTCGAAATGTGTTGTCATATTTTGTGGTGGTTAAATTGTATGGGCCGATGTTGAATGTGAACCACACCTAAACGCCAAGTTTTTTTCGGAATTTTATTTGACATTTCTCTATTTCAGACTTACTCAATTTGAACCATGGAGAGATACACAACCCAACAACGTGTTAAAGTTATCCAGACTTATTATGAAAATGGGCGTTCAAATCAAAATGCATATCGTGCACTTCGTGATTTTTTTGGTCAATTTGATCGTCCAGATGTGCGTACAATCGCAAAAATCGTGGAAAAATTCGAGCAAACCGGGTCTGTAGAAGATGTGAGAACACCAGTGCATGCTCGTACAGCTCGTACTGCAGAAAATATTGCTGCTGTTCGCGATAGTGTGGCTGAAGAGCCGTCCACCTCAACTCGTCGTCGTGCCCAACAATTGCACCTCTCACGCTCGTCGTTGATGAACATTATGCATAAAGACTTGCATTTACACGCTTACAAGGTGCAATTGGCTCAAGAACTAAAGCCTCTTGACCATTCCAAACGTCGTGAATGGGCAGAATGGTTCCAAGAAATGGCAACAGTGGATGATCAATTTTCGAAGAAAATCCTCTTCAGTGATGAGGCACATTTTCACCTCGGTGGATTCGTCAATAAACAGAATTGCCGCATTTGGGCGAATGAGAATCCAAGAGTGACTGTCGAAAAACCAATGCACCCACAAAGAGTGACTGTTTGGTGCGGTTTATGGGCTGGCGGCATCATCGGGCCGTATTTTTTCCAAAATGAGGCGGGTCAGGCAGTTACTGTGAATGGTGTTCGCTTTTTTTTGCCCCAAATTGGAAGATATGGATGTGGACGATATGTGGTTTCAGCAGGACGGTGCCACATGCCACACAGCTAACGAAACAATGGCTCTTTTGCGCAACAAATTCAATGGCCGTGTTATCTCACGTAATGACGATGTCAATTGGCTGCCAAGATAATGTGATTTGACACCGTTGGACTTTTTTCTTTGGGGTTATTTGAAAGAAAAGGTGTACGTCGATAAACCAGCAACAATTCAAGAGCTAAAGGATGAGATAATTCGGCACATTAACGGCATAGAAACTCCATTATGCCTCAGCGTCATCGAAAATTTGGACCATCGGATGGAGGTGTGCCACCGAGGTCGCGGCGCTCATTTGGCCGATATTTTGTTCCATACATAATTGAGTAATACCAATATATCATAATAAAATAAAATTACAATAATTTCCTAAATAGTTTGTTTTTTTATTCAAAATCAACATCGGCCCTTGAAATTTAACCACAGATGTCATTGAAGTTGTCCACATTCAGTGCTACTAAAAACATATCTGGCCTAATTATTGTTGGAAAAGTCAATAAAATCATGGACAAGGTTTATCACTTTTTATAACCTCCACTATAGGATGAGGGGTAAAAAAAATGTCATTCCGTTTGTAATGTCGACCGTATGTCTGTTAGTATGAGAAAAAGGTCGTCGGGATGGGTGTCGATTTCAGTCATATTGGACCATAACCGGAACCGTGAGGCGATTTTGGTACTATTCGGATGCAGTCTGAGGGAGCCAACGAATCCTCGGGTACAGATCGCAGACCAAAGACCAATCGGAACTGTGGAATGTATCCGGCGAACGTTCTCAGAGGAATACGAGGTGAAACGTGATTGCCAACATTGTCACCCTCTTTAACAATTATAGCAATTATACACAATGTCGAATTATTAGGTCGATTCGACGCTGAAACACATTTAAGCCCTTTTTGCAAATAAGATTTAATTCCCAAATCTTCCCAAATGAATTATTAATTTTTATTGCCTCTATTATTAATTAATTTCCTACCCATACCCATACTATTGTATTGTACAGATTTTCAATTTATTTAACAGTCTGAGACTGCGGAAAGATATAAAAAAAAAATGTGTTTATAATATTAATCGATTCACAAATGTCAGTGTTTTTCGATACAATGGATTTGCTTAAATGTTGCATTTATGGCATTGATTTTATATCTTTTACTGGTTTTCATTATCAAATATTTTACACTTACATAAATAGTAAACTCTATATACACTGAAGAAAATATTGACCTAATATAGAAGATTATGCAACTTAAATTTTAGGACTCAAAATTTACGCAATGCTAAGGACAAAATTCTTTAAAATAATGAAATTTTAATTAAAAGAAAGTTTATAATCCTTGCTTCAAAATTTTTTTCATTAAATTTAGGACACAAATCTTGAAATTTTGCGTCCCTCTGTTGAAGTTGTATATCTTTGAAGTAAGTCAAATATTCATTAAAATTAAGAAAAACATTTTTAATTTAAAGAAATCGTCTTTATATCAACTGACTATTGAATATTTAAATTTAAGATAAAAATGCTTCAAATGTAGGCTAAGACTTATTTTAAGGATTTGCATCTTTGGTTTAAAGTTTTTTTAGCATTAAGAAAACAGTTTTTAATTTAAAGTACTTGGCATAATTTGGATTTTGAAACTGGAATTTGTTTGTACATGAATAATTTTATTAATATATCGTAAACAGAGAATAAAAATACGATGAATGAGATCTGTATCAAATTTTAATTTCATCTATCCTAGATTTAAAGCCAGGGAGGTTCCTAAAAAATGTCTTTATTTTAAAGAAGCCGCATATTTGGCTCGGAATCAATACCAAAAACCTTAAAGGAAGGTCAAAATCTTTGGATCCAAGTAAACTTTTTTTTTTTTGAGTGTATGATTACATTCTGTGGTATTCCAAGTGCGATTATAATTCTGACCCCTCTATAGCAATGCACCTGGAATAAGGGGAATTGACTCCCATTTTGTTGGTAACTTTTGATTTTGATAAGAAATATCGATATACCATGTTTGGATATACTCGACTGATTGTAAATAATTTTTGCCGCAAATTTTCAATTTCCACCCACAGCGCTATGTTTCCCAAATATTCCACTGTGCATAGCTTTAATTTGTTATAATTGTAAATATGTTTGTAAATCGAAATAATCTGTTCATCTATGTACCGGCAATAAACACTCAATTAGAAACATTGCCACTAGATGAAATCAATGATCATTTTTCGCAATGGCATTTGCCGTGGTGGGGTGTTGCGTATGATTGCTGGCAATGTCAAAACTGAAATATCGTTCATTCGTCACCATGACATTGAAAATCAAGCAAAACAAAAACACAAATTTCCACCTGTCGACTTCTTAAAACTGCAAGAATTTTTTTTGTAATTACAATACAATGGCAACGGACGATGACATCTCATTGGCGACAATTGCGAAGAACAAAAATAATTGACGTGAAATTGGGAGAGGGGCAGTAATACTGACAATAAAAAAACAACTGCAAAATAAAATGGATTTGTTAGAAGGAAAATTGTACTAATACTAAAAGATTAATAAAATGAAAACTACATGTTTATCCCGGCAAATAAAAAAAAAAAAAAAAACAATACACTTGCAATAAATATACAATAACATTTTTTCGAGTCGTAGCGAGTATTACGACTACTAGAGCACAAAGGAATGATAACAATATCGGCGAATTCAAAAAGAATAAAAGATAACAGCAACAACTATTAAGAATAACAATGAAACAATAATAACGCCACTAGCTTTTGTAAACTAAAAGAGACAATAACATGAACAGCAAAAAGTGTCATCAGAGAAATTGTGCGAAAAAGTACAAGGTCAATATTATGTGGTTGCTGCATTTGCTGCTGATGCCTTTGTGTTTGCTCTCTGTTGGGAGAAAAAAAAGTAAAAATGGAAACAAAAAACAGTGCCACAAAACATACATATGGCGGCCAAAATTACACTACGTTTGTCTAGTGTAATTTTTATACCCGCCACCATTGGAGGGGTATACTAACTTTGTCATTCCTTTTGCAACGCATCGAAATATTGGTCTCAGATCTAATAAAGATATCAGTGCACTCACGGTAACGTGAGCTAATTAAAACCAAGAGAGTTCACGTTAGTACACTCACGGTAACGTGAACTAATTAACACCAAGAGAGTTCACGTTAGCGAAAATGTTCACATTAGCGAACTTTGAATTTCAGAACAAATCATAGCCATATTCAGGAGTTTTACACGTTCTAGCGTGATAGTTTTTTATTATTTATTTATTTATTAAATTTAACTTAGCTTATATAAATATAAGGCAAGTATAAAGAAAAAAAAAAGAAATAGCATTAGCTACAAAGGCTATCAGCTAAACATTTTGATAAAATATAAAGGGAAACAGTGAAAATTTGATTTTACATATTATATAATTGTGTTGGTACGAGAAATGAAATTATATACTCTATTTATGTTATCTAAAGAAGGTATTTTTTTAAAATGTTAATTCCTTTATGTTGGAGCACCATTTTGTCTTGATATGTAAGAAAGCAGCACGTTTCAAGAAGATGTTTAATGGAGGTTGTATTTTTACATCTGCAGCATTCATTCTTTGTATTTTCGTTGAGTAGGTGCTGATGGGTGCTAATTGTGTGACCCATTCGTAGGCGAGAGAATATACGGATTTTCTTTTTGTCTGCATTTGTTGGATATTGAGGCGCGGCATAAGCCGGGTTAATATATGTATAGTGCTCGTGGTGGTAGTTTCTGAGATTAGACAATGTATTTTGTTTATGTGTTGTGATGATACATTTTTTAATGTCTTCTTTTTCGATCAATGTGTCAGTTAATATTGGCGAGGAACAAGCGAGTTTAGCCGCGGAGTCAGCAAGTATGTTTCCGTGTATGCCGGCATGTCCTGGTATCCAGAAGATTTTTAATTTGTTCTTGTTACAAGTTATGATGTCACGAATTTTATTTATACAGTTCCAACTTGAGTTGCATATATTTAAGACGCTTTTCAGGACCGACAAACTATCTGTGCATATGATAGTTTTTTTCTTTGATTTAGTTGCCAACTCTAGTGCATGTAATATTCCTGCAGCTTCTGCAGTAAAAATAGAGGCATGATTTGTTAGAAGTTTTGTCCCTAAAGTTTTACCTCGTTTATCAACTATGGCATACGCAGTATTATTTGAATCCTTGGATGCGTCAGTAAACCATATTTCCCAATCATCATGTTCGGCAGTAAAGATGTTGAAATGTTGTATATAAATTTCATTAGATGTGTTATCCTTACCAAAGGATGATAAGGAAGTATCGCAATTATTACTCGGAAACAACCAAGAGGGACGAGTGATTTTAAATTTTGGAATCTTTTGCCTGAGTTCGATGGGGTTTTTATGGAAACAGTCATATAAAACTGAAGGAATTTTCGGAGTTCTTTTGGCTGATATAATTTTTGATAAATCAAGGTCGACAATAGAATCACTAAGCGATAACACTTTAGGTACTAATCTGTTTTTTATTTCCGAGAATCTTTCTTCAATAGATGGAAGGCCAGATTCAATAAGCAAAGTTTTTATTGGCGTGGTTCTATAGGCATATGTGCTGGCCCTTATGCAATCATGGTAAACTGAATTAATAATTTGTAGTGTAGTTTTAGGGCTGTTACCAAACAGATATAGTCCATAATCAATCTTACTCAAGACTAAGGTTTTCACGAGATGGATCAATGTGTTTATATGCGCAAAACTTTTGTAGGACAAATATTTAATGATATGTGAGCGACGAACTAGGTCATTCTTCAATTTTTGGATATGCTGTTTCCAACGATATTTTTTATCGAAGATTATACCTAAGATTTTTAAAGATGGTACTAGCGGTATAACAATGTCATTGATTGTGATCTCGCTGGGAGAACAGTTTTGTTTTCTACATATATGAAGAATGGAGGACTTACTTAGGGATATTTTAGCACCAGAAATTTTTGTCCAATTGTTGATAGCATGAGTAATTTCCTTGAAGATCTCGCTGGTTTTGTTATTGTCAGAGTTCATACTAAGCACGAATAAGTCGTCGGCGTAGAGGCAATGATATAGCCTTGGTATTCTTGAAATAATTTCACTAATTTTATTAAAAGCGATTTGAAAAAGAACCACTGATAATGGTGAACCTTGGGGTATGCCGTTACTTAACGGATAGTTATCAGATAAAATATTGTTAACACGTACTCTGAAACTGCGTCCGGTAAGGAAAGATTTTATGAAGTTGAGTATTTTTGAGCATATGCCCCAATCTTGTAGGGCTTCAAGAATTACATGCGATCCTATGCGATCAAAAGCCTTTTCGAAGTCAATAGCTAAGATCGATACATGATTTCTGGCTGATAACGCTTTGGTAGCGTAGTAGTCAATATGGAGTAAAGCATCTGTACAGCCAAGGCTGGATTTGAACGCCACCTGATTTTTGGCAATTAATTTTTTTACTTTCAGAAACCAAGATAAACGGTTTGCGATTATACGATCCATAAGTTTAGAAATGCAAGAAAGTAATGAAATTGGTCTTTAGCCCGAGTATAACGATTTGTTTTTGTTTGGCTTAGGTATTGATACAACAATTGCCGATTTCCAGGAATGTGGAATGTTTCCAGTATCAAGTATCGTGTTAAATAAATTCAGCAGTTGTTCCATACTTGGGTTGGATAAGTTTTTAATCATGGAATACGAAATAGAATCATGGCCAGGTGTGTTACCCTTGACTTTTTTCAGAGCCAGAGATAATTCTGGCAGAGATATATCTTTATCAATAATTGACGCAGGTTTGTTTTTCGGTCTCTCGCAGAAGTTGTTTAGAAATCTTGATTTAGCAGCGCGAAATTCAGAAGAAAAATTGGCATCTAGTGCCTCATCTGCCCATCTTGAACCAAAATAATTTGCAATATCAGCTGCGTTAGTTAAAATCCCATTCTCTGTTTCGATAGCTGTTATTAAGTTGTTCGTATTTTTTCCAGATAATTTATTGATTTTGGCCCAGATGGTGGATAAGGTGGAATCTCTGTTTATATTTCCTGTGTAATTGTAGAAACAAGTAATTTTAGCTTTTCTACTCTCATACCTGAATTTTGCATTTGCTTTCTTGAAAGCTATAAGGTTGTCTATCGAAGGTCTGTTTCGAAAAGATCGATATGTTGCTATTTTCCGTTTTCTTAGTGCAGCTAAATCTTTGGACCACCATGGAACAAAGCGTTTATCACTAGTAACTTTCGTGGGAATGTAACGGTTAGCAGCTTTCCGTATTGCTTTGGTGATAACAGCATTTTTTTATTTTTGTTATTAGAAATATTAAAAACTTAAATTTTATTTCATAAAAAAATGTAAACAAGGATCGGAAAAATAAGAGTGGATATGGAATTATAAAGAAATTTAAATTAATAATTAAAGTTCACGGAAAAAGCTAAACGAGAAAAATCCATAGGTGTATTTGAAATTATATTTGGCATTCTTAACACGGTTGCTACTCGGGCCAAAAATAATCTACCAAAATTTGGAGAACATTTTACCAAAAAACTGCCAAACAAAAAAATCTTATTATGCAAAATTTTATTTCTATAGAAAATTTTGTCAACATTTTATTTACTTATTACGTCTATGAATTACAATTAAAAAAGTAAAAAATTTTGCCAAAATTTTTTTCTATAGAAAATTTTGGAAAAATTTTATTTCTACAGAAAATTTTGTCAAAATACAGAAAATTTTGTCAAATTCTCATTTCTATAAAAAATTGTGTCAACATTCTATTTCTATAGAAAATTTAGTCAAAATTTTATTTCTATAGAAAATTTAGTCAAAATTTTATTTCTATAGAAAATTTTGTCAAGATTTCATTTCTATAAAAAATTTTGGCAAAATGTTATTTCTATAGAAAATTTTGGCAAAATTTTATTTGTATAGAAAATTTTCACAAAATTGTTTTTATAGAAAATTTTGTCAACATTTTATTTATTTATTTATTACGTCTATGAATGACTATCCTTACAGACTAGCAGAATTAAAAGTAAAAAATTTTGTATTTTTTTTCTATAGAGAATTTTGCAAACATTTTATTTCTACAGAAAAATTTTGGCAAAATTTTATTTCTATAGAAAATTTTGGCGAAATTTTATTTCTATAGAAAATTTTGGAGAAATTTTATTTCTATAGATAATGTTCACAAAATTGTTTTTGTAGAAAATTTTGTCAACATTTTATTTATTTATTTATTTATTTATTACGCCTATGAATTACAATCCTTACAGACTAGCAGAATTAAAAGTAAAAAATTTTGTCAAATTTTTTTCTATAGAAAATTTTGCAAAAATTTTATTTCTACAGAAAATTTTGTAAAAATCTCATCTATATACAACATTTTGTCAAAATCGTATTTCTATAGAAAATTTTGTCTAAATTTTATTTCGATAGAAAATTTTGTCAAAATTTTATTTCTATAAAAAATTTTGGCAACATTTTATTTCTATAGAAAATTTTGCAAAAATTTTATTTCTACAGAAAATTTTGTAAAAATCTCATCTATATAGAAAACGGTGTCAAAATTTTATTTCTACAGAAAATTTTGTCAAAATCTTATTTCTATAGAAAATTTTGTCAAAATTTTATTTCTATAGAAAATTTTGGCGAAATTTTATTTCTATAGAAAATTTTCACAAAATTGTTTTTGTAGAAAATTTTGTCAACATTTTATTTATTTATTTGTTACGTCTATGAATTACACTCCTTACAGACTAGCAGAATTAAAAGTAAAAAATTTTGTAAATTTTTTTCTATAGAAAATTTTGCAAAAATTTTATTTCTACAGAAAATGGTGTCATTTCTATAGAAAATGGTGTCAAAATTTTATTTCTATAGAAAATTTTGCAAAAAATTTATTTCTACAGAAAATTTTTTCAAAATTTTATTTCTACAGAA
Source organism: Haematobia irritans (assembly GCF_050003625.1). Lineage (NCBI taxonomy): Eukaryota > Metazoa > Arthropoda > Insecta > Diptera > Muscidae > Haematobia > Haematobia irritans. Next base: position 182,767,764 of record NC_134399.1, read on the forward strand.
AATTTTGTCAAAATCTTATTTCTGTACAAAATTTGTCAAATTTTATTTCTATAGAAAATTTTTACAAAATTTTATTTCTATAGAAAATTTTGTCAAAATTTTATTCGTATAAATAATGTTGTTAAAATTTTATTTGTTGCAGAATTAAAAGTAAAAATTTTTTGTCAAAAAATTTTTTTTCTATAGAAAATTTTGCAAAGATTTTATTTCTACAGAAAATTTTGCAAAGATTTTATTTCTACAGAAAATTTTGTTAAAATTTTATTTCTACAGAAAATTTTGTCAAAATTTTATTTCTATAGAAAATTTTCACAAAATTGTTTTTGTAGAAAATTTTGTCAACATTTTATTTATTTATTTGTTACGTCTATGAATTACACTCCTTACAGACTAGCAGAATTAAAAGTAAAAAATTTTGTAAATTTTTTTTCTATAGAAAATTTTGCAAAAATTTTATTTCTACAGAACATTTTGTAAAAATCTCATTTCTACAGAAAATTTTGTCAAAATTTTATTTCTATAGAAAATTTTGACAAAATTTTATTTCCATAGAAAATTCTGACAAAATTTTATTTCCATAGAAAATTTTGCCAAAATTTGATTTCTGTAGAAAATTTTGTCAAAATTTTATTTCTATAAATAATTTTGTTAAAATTTTATTTGTATAGAAATTACTATTTTGACAAATGTTAATTTCTATAGAAAATTTTGAATTTTTTTTAGAACATTTTGTCAAAATTTTATTTCTATAGAAAATTGTGACAATTTTTATATAGAAAGTTTTGCCAACATTTTATTTCTATAGAAAATTTCGTCAAAATTTTATTTTTATTTATGAATTTCAAAATCTACCAAACCATTAAACATTTTATCAATCTACCAAGCAGTAAAAAATCTACCATTTTTAGTAGAATTCTACCAACTGTTGCAAACGCGATGTGAACCTGCTTTTAAAGTCAAATTTCAGTGTGCCTAACACTGATAAAATGAAATTGTTTATGTTAGAGAGCTTTCAAGTTTGTTCACGTTACGGAGTAATAAGTGTAAGAAAAAGTGTGTTCATATTACCGCTAATGCATTGCATATAAATTCTTAGTCGTGGTGAAATTCGTAGTTGACCTAGCGATTTCCGTGCGTCGTTCCGTCTGTTGAAATCACCCTAACTTCCAAATGCAACAAGTGATCAGGTTGAAACCTGGCAAGCATCGTTGTTATTGATGTAGGTCGGATGGTATTGCAAAAGGGGCATATCGGACTACTTTTGGGTATAGTTCCCATATAAACCGATCCCCAGATTTGACATCGGGAAGAGCTAACCGGTTGAGATTGGGTACTTGATGTCTGGTATATGTCCTCTAACAACCATACAAAAATTGATCCATAACGATCCATAATTATATATGAGCCACCATATAAACCGATCCGCATATTTCACTGTAGGATCCTCTTGATGAAGTAAATTTCATCCGATCCGACTGAAATTTGGCACGTCGTGTCAGTATAGGTCTTCTAAGAACCATGCAATAATTGGTCTATATCTCACGTAAACATATTCCCCATATTTGATTGTGGATCCTCTTGGAGGAGCAAATTTCATCAGATTCGCATCAGACATCAGTATATGTACGAGGGTTGCCTTTTATATTTTGGAGTTGGGCAACCTTAGTGTTGCAATCTATCGTAAAGCTTGACATTTTTGAGGTTATGCGTACTCAGAACGTTTTAACATACGAGATTACTGATTCCAAAAAAATGAAATTAAATCCTGAACATTTTCGTGCGATTAGTTTTTACAACTTTCAATGTAGATTAACTCAACAAAAGTGCATTCTATTCAATTTTTGGCGATGAAGCTCTGTCAAAGATCATGGAATTACACAGAGGCTCCAGTATTTTGAACCTAAAAATTCCGTTTTTGAGTGTACCCGTAATTTCTCTTCGTAACTGCATTCCCTATCAAATTCTACGATTTTGCTTGAAATTTTGCACCAGGAGTCTTGTGAGTAGTACAGTTTTTTGACACAGATAACGATTTAAAAAATCAAATTAAATTTCTTTTTCAAGTTCAATTAGTATAAAATTCAGGAAAAATATTCAGTTAGGCCTTCGCTTTTCCAAATCCGAATTGCCGGGCCTCACGCTTGACACCTGCCATCAAATTTTGTACAGCTACCTTGTCCACCTTCTTCGCCGCAGAAAGCCAGTTTGCCTTGCTGCTGCTCGTCCTTAGCAGTTTTTTTGGTCTTCTTTAGGTTCCGCTTGACAATAGCCCAGTATTTCTCAATTGGGCGGAGCTCTGGCGTGTTGGGAGGGTTCTTGTCCTTGGGAACCACCTGCACGTTGTTGGCGGCGTACCACTAAATGGCCTTTTTACCGTAATGGCAAGATGCCAAATCCGGCCAAAACAGTACGGAACAACCGTGTTTCTTCAGGAAAGGCAGCAGACGTTTATTCAAACACTCTTTCACGTAAATTTCTTGGTTGACAGTCCCGGAAGCTATGAAAATGATGCTTTTCAAGCCACAGGTACAGATGGCTTGCCAAACCAGATATTTCTTTGCGAACTTTAACAGTTATATGTGCTTGAAAATATCTGCTACCTTTCCCCTTCCTTTTGTCGTATAAAACTCCTGTCCCGGAAGCTGCTTGTAGTCGGCTTTGACGTAGGTTTCGTCGTCCATTACCACGCAGTCAAACTTCGTCAGCATCGTCTTGTACAGCCTCCGGGATCGCGCTTTGGCCGTCGTATTTTGTTTATCATCGCGATTTGGAGTCACTACCTTCTTGTAAGTCGATAGTCCGGCTCGTTTTTTGGCTCGATGCACGGTTTTAGACGATACACCCAGCTTATTTGCGGCATCTCGGAGAGAGAGGTTAGGGTTTCGCTTGAAACTACCGGCAACTCTCTTTGTCGTCTCAGCGGCTTCCGGTTTTCGATTTCCCCCCGATCCAGACTTCCAGGCTGTCGACAAACGTTCCCCAAACACTTTAATTACATTTGTAACGGTTGATTTGGCAACTTTTAGCGATTTTGCCAGCTTTGCGTGCGAGTAGCTCGGATTTTCGCGATGCGCGAGCAAAATTTTGATACGCTGCTCTTCTTGCTTGGACGGCATTTCGACAACTGAAGAGTGAATTCCAAAATCAAAATAGAAGCAACATTCTACACACACACACCTTCAAAATGAGGGGTGTTCAGGTTTTTTAAATGCAATATTGAAAGAAATACGTCAATTTTATATTGACCAAATTTTGACCGTATCACCCTTTAGCCCGTGGACGCACTAGGAACCCACAAATTTGCAAAGTTAGAGGAAAACACCTCAGCTTTCACGCAAAGAAAACATTATGTTGATATCTTTATCCGTTCAAAAGTTGCAGAGTTATTTCCAAAAAAGCGATTTGGAACCACTGTGCGGCATTCGATAGTAGATGATAGTCTACACAATCCATGGTGGAGGGTACATACGATTTGGGCTGGAGGAACTTTCAGCCGTATATACTATTATTCATTAATGTGATAGACTTCACACCAAAAAGGATAACATTATTATACTCTCAGATTTAAAAAAAAACATAAACAAATAAATTTATATAAAGGAAATTGTAGGCTTCATCCATTTAATTTGTAGCGGAGTATTTCACATCATAGATATGGCTAACAAAATCACACTAAGCAAATAAACACAAAAATATACCTATGTTCGGTTTACAATAACAACAACAGCAAAGAAAGAAAGAGTGTAAATAGCCATTGGTTCTACACCACGGGAAGAGACATACTAACAAAAATCTCCCACAGGTTAAGTGAGTGAACATGCCATTACTTGTTTGTGAAAGTACGTGTATGGTGTGTGTGTGTGTGTGTGTTTGTTTTTGTGTAATGTTATTTTATTACATTTATTAACCTATGATGGTGTTATTGTTCCTACTGTTATTGTTGTTGATATTTTATTCGCTTTTAGCAATAAATTCATCTGGCTCATGTACTCCCATCATCCGTGTGTGTGTGAGAGTGTGATATGTGCTTTACTACAATACTACTGTCATATGTCATGTTGTCGTGTCGGTGACGACAGTAGAAGTTCAGTGTGAATTGTTTGTTCGCTCTCAGTCATTCGTCATTTGGTATTGTGTATGTCTGACGGGGTTTAACACTTCCCATTCTTTATGAAAAAAAAAAAAAAACAAAAATTATTTGGCCATAAGGTTTAATCGTTTTCACAGATACTGTTTTTCTGGTCATTTAAGATTATATGGGGATATTTGTAGTTCGATTAAAATTGTATATACTAAAAAATGTTCATTGGAAAGAGGGATTTTAAAATCTCTTAAATTCATAATGTGCGGTTTTTAATTAAAATGCCTTTAGTTTCTTGTTATGATTTTGTCATAAAGCCCATTTATAGTATTTTTTTTCAACTTTTACAATTCAAACGAAAACTTTTTCAAACCAAATAAAACCTTTTCAAATTAAATGAATTTGTTTTTCATCAAATGAAAACATTTTTCAATTTGAATGAAAACCTTATAAAGTCACCTAGAGAACATTTCAAATAAATATAACTACACCCTAAAAAAAATCGCTTCTGTAACATATACCCCAAACACATTTTGCTTCAAGCATATATATTTTCAGAATTGGTCCAAACAAAATATTGTTTGTATTGTTCAAACATATTAGTTGTGTTCCTTTACTTTACTCGTAGTAAAAGAGAGAAATATTGAAAATGCTCTCAGATTTAAAAATTGGTTAAATGTACAGGAATGAAAATATAGTAAAAAAATAGTAAAAATGCCAAATAAAAAACAAAAGAAATATTGTGATTTGAAAAAATATTTTCAAAACATGGAAGCAGGTAAGTTAAATACTTTGATATCGCAATTATTTAGACAAATGGCAGATTTTTTGCAGCAAACTTTGAAATTGTTATTGCGATGTAAAGGAGGTTTTTACTGTGTTATTAATAGTAATCTTTGTGCAAAATTTTAAATCAAAGTAAAACTCAGGCTTCTGGTCCAAGTACAGTAATAGCGCATATTATCAGTATCGGAGAACTGCAACTGGTGACTTTTTTTCGTATTGCAATCTTTCTCACAAAATGTGAGTGAGTAAGACACCAATTGCCATGCGATCTTTTACATTGATACAAATAACAATGTTCGTATGCAGTGTCTTGCAATCTTAAACCAATCGACATCGCAACAACGCTCGGTAAACAAAAAACGAGTGTGGCACTTAAGTGTGATTGCACTCAACAACAACAATTACCAGCAGTTGGCATTAGCTCAAGAGAATTGAGAGAGTACCAAATAAGAGAATACCAAACTGCTGAGATATGGGTAATCAATTTGTGTGATTGCTTTACTGCGGTGTTTTCGAGAGACCAACACTCATACTAACAAACACCGACAGTCGTCGGTTGCATTGGCTATTGGTGGTTGAATTTTTTTTTTACCAATTTTAAGATTGCAAATATTGGTGTACTAAATACACTGGTCGGTTGCGGTAGATCGCAGCCGTTCTCTGATCAGTATCTTATATGAGGGATTTGTCATTCCGTTTGTAACACATACAAATTACGATTACTGACTATAGAAAGTATATATAGCTTTGATCAGGGAGAAATTATAAGACGATGTCCATCTGTCTGGCTATCTGTTGTAATCAGGATACACGTATTTTGTTTACAAGCAGGTCAAGTTCGAAGATGGGCTACATCGGACTATGCTTCGATTTTGCACCCATATAAACCGACCCCTTCAGCACATAGACATTAAAACCTTTATCCGATTTGCATGAAATTCAAAAAGTGGAGTGGTACTTTTGGTCCATTAATGGGTGTGCCAAATTTGGTGTGAGTCGGTCAATGTTTTGGTACTTTTTTCGAAAAAAGTGGTATTGGTTCGGCATTGTTTTGAAATTCCAAATTGTGGAATCCACATGTTTAATCTAAAGCACAAAGGTGCACATATTTTTCCTCTAGAATACGTGGAATGCAGTTAAGAAAATAGAACAATAATCGATCTTAAAACTGTCCTTCTAGATTCAAAATACAAACCCCACTTTGTTCAAATGTAGCAAAAAATAAATTGTAAGGCCCATATCTCGCAAATATTAGATATATTCGCATACACACACGCAATCTTTTTATGGAGGTTTATAAGTTCTATCCAGCAAATCAAAATTCATGAAAATCACTGCATAATTGCGCATTTGCCAAGTAAAACAAAATTTCATACATCCGAGGTGTCCAACTTCCAACGTCTATAGGCCAGCCCGTGAACCCACTAGGGACCAAACAAACCTGTAAACATAGAGAAAAACATCTCAGCTTTGACATAAAGGAAAAATTATGTTGATATCTTAATTCATTCAAAAGTTACAGAATTATCTCAAAAAAATGCGATTTGGAACTACTGTGGTTTGTAAAATTTATATTGAAATATGTCCCAAACATATGCTAGTTTTTGAACATTATATGTTTGCACTTAAAAATATTGTGTTAAAAAATTTGAGTTCCAAACATATAATTTTTACACCCAAATATATGAAAAACAGTATTTTTCGTTCGTGTAGTGTTTTTGGATGGATTGTCGCATTTATTCCCTCATAATTGGAATGCCAATAAAATTGTTCTTGTTGTATAGTGTAAAACATCTTATTAAATATAAATATGCAGTGATGCAAAAAAACAAAAATGTAAAAATCATTATTCCGTGAAAACGTTTAAGCGGGCATTTACGTTGAACATGAAAATCCCACATAAACAGATACGGTCGTTGGTCCCTAAAGCTTCTTGAAGCGCATAAATTTCTCTTTCGATTAAATGAAATTCCTTTAAATCCACACAAGCCGTAATGGAGTGCAAATATTTTGTTTGCTAAAGTATTTTTTTTTTTGTTTTTTGTAAAATGGATTCTGGCACATTGCGTAGGACGAAATAAGAGATAACCGAAAGAAAGAATGAAGAAAAAACAAAACGGGCCAACATCAGACAAGGGAATCATTGTTGTTCAGTTCAGTGCGTTATGAAGAGAGTTCAGTGTGTCAAGCATAGGACATTGAATATTGCTTTGTTCCAGAAAATTTCGTGTTTTATTAATGGCCTATTGGGATGGTATTGAAATAAATGCGGGTGGCAATTGAAATTAGAGTGTGGATGCAAGTAAAAGAGTGTTTAAACAAATTATTTATTGAACTGGAATACGCCCACCACAAAGGTTTTATTATTAGACATAAATACATTTAATTATGTTAATTGAATTAAAGACATGCTACTTTCGAAAAAAAAATAATAATTTCACAGCCAAATACAAAAGCCTTGTCCAACCAGAGTAAGGAGGAATTTTCGCTTGAGGGTGATATGGCAACATTTACGGGTATTATACAATGAGAGAAGTGTTCTTTTCTTAGGAACGAAATTTTAGAAAAAGTCTTCTTTTCTCCATAAAAGATATTAATTAAAAGCAAATACAATAGATTATAAATAATCTGTCACAAATTCAGGTTTATTTGCTTTTTATAACAAAGGGAAATTTCGTTTGTGCCAAATTTAAAAATATACGGTTAATATTGTCATAGTTATGAACATCGGGAGATGAAAATAATGAGACATATAGTGTGAGCTATATTTATATGTGGCAGCATATTTCCTTTTGCCAAAAAAAAGAAAAGCAATAAAAATAATGAGGAGGGTGTTTCAATAAGTAATAACGCTACTTACGCTACACTCTTAAGTACGCGTCTGAAAAATACTTTTCGTCTCGGGTCCTGAAAAATGAGCCTCATTCAAATGACAATCGAACATGTCGAGTGACTTTCTTAAGTTTGCAAATAAAAAGGAAGTACTTTGTACCGACTTATATCTTTCCCGTATTCTGCTGATTACGGCCCAATACGGGAAAGATATTGATTCTTTATTTTCCATATCAGTACAGCAAGTTTAACCTTATAGTAAGTACTGTATAAAAAGTTATTACATAAAGAAATGTGTCAAATATTAATTAATATAGTGATTTTATACTTAAACTTAAGAATGTAGTTATTGTATTGTAAAATTCTCTATTGTAGTGTAAACGGTATTATATGTATGAATCAGCTGTTAAGTAGTTTGAGAATAATTGTATTTTTAATCAGCTGTTTAGTTATAAGTTTAGATCATATGTTATGTTTAAGGATTGTTGTTTATTTTTAAGGATAAATATGAAAAAAGAATTAGAAATTAGAAATACCGTTATTTAAGTATAAAAGATGAACAATTTTCAATAAAGTCAATCATTTCAGTTTTGAAAGCCTAAACCGGCATTTTCATTTAAAAAGGATAAACTTGCTGTGGCACCTGGTTGTGCCTGTAAAGAAAAATATAAAACCTTTTTCTGCCCGTGGCGTTTTTAAGCGCCGGCAAACCACTTAGGCAGGCAATTTAAATGTAAAACACAACAAGAATTCCACACATCTTCATCCACAACACTAAGTTAAAAACGACAAACATTTCATGGCGATCCTGCCCAACACGGACCAGAAAAAAATACCAAATGAGGATATCGTTCCAGCTGCGCTGAACGTGGGTCCCAAGAAGTTGACTGTCGAAGATTATTTAAAGAGACAGCAGCGAGCTGTGGAAGAGCGACTGACCCGTATACCACCGACACAAAAACCCAAACACAGAAGAGGTGGAAGAATTGTGCGGTTGCGACGAGAGTTGGCTGCATTGAAAGAATTGGTAAATTCTGATCCACCACCGTCTTGGCAGCGTTCATGCGAAATTTGGCAAAGAATTGATGAGCTCGAGACACAGCAAGATTAACTGGAACAACCAGAGAGGCAATTCAATGTATTGGTACATCAAGTTTACGTTTGGAAATGGAGGACGATGCCATCGTGCACAATTTCTATGTTGTTCAAGGCGATTTTCCTATTCCTACTGATGGAATAATAGGAAGAGATATTTTATCAGAATATTTATGCAGAATCGATTTTGAAACGTACACAATTGCATTCAGCGTTAATGACAGAGATGTGGTGTTACCCATGAACTCCAGACCAGTGACTCACCGCAGTATAACCATACCATCGAGATCAGAGATAATTTTACCTCTCAACATTAAAGTTGAAGAAGAAAGTATAGTACTCAACAAAGAATTAGCAGAAGGGGTTTATCTGGCTAATTGCATTATACCAGCACACGGGGTTGTTCATGTTAAACTACTGAACTCCACTGACAAAGATGTAACTATTGATAATATTGATTGTGAAGTGAATCCTTTAAGTGATTATCACGTCTGCCACACAACCACTAATCAATACGAGAAAAACACCACTAGGTTGAACACTTTATTGGAATCATTGGATATTGGTACAAGTGATCCAGAGGCTAAAGGGTCGATAATAGATATCTTTGCAGAATTTCAAGATATTTTCCATTTACCTGGAGAGAGGCTTACCGTAAACAATTTTTATACTCAACGCATTGAAACTTCTGATTCTACTCCAGTTTACATAAAGAACTACAGACTCCCACAGACACAAATGGAAGAAATTAACGAACAAGTTGCACAACTTTTGGAAGACGACATAATTGAAGATTCTGTCAGTCCTTACAATTCACCATTATTGGTTGTACCAAAGAAATCCACAGATGGGCAAAAGAAATGGCGTTTGGTTGTTGACTTTAGGAAACTCAACGACAGAATAGTAAATGATAAGTTTCCACTAACCCGGATTGAAGACGTTTTAGACAGACTTGGAAGAGCTAAGTATTTCTCAACACTTGATATGACAAGCTCGTTCCAACAAATAAATCTTCACAGCGAATCACGTCCACTCACAGCTTTTTCAACTGGAAATGGACATTATCAATTCAAACGTTTACCATTTGGTTTGAAAATTTCATCAAATAGTTTTCAAAGAATGTTAACAGTTGCTTTAAGTGGTTTAGATGCAGCCGCTTTTCTTTACGTGGATGACATCATCGTTTTTGGATGTAGTCTCCAACATCACAACGAAAATTTGCGAGATGTATTTCGAAGATTGAGAAAATTCAACCTCAAATTAAATGCAAACAAGTGCAGTTTTTTGAAGCCGGAGGTAGTCTATTTGGGACATCTCATAACAGATAAAGGAGTGAAGACTGATCCAGCCAAAGATGAAGTAATAAGACGATATCCAGTACCAAATAACGCTGATGAAGTCAGACGATTTGTAGCCTTTTGTAATTATTATAGGCGCTTTATACCGAACTTTGCCGATAAAGCAAAATGCTTGAATATGCTTCTGAAAAAGAATCAGAAATTCGAATGGACTTTACAGTGCCAAAATGCATTTGAAACTTTAAAAAAAAGTTTACTTAAACCTCCAGTACTGCAATACCCGGATTTTTCACAAACTTTTATATTGACGACAGACGCATCTAATTATGCTTTAGGAGCAGTTCTGTCTCAAGGAGTAATTGGCAGCGATTTACCAATTTCGTACGCCAGCGCTACTCTATCAAAACATGATTTAAATAAACCAGTATTAGAAAAGGAACTCCTTGCCATTCATTGGGGAATAAACTTTTTTAGACCCTACCTTTATGGCAGAAAATTTATAGTTGTGACTGACCACAGACCACTTGTTTCATTATTCTCACATAAAAATCCATCTTCTAAGATGACACGTATTCGAATGGATTTATGTGACTATGATTTTGAAATAGTGTACAAGAAAGGGAAGATGAACACGAATGCTGACGCTTTGTCAAGAATAAACATAAATAGCGAAACTTTAAAAGCCATGATTCCCACTTCAATCGAGCGAGACGCTCAAGTCCTAGCCATTACTAGAAGCATGCAAAAAGAATTACATGCACAAAAACATAACGATGACACCCATAGTGATGAAGTACCAATTTCGAAGCCTGATCAACTTTTAATTTGGGAATGCACATCACCCACTGATATACGAAATATGAGAAAACTCGAGTTTATACCGGATATGCAGAGAAAGAAAACAGTATTTGAGATAAATAATAGCAGTGTATCTGTCATATACAGCGATAATCCATCGAACACTAAGGTGACTTTGGAGAAACTTATATTGAAGATGCAACAGCAACGAATAAAAGAATTAGCAATGAGCAAAAATGATGAATTGTTCAAATCCATGGCCATGGAAGAATTCAAAAAAATTATGAATAAATTAATACAAAAGAATAAAGTAAATTTGAAAATTATATTATATGAACAACCGAAAAGAATAAATTGCACACATACACAATTGAAAATAATAGCAGAATACCACGACTCACCACACGGAGGACATTTAGGAGTCCGCAAAACATTACTGAAATTAAAACAGCGATACATATGGAAGAATATGTCAAAAATGGTCAAGAGATATGTCTTAAGTTGCCCACAATGTAAATTGAACAAACAGACTAGACACACAAAAGAAACACTTACGATGACAGATACACCAGGAACAAGTTTTGAAACAATATCAATAGATACAGTAGGTCCATTAAGGGTTTCTAATAATAACAGGTATATTTTAACTATACAATGTGAATTAACAAAAATCCAATGGAGACAAAAGACGCGAAAACTGTTGCGAAAACTCTCGTAGAGAAATTCATTTTAATTTATGGGAATTTTAAAGTTCTAAAGTCAGATAAGGGTACAGAGTTTACGAATCAGCTGATGGCGGAAGTATGTCGTTTATTGGATATAAAGCAAATATTTAGTGCCCCATACCACCACGAGACATTGGGTTCAATAGAGCGAAATCATAGAGTTCTTAACGAATTTTTATTAAATTTCACCAAAGATGATGAATGGGACTCTTGGATACCATATTTTACGTTTGCCTATAATACAACACCTCATGTTGATACTAATTATTCACCATATGAGCTAGTTTTTGGTAGGTTACCTTATTTACCGAACGATGAAATAAGAACAGCTAAAAAATGTTACAATATGGATGATTACGCCAATGAGTTGAAGCAAAGACTTAAGTATTCTCTTGCTAAGTCAAAAGAATATTTAGAGAAATCGAAAATAAAGAGAGTTCTTAGTAATCAAACTTCTAATCCACTTATTTTTAAAAAAGGCGATTTTGTACTTTTACGCCAGATAAATAGAAAAAAGAATCAATCACCGTATCCTAGGCCCATATGAAATTGTAAATAGAGAGGGCGTAAATAGTTTTATAAATGTCGATGGAAAGATGAAGAAATTCCATAATAATATGTTAAAACCATGGAATTATTTAACATTGAATTCAACCTAATTATATATTATGTATTCTTTAAAGCAATTTTTCATTATGATGATAAAACAAATGAATTTTTTTATAACAAAGAATTAAAATGTAACTGAATTTAATAATTTAATATTTGTAAAAATAATTTTTTCATATGAATATTCAAAAATTATTTTTTTTTATAGGGTGAGGGTGTAGTATAAACGGTATTATATGTATGAATCAGCTGTTAAGTAGTTTGAGAATAATTGTATTTTTAATCAGCTGTTTAGTTATAAGTTTAGATCATATGTTATGTTTAAGGATTGTTGTTTATTTTTAAGGATAAATATGAAAAAAGATTTAGAAATTAGAAATACCGTTATTTAAGTATAAAAGATGAACAATTTTCAATAAAGTCAATCATTTCAGTTTTGAAAGCCTAAACCGGCATTTTCATTTAAAAAGGATAAACTTGCTGTGGCACCTGGTTGTGCCTGCAAAGAAAAATATAAAAACCTTTTTCTGCCCGTGGCGTTTTTAAGCGCCGGCAAACCACTTAGGCAGGCAATTTAAATGTAAAACACAACAAGAATTCCACACATCTTCATCCACAACACTAAGTTAAAAACGACAAACATTTCACTATATATAAAATTATTACAAAAATGTATTAAAAAAAAATTTGAATTGAATTGTAAATTGTAATTATTACATCAAAGTAAAGTGCTTTTTCAGTCTATTCTTAAATTGTTGATGATTAGTGATATTTCTCAAATGAGTAGGTAGATTATTCCATAGTCGAGTTGCGTACACAAAGAACTGTCTATCAGATATCTTATACCGTGTCCTTGGGGGAACAATAGTTTTTGATCGAGATTATCGAGAAAAATTTAGTCTTTGAAATAGATAGTTAGGTTCGGCAGAATTGATTACTGTATGTAGCAAAAGGATAGATCGATAATCAAGCAGATTTTTAAAGGTCATACCAAATAATTGAGAAGAAAAATTAGATATACTATCATAACGTCCCACACCATAAACAAATCTGGATATATCATTAAATAAAATTTGCAATTTTCTCCTATGTACATAGTCACAATTTGCATAGAGCTCACAACAATACATTATTCTAGAAACTAAATATGACTTGGCAATCACCTCACGGATATCAGTCGGTATGAAGTGTTGGACAGACCATAGAGCCCGAAGCATACTATAAACAGTTCCTATTGTAATCTCTATATGTCTGTTCCAAGATAAATTGTTGTCAAAGATAACACCTAAATTTTTAGCATATGTGGCATATTCCACGTCGTATCCATTTATAGTGACAGGTGGCAATGTAGTAAAATCGACTGTATTTCGTGATATTACCAAACATTTTGTCTTTGTTGGGTTAAGCATTAGACCATTGTTCACTGCCCAATCATTGATTTCGATAAGTCTTGCATTTATACCGTTTACACAGTCCATAATATCCGCAGTTTCACAAGAAAAGCATAACTGTACGTCATCAGCGTAAATATGAACATCGCAACCGTCACAGACCTCCACTATATCATTAATATAGAGCGAGAAGAGCAAGGGGCCTAGAACAGAACGGCACTCCTCTACTTAGACTCATGGGTTGCGAGAATTTTTCATTAGCCAGAACTACTTGACATCTTTCTGTTAGATAGGAAGATAAAAGTGAACAGGCTGAAAAATCAAACCCGAAAGATCGCCTCAGTTTTGCTATTAATATATGGTGACACACAGTATCGAATGCTTTGGAATGATCCAAAAGCAACAAAAAACACAATTTATTACGGTCAATGCTCGTCCTTATGCCTTCAACCAACTACAACTACGACCAGTGCGAAATCCCGATTGCCTATCAGTTAACAGATTATTGCGCAAGATAAAATCATTCATCTGTCTGAACATAATATTCTCCAAAGCCTTAGACAAGAATGGCAAAAGGGATATGGGTCTATATTCACCCCTGCTTTTCAGAATAGGAATTATCTTCGCAATCTTCCATCTTTTGGGGAATGTAGAAGTCGTTAAGACATGATTAAATGTGTGCGTAATATACGGTAAAATCAATGGAAGAATGATTTTCACAAACCGGGGATCCATGTTATCCAAACCCTTAGCGTCTGATTTTATGCTAAGTATTATATCTGATTTTATGCTAAGAAGATGTAAGTCGGTACAAAGAAAAAAAAAATACCAAAGTATTTCCAAATAAAAAGTTGATTGAAGTTTAAAACGTTTAGCGTTTAAAACCACCCAGCAAAAAAAATTGGAAGTTCTTCCAAAGGTACAACTTTAAAAGCACTTCCAGAAGATGCACTCCCAATGATGTTCTTTATTTAAACTACCCAGGTAGTCCTTTTCATTAAATTTTTTATAATTTTTTTCATATTTTTAATGGGTAATGTTAACTTTTTTGTTTCAAATAGGTTAAAACAAGAGTAAGAATTCATAAAATGGTACAAATCATAAAAATTTTGTCGAAAAAAAGCTAAATCCAATCTGAAAAAATTTTGAATTTTTGAAAATATTTGAGTCCAAACGTTTCCGACAAGCGTTAGAATCCATTAAAAATTATTAAAAATTATACGTTCAAAACATTGAATTCGGATCACACCTAAAGAAGTGATGCAAATTCAGTGCAACGGCTGTTGAAATGGAGAATTTCCGTCCTATGACAAGCCCATGATAAATTCATCGCTTCTGCGTCAATTTTGCACCACTTCCGGATCCAAAAAGAACATTTTCATTACTTTTTTGGTGACGTTTTTTTCTGGGGACTACCGATGTTCACTACAGGGGACATTCGAAAACGACACCAAATTTGAAATCCCCATTAAGTTCGGATTTTTTGTAAATAACATTTTAAAGCATAGTCTGTAATCTTAATACACACAAGTAAATTTTTTTTCTGATTCAATCACGAAATTAATTGATCCAATTAATTTTTTTAATTGAAATGTCTTCAATCATAGAAATGATAGTATAAATTAAAATCAATCACAAAACTATTAATTTTTGTGATTGATTTTTGTTTCAATTAAACAAATTGTTGATTCAATTAAATTTTTAATTGAATATTTTTTGAAACTCAATTAAGCGTATAGTTGGAAAAATTTTCGTGATTTTTTTTTCTGTGTACGCCATAAATGTTTTCCATTTTGATCGACACTAAAATGTTTATAAAAATGAATTTTTATAAATATCAATAATAATTTAGCAAATTTTCTACCGGATGTCGCTAGTAAATCAATATTCTGTAGATGGTATTATTTTTATTTTGTTTCTCACATTTCGACAAATAGTATAGGCCAAATAGCGCTTATTTTCGTTAGGCCATTTGATCACAAATCAAGTTTTCAGAATAAACTCATATATTTAGCTTTTTAACTAATTGATGTAGGTCTTCAAAAATATTCTAAGTGGTGTTAGTACTAGTTAAAACGAAAAACAATTAAACTGTTTAACATTAGCTTTAATTCGGTAGTGAAAGGATTAAAATTTTAATTAAATTATGGTTTATTTATTAAATAATTTTAATTAAATAAAAAAAAAAAATTCCAATTAAAAATATTGTTGAAAACTTTGTTTATATATACATACAAGAAAATTATTTCATTTAAAGGTAAAATATTTATAAATAAATAGACGGTTGCGACCAAAATCAATTATTTTTGGAATTAAAACAAATAAAAATTAATCGAAATAGCCAAAGAATTTATTTAATCAAGTATAATTTTTATTAATTCCGTGATTGAAGCAATTTCAATTAAAAAAATAATTGGATCAATTAATTTCGTGATTGAATCAGAAAAACGTTTTTTTTTACCATAACCATAGAATAACTTGCCTTAGTTATATAAATTTCCTGTTTACATACTAAATTTTTATAAAAATAATACTAAAAAAACTTTCACCTAATATGCCAAGAAATAAAATATAATTTATCACTTACTTGATATTGAAATTTCCATAATGTAAACAATAAATAAAAACAAATTAAATTTTATTCAAACGATAGACGATGGCTATAAAAACAGGAAAATACTCGAACAAATTAAAATTGTTAAGAAAATACAAAAAAAACCGTGTCAATCATTTGTAGAAACAAACGGGAGAGGAAAAAAACTAAGAGTGAAAATAAATTAAAGCAAATTTTCTTATAGGTGACACGATTGTGGGAGCACGAAACATCAAGAACACAATTGTGAGGCAAAATTCTTGTTTATCATCATCCCACACACAAAAAAGATAGGCATTAGTTGCCGCTTGTCTTGTGCATTCACTTACCCACTTACGGTCACAATGACCAACAGTGAAAAACAAAATTTGCTAATAGCATCTATCAGCTGTTTTATCCTCTCTCAATCTAAAGAGCATAAGACGAAATACGAAAATCAAAACAAAACTGGTGAAAATTGAATGCGCAAAATCTAAGAGAATCGACAAATTGTTTGGGATGAAAGAGGTGGTTAAATTAACATGACAAAAAGAAATGGAGGAAAGAGAGAGAGAGAGCTTTTTGGTTCAAACCCAAAAGCTTTCACTTAGAAACAAACACCTGATTTGTAGTAGGTTTAGTTATTCATAGTTTTTCTCTAAAAAAAAAAAGCTTTTATCACTAAACCTTTTTGGTTTTTGAGGGTTCTATATTTGAGAGTTCTATATGAGGGTTCTATATATTGTCTATTCTGGCATATTTGTGTGTGAAATATAAGGAGATATGATAATGTAAATATATATAATATGTTTCTGAGGAATATGTTGGTGCTATGAATATGGGTTCCATGAAAATTAGCCCCAAAACCGAAATGAAGTAGAAGCCCAAAAATTAAAAAAAAAAAAAAACAACAACACCAAAATTTTATGTTGTTTGGGTTGTGTTTGCATTATGGAAACAAATCCCAATATTTCATATGAAAATAAACCCATATTTTCCTTTTTGGATTGTTCCTAGTTTTCAAGTGGGTTGCCAACTGATCCCACCAGATTTGGCTTTTGCGTGGCCGTGCTTCGGCCGACGTTTAAGACTCTCCTATGGATAGAGTCCAAAGTGGGTTAACGTGATTCCAAAGAGATTCGTACTCAGTAAAACATATTTAATTTTTTTTCTTAATTTTTCCATCAGTTAGGGTTCATTTTTACAAGGTCTTTTAAATTAAAAGAGAAAACGAGTCCCAATTTTATTTTGTGGTAGATTTTAATGCTTTAGTTCCATTTTGTTGGGGCTCATGTTGGCCCTGTATTCCCTTTAAGAGCGATACAACGATTATAACGACCTTCCATTTTTTTGATACCATTTTGGTAGTACTGCCTCAAAATAGGCCTCAGTTTCGGCGATCCTCTTCATTGCAGCCAAATTTTTTCCCTGCGAGCATCCTTTTGAGGTCTGAGAACAAGAAAAGGTCGCTGGGGACCAGATCTGGAGAATACGGTGGGTGGGGAAGCAATTCGAAGACCAATTCATGAATTTTTGCCATCGTTCTCAATGACTTGTGGCACGGTGCGTTGTCTTGGTGGAACAACACTTTTTTCTTCTTCATATGGGGCCGTTTCGCCGCGATTTCGACCTTCAAACGCACAAATAACTCCACATAATAGTCACTGTCGATGGTTTTTCCCTTCTCAAGATAATCGATAAAAATTATTCCATGCGCATCCCAAAAAAACAGATGCCAATACTTTGCCAGCGGACTTTTGAGTCTTTCCACGCTTCGGAGACGGTTCACCGGTCGCTGTCCACTCAGCCGACTGTCGATTGGACTCAGGAGTGTAGTGATGGAGCCATGTCACATATCGACGGAAAAACTCGGGGGTATTACGAGTTAACAGCTGCAAACACCGCTCAGAATCATCAACACGTTGTTGTTTTTGGTCAAATGTGAGCTCGCGCGGCACCCATTTAGCACAGAGCTTCCGCATATACAAATATTTATGAATGATATGACCAACACGTTCCTTTGATATCTTTAAGGCCTCTGCTATCTCGATCAACTTCATTTTATGGTCATTCAAAATCATTTTGTGGATTTTTTAAATTTTTCGTCGCTAACCACCTCTTTCGGGCGTCCACTGCGTTCACCGTCCTCCGTCCTCATTTCACCACGCTTGAATTTTGCATATCAATCAAATATTGTTGATTTCCCTGGGACAGAGTCCGGAAACTCATTATCAAGCCAAGTTTTTACTTCCACCGTATTTTTTCCCTTCAGAAAACAGTATTTTATCAAAACACGAAATTCCTTTTTTTCCATTTTTTTGTCACAATAACAAAAGTTGCTTCACAAAAGACGCTCTATCTCACAAACTAATTGACTTACATATGTCAAATTTTGACACGAATCATTTGAAGGTTGGTACTATATAAAAATAATATGCATTTAATAATAGCTACGCCATCTATGTGTCAGACCGGGGACTTATCAGCCAACCTGTTATTATGATTGCGCAGTTTTTATTGTTTCTGTTTCTTTATTAACATATTTAACTTGAAGATGAGTCTACCTCAAAATATTTGTTCTACCCCCTACACAGTATCACAAATCGATCTCATGCGAACGCCATTGAATTTGGAAAAAATTATGAAATGTAACTCAACTGTATGACCCCATTTACCGATCCTCATTCAATTTGGCGATATACCGATATCGGTTTAGCTTTAGACTTATCTGTCATATGTATCGCGCAATTTCACTAATATTCTCATATTATTGAAAGATTTTTTTATTTGCCCAAAGAGTTCATTAATACGAGGGACGTCCGACAAAGACTTAGCCTCATCACCACCTGGCTACCATGGAGGACAAGTGATAAAAAATTCGTTCACTGTAGTTGGTGAGTTTTCATATCATCGTTGCTCACTCTGAACAGTCCACAAAACATAGATCCACTGGTACATACCGGGGCCAAGGAATAGACGACAGATTGGACAAACTCCAACAAAGGCCAAGACTGTTCCATCGCCCGGAAATACTTTTGGTTTCTTCTATATATAGAATATGTCATCCACTTTCACTGCCGATATATGGACTGAATTAAAGAAAATTATACACCTCCCCAATTTTAAAATGATCGAATGGAACTGTTAAGTGCTGCTCCTGATTTCGGTCCTTAGGTTAGGTTAGGTATAGTTGAAGCCCGTTATCCCAGGATTCGTTTTAGAGCAATGACATGGGACTTTCATTTTATAATCGAGTCCGAAAGAAGTATCGCATTAATGAGAGGGAATACACCTAAGAAAAAAATTTCGTAATTGGGATTAAATTCTTTGTATGTAAGGTGGGCATGCAAGTCATGGCATCAGGGACGGTACCCCGTGCGACTAATTTTTTCGCTGATCAAATTAACTGTCGAATGATGAGATCGGGGACCCCATGACGTTGCGTCATGTGTTTCGAGTTAAAATGGGACACTGTTGTAAAATGAATAAAAAACGAGTATATACCGTAGTAAGTTCGGCCGGGCCGAATCTTAAATACCACCACCATCAAATATAATAGTTTCCTTTGAAAATTTCAGGGGGGTTTGATGACATATATTTTCCCAAGCAGATCAGTTCCACCAGTACGCTTCCCATAGATAAATGCAAAGAGTTTACCTTTGAAGACTAGATCAGATTCTGAATTTATGAGAACCATATTTTGTTTTAGTTTTAGAGGAATCATAAAAATCTTTTGTAAGTGCAAGCAAATGATAAAATAACGCCTTGATTTGAAATCTAAAATCTGTGAATTTTCATCCCAATTATTTAAATGACTACGAGAAGTAAAATCTGGAAATTTTGCAATCAGTTTCAAGCAATTTTCATGATCAGTGCGCCATCTATATCCTCAATAAGTGAAATCGGTCCATATGGAGGCCTTACCAAATGGACCGATAAAACTAAATCATATACACTTTGTTATGGGTCTAAAATGCCAGTATATTTTAAATTTGTGGCAAATCGGATAAAAACTACAATTTCTAGAAACTTTAGGAGGTAAATCGGGAGTTCGGTGTAATGGGGGCTATAGCAAAACTTGGAAGGATACACACAGTATTCAGCAGATTTAATTGTAGTTCAAGAAACTAGACCCCAAATCGGAGGGCCGGTTTATAAGGTACCGATACTCAATATATTCGGCACACCTCTTTATGGTCCTAGAATACCTCTACATTTCCAATTTCAGGCAATTGGGTAAAAACTACGGATTCTAGAAGCCTACGAAGTAAAATCGGGAGATCGGTCTATTCGGTACAAGTCTTTAGGGTGCTGGATTAAAACTATGGATTGTAGAAGCCCAAGAAGTAAAATCGGGAGATCTGTCCATATGGGGACTACATCAAAACATGGACCGATACACCCCATTTTCGGCACACCTCTTTATAGTCCTAGAATACCTAGATTTCCAATTTCAGGCAAATCGGATAGAAAATACACTCTCTAGAAGCCCAAGAAGAAACATCGGCTAATCGGTTCATATGGACGCTATACCAAAACATGGATATATATATATATATATATATATATATATATATATATATATATATATATATATATATATATATATATATATATATATATATATATATATATATATATATATATATATATATATATATATATATATATATATACACAGTCTTACACAAGTTTACATACCGCTGAGTTTTTAACCTTCTAACTAAACATGTTTCTTGTTGTTGTTTATGAACCACACTAAAAAATGTTTGTTAAAAATTAACAAATACTATGTTTTTCAAATTATTTTACAAAAATTAAAGCATGTATATGCATAGTTTATAATATTTTATTATTTAAATAAAATACAAATTCTTTAATCGTATGTAAACTTGTGTGAGACTGTGTATATATATATATATATATATATATATATATATATATATATATATATATATATATATATATATATATATATATATTATATATATATATATATATATATATATATATATATATATATATATATATATATATATATATATATATATATTATATATATATATATATATATATATATATATATATATATATATATATATATATATATATATATATATATATATATATATATATATATATATATATATATATATATATATATATATATATATATATATATATAATATATATATATATATATATATATATATATATATATATATATATATATATATATATATATATACTTTATATAGTCGGAAATCGATATTTCGATGTGTTACAAACGGAATGAGAAACTTATTATACCCCCGTCACCATTCTATGGTGGTGGGTATAAAAAAAAAAATTTGTTAGAATAGGGCAGCCCTGCAACATAGAGTGAGTCGATCAGTAAACAGATTGTCTACATACATTTCTGCAGAGTAAGGTAGACGAGACATTTTTACGTTACGAACGACTACATTAAGTTATCTTCATTTTCTATGTTCCACGTCCCAGTTGAATAAAAATATTGAGTTTTTTTTATTACTTGTCGTTGGATTTGAAAATAAAGTTATTTCATGTGGCAAATAAAAAAAGCAGGCATCAACGGCATCTTCTGCCGGCAGCCGCTATGGTTGTGTTTACACATGGAATCCTTGGCGAAGGACCACTGTTGGCCATAGGCACATTTTCATTCAAGCCTAGAGTACTAAAATCCTATCAATTGGTATCGTCAATGCTTCTTCTTCACATCAGAACAATCCTTTTCGATCAATCATTTTTTTAATTATAATATTTATAACTATAAGAAATTATGAATATAAATAATAAAAGAAAGTTGGGTTCTAACTACAAATGTTTTCGACCCGAAAAGAATATAAAAGTTGTCTACTATTATCCATAATTTATTTTTACTAAATAAAAGACAACAGTTATCTCTGTAACATTTTCTTACAGCCTTTATTCGATCCTCGTTACATAGTAGCTCACAAGCTTATTACCAATTCAACAAATGACAACTGTAAAATACAACTCACGCATGCACAAATCCACATACACTCTCTCTTTCTCTGTAATAAAGTTCACTCAGCCAATTTATGACTCTCGCCGCAAGGTAAATCTATGCTAAATACCCACACACTAGAAACCTACCATGCCATAGACAAACGAAACCCACCATGAACATTGTTCGCAAATACCAACCAAAACAACACCAACGCCAACAACATAACAATAGAACAACAGTTGTTGTGAAAAAAAAAGCACTAAGAGGCCAATACAAAAACAAACACCCACACATTAATAAACTGTGTATTGAGCATATGCGAGTATTTTTGGTGCAATATAGAGTAGAAATGAAAACAAAGTCAAAGCAAACATGGGCCCCTTTGATAAGAGAAGAGGGCAGAGGAGTATATTTGCAACAAGAGATAAGAGAAGAGCAAAGAATAACCAATGAAGGAGGAGAGGAAGGATAAAAACGAAAGAAAGGCAACAAAATGAAGAAGAACACGCAGCAATAGCAGCTGTAGTAGGAGTAAAGTCACAAAATATAAAAAAGACATTTTCGCGCTGATTTCAGTTATCAACAAACCGAGCTACAGCAAAGTCATCGTCGTTGTGGTTGTCGTCCAAATAACTAAAGCAAAATAAAGAGTCTTCTATTGCACGCAGTATAGCATAACGTACTCGCACTTTTTGTAATTCAGACGCGTACGTTAATCGAGTCAAACGTGGGAAAATACGTAAACGGACCAAAGAACGTTGTTGAGAATTTAAATAAAAATTCCCATAGTAGTTGGTAGATGATAAAAACGGCACCCACTCGTATGGGCTAAGAAAATTCCTTCACACTAATAGAAGGAAAATATAAAAAATCTAAGGATTGTTTAAATAAAAATTCCTTCACACTAAAACAGGCAAACAATAAAAAATTTAAGATTTTTTTTAATAATTATTTTAAGAATAAAATAAAAAATATTGGAAAGTGGAAAATATATATAGGTGAAAATAATAACATAAATCTTGAAATAATAAAAAAAATAATAATAATAATACCATATATCTCGAGTGTTTGAATAGTGATATTAAGATTGAAAAAAAAAAAATCTACATTTTATCAAGAGTGCTCAATATTGATTATATTTTCCACAGAATCCAATTGAAAATTCTATGTGTTTTTGAATAAATCTCTTTACAATTTAGTGCAACAGTTTTGTCTACAATTCAAAACAAAATTTATTAGTTTTGAATTTGTGTGTGTGTGTGTGCGCGTCTGTTTGTCTCATCATTATAAATGAAAGACAATCAAAAAGGTAAATAATGCGAAAATAATGATTTAAAAATGAAACTGCATAAATTGAAATAAAAAAAAATGAATGCAACATTAATGAGGTGTGAATTTGAAACTGTAAATTGTGATATTAATAATTTAGGATTTGATGGCATTGATAATGTATGTACATAGGATATGTGTAAATTTCGTGAAATTTAGCAGATTTGAAATAATATGGTTATTGTTTATTGACGTAGTATTATTGCAATGACGGAATGAAATTATATTTAAAAATATTTAACATTTCACGGAATTCATTGACTTTAATAATTTAAAAATTTCCTACATAACATTTTGAATATTGTATGGTCTTATGTGGAAAATCATTCGACATTTTGGATAACAAGTTTTAACGAAGATATATGTGGTTTGGAAGATATTTAGCTTGGTACTAAGTTGAATATTTTCTTGTGACGACGTTGAAAGTTCAAAACTAATATTGAAAGCAATTTTAAATTAAAACAAGTAAGGAAAGTCTAAAGTCGGTCGGGGCCGACTATATTATATCATACACCACTTTGTAGATCTAAATTTTCGATACCATATCACATCCGTCAAATGTGTTGGGGGCTATATATAAAGGTTTGTCCCAAATACATACATTTAAATATCACTCGTTCTGGACAGAATTTGATAGACTTCTACAAAATCTATTGACTCAAAATTTAAGTCGGCTAAAGCACTAGGGTGGAACACAATGTTAGTAAAAAACAAGTAAGGAAAGTCTAAAGTACCCTTCACCACCATCTAAACCAACATTTGTGTTACCATCTCAACTACTTCAAATTTGCTGGGAGCTATATAAAGGTTTGCATTTCCAGATACAAATACTTATAATGGAGACAATTTTTTCTACTTCTACAAAATCTCTAAAATTAAAATTGAAATCGGCTAACGCCCTGGTATGAAACACAATGTTAGTAAAAAATATGGGAAATATGAAGCGAGAGAAATTTTAATGCAATTGTACAAAGGGGCATTTATGATTTATCAGGTGATACATATGTATTCGAGATATTGGACAATTTTAGTAATATTTACAATTTTTGCTACTTATCAGTGGCGATTTTACAAGGATATTGGTTAGTTCTCGCCAAGATATGTGGTCAAGTGTGGGTTGTGATATATTATTTGGTCAAGTCGGGCGACTTGGAACCTTATTTAAAACTCAACCATTCTGTGGAAATTCTGGCATTACAGTGTGTGACTAAGATATGGGGAAATCATCACAGAATTTTGTGTAAAGTGTGGGAATTTTGCCATATTTGTATAAACCAGAAGAACGAATATATGGAGGCTTTATCTAAAACTGAACCAAATTAGAACAAACTTGACACACTTAAATATCATATTAAATATATTCTCTGTGTAAACTATCCAGTCAATTGGAGGAAAATCCCATTGAAAATGGGTCTAAAATATGAAAAGTCTACCATATTTCCCCAACTCTGGTGTACGTATATATGGGAGCTATATATAATCTGAACCGATTTTGACTAAATTTGAACTGCATACTTAAAATAATAATTCTGCAATCTCTGCTAAATTTCACGTAAATGGGAGTATAACTTTAGCCCCCGCGGTCATATGAGTATAAATCGGGCGAAAGATATATATGGGAGCTATATCTAAATCTGAAACGATTTCAACCAAATTTGGTACACTTACCGATACTGTTAAACGTACTCCTTGTGCAAAATTTGAACTAAATCACGGCAAAACGGTGGCTTTTGAGGCCATATAAGTGCAAATCTGACGAAAGATATATATGGGAGCTATATCTAAATTTGAACCGATTTCAACCAAATTTGGTACACTTACCCATACTATTAAATGTACTCCTTGTGCAAAATTTGAACCAATTCACTGCAAAACTCTAGCTTTTGAGGCCATATAAGTTCAAATCGGACGAAAGATATATATGGGAGCTATATCTAAATTTGAACCGATTTCAACCAAATTTGGTACACTTACCCATACTATTAAACGTACTCCTTGTGCAAAATTTGAACTAAATCACGGCAAAACTCTGGCTTTTGAGCCCATATAAGTGCAAATCGGACGAAAGATATATATGGGAGCTATATCTAAATCTGAACCGATTTCAATAAAATTTACCAAGCATTGGTAGAATGTCAATTCAACTCTCTGTGCAAAATTTCACGTAAATCGGTAGTAAACTTTGGCCTCTGTGGTCATATGAGTCTAAATCGGACGAGAGATATATATGGAAGCTATATCTAAATCTGAACCGATTTGGATAATATTTTGCAAGATTTTCGAGACTCATAAAATATTTGGATGTACGATATTTCAAGAAAATCGGTTGATAAACACGCTAACTATGACCAAATCGGAGATAAATATATATGACAGCTATATCTAAATCTGAACCGATTTTTTCCAAAATCAATAGCGATCGTCTTTGTTCCCCAAAACGACCCTGTGCCAAATTTGAGGACGATCGGACTTAAACTGCGACCTGTACTTTGCGCACAAAAATACATGAACAGACAGACATACAGACAGACAGACGGACATCGCTAAATCGA
The DNA here is from genome assembly GCF_050003625.1 of Haematobia irritans. NCBI lineage: Eukaryota > Metazoa > Arthropoda > Insecta > Diptera > Muscidae > Haematobia > Haematobia irritans. The sequence goes on from NC_134399.1 coordinate 182,793,824, forward strand.
CTCAGAATTTAATTCTAAGACGATCGGTATACTAAACGATGGGCCTCAGACTTTCCCTTCTTGGCGTTACATACAAATTCACAAACTTATTATACCCTGTACCACAGTAGTGGTGAAGGGTATAAAAAATAAGAAATAATATACAGTCGAAGCTCGATTTTACGAACGATATATTGTTAGGCCCTTTCGTCATTTAGAAAAATTCGTTAAATCGAACGGGAATTTAAAATGTTAACTTTTATTGAAAATCGTAGTTTTTTACCATATGAGAAAAAATGCATAAGTATTTGGCAAAATTAAAGTACTACAGAGGCACTTAAAAAATAAACTGTTGAATTTGATATGTCTAGGATAGGTTGAAAATACGATGCAAGTTTCGCTGTCTCATAAGGGGCTATATACACCCATGTCAATATTCGCCTTGATGTGTGCCCGGTTTCAAGCTTGGCCAACCATATCTAGAGTTCATAGTAACATCCTAACACGTCCTACATACATGAACATTGTTCACTGATTCCTGTTCGGCATATATGTACTCTCAACGCTAGGTTCCCGTTTCGATCGAGCACTAAAAAAGGTTTTCAACGGTAGTTTATCCCTCTCAGTAATGATACTGACATTCCTGTGTATTTCATAGTTTCTCTTCTGCTAAGAGAACGAGGTTCCTTGTCATTGAGCTAAATATAGAATCGCGTAGCTCTCATTAATAAGAGAGAAGTTCACCACCTGTGGAGGTGCACACTGTCACTGACGGACCTATCACAGTGGACTGAATAGTCTAAGTGAGCCTGATACATCCGGCTGCCACATAACCTATCACAGGACTAGTAACAGTACTCCAGTTTGTGGCAAATTTTTAAAATTTCATATTATTTATTGATTTCTATACTCTCCTGATTTTAAAATTTTATTATGTTAGATCAACACCTTCAAAAAGTTTTTCCTTTCTGATGCGATTGGAATTGGGCTAAAAAATGGATCCTAACAGTTTGTCCCAGAAAATGTATAGTCCTACTAAATTCAGGTCATCTTCTTCGAAATGAGTTCAAGCCATATCTTGCAGTGTAAATTTACCTCGTCAATGGCAAACTGTGTTACAGTGGTCGTTCCCTTCTGGTTCTGGTCCATTCACACAGTAGTCCTGTGCCGGATCTGGGGTAGATCGATTTCCCGTAGCGGAGCTGATTCGATCTAAACATCTTGGGAATGCCGTATTTTGTGGACGTTTCGGAAGGACTTAAACCATTCTCACAGTCGTCAAAATTGCTGATTTTTTGTTGTTTATTTTCTTAAGATTAGAAGCATTTTCGTTAAATCGAACGTAAATTTTGTTCAACCGTTCGTTATTTAGAATACTCAATGTTAAAAATTTGGTCGTTCGTTAAATTGGATTTTCGCTAAATGGGGTATTCGTTAAACAGAGCTTCGACTGTATTTAAATTTTTTTTTAACATCCAAAACACTGAATTCGAATCACACCTTAAGTAATGCAAAATCAGTGCAACGGCTGATGAAATGGTGCACACACCCAGAGAAGGAATATGATCACCTCAAACATGTTTTAAGAGCAAAATGTTATTTTTGGGTGGTGACCATGTAACATGGTTTTCACAACCATATTATTTTCTCGGAAATCATGTATCTGATTTTGGCAAGCAGGTTATATTTGACGAGAAAATAACATTTTAGTGAAAAACATGTTACATGGTCACCACACAAAAATAACATTTTGCTCTTGAAACATGTTTGAGGTGATCATATTCCTTCTCTGCGTGCATACACAGTCTCAATACAATTTTAAAAAATATACATATATATCCTTTAGTTTTAGTAAATTAATTTGAAAAACAAATTTTGTTAATTTTCAAGAAAATTTTTTTGGTGTGGGCTATAAACAACAACAAGAAACAGGTTTAGTTAAGAGGTAAAAAACTCAGGGGTATGTAAACTTGTGTGAGACTGTGTACGTCCTATGACAAGCCTATGTTAAATTCATCGCTTCAGCGCACATTGGGGTTTTTGATACCAAAAATGGGAATTAATTGAAAAACGAAATTTAGGAGAACCGAAAAAATTTTTATAGTCGGTAAAAGTACACAAAATTCCACATCACTAGCGCAAAAATTGTGTCTTTGACAAGTACCGTTGTGTCACTATATATGTTTGAAGTTGGAGTTATTTTACGTTATCCTTGCGTGCGATATAAATGTAAATTATTGGTGTCTTAAAATTTAGTTTTGAGTGTTTTCTAAAGCGATAATTAAAAAAATAATAATGGAACCTTCATCCTCAGGTTAATAAGATTATTTTTGTGTTTTTTATTTTTATATTTGACTTGTGTTATTATATGAAATTTAGTTTCGCTCGTAAGTCTTTAAATTGGAGGATTTCGAGAAATATGTCGACAAATAGTTGTGCATAAAGCCAAATTAAGTAAAAAAGTTTATTTTTTCTAAAACAATAAACTCTTTTGAAAGCATAGATGAAAAAGTTGTCTGCACTTTTTTGCACATTTTGAAATTAAATGGAAATACATTTTTCAACCCCTGGTACTATATGTCCCCAACTGTTCACAAATATTTATTACTTGGAGCAGAAATAACCACGCTTTAATTCCAATTGGACAGTTGTCGGAAGAAGCGCAAGAAGCTAGAAACAAAGATTTTAAAAATTTTAGAGAGCATTTTTTGCGAAAATGTTCTATGGAAAAGTCAAATGAAGAGATATTTAAAAGACTGTTAATTAACATACTTCGGATCCAGTTATATCAGAAATGAGAAATTAAAAGAGAAGAAACCCCACAATTTGCCTATGGAAGCAATTCAAATGTTGATATTTGAGTCAAATCTTGATGGTGATCAAAATGCCAGTGTTGATGATAATGATACATATAGTAATTTTACTGACGATGATGATAATAATTGTTAAGAATCAGATCAAAAAGCAGATATTCATTCTCTTTTTTTTTGTTGCAAATTAACTAATGGAAAACAAATAAAATGTGGACTAAAAAATATTTAAAATTTGATTGGTTTTATGTCTTTTAGTGAATTTGGCCGAAAAAAGTTAAAACTATATAACAAGCTACTTCGAATTAATTCCCACTTTTGACATCAAAAACCCCACTGTGCAGCGCCACAAATAATATTTTCACTCCTGTTTTGGCGACGCTTTTTTTTTTGCTGGGATATGGCAGCTATATCTGAACCGATATCTACAAAATTTGGCATGTATAGTTACACACTATACATGTACACAGTTTCACGAAAATCGGGCGAAAGCTATATATGGGAGCTAGATTTGAATCGATTTCACTCAAATATCACATGCTTAGTAAGAATATTAACTCTAGGCCCTGTGCAAAATTTCACGAAAATCGGACTACAACTTTAGCCTCTGTGGTCATATGAGTGTAAATCGGGCGAAAGATATATATGTGAGCTATATCCAAATCTGAACCGATTTCAACCAAATCGGTTCAGATTTTATCAAGTGCGCTCCTTGTGCAAAATTTAATGCAAATCAGGGTAAACCTCTAGCTTCTGGGGTCATATAAGTGCATATCGGGCGAAAGATATATATGGGAACTATATCAAAATCTGAACCATACACGGCTAAATCGACTCAGGGGTGCCAATCTCATCACCTTCTAAGTGTTGCAAATATATGTGCTTACTTATAATACCCACAGTGTGGCGCAGGGTATAAAAAGTTTACTTGGATCAAAAGATTTGATCATCTCTTAAAGATTTTGGTATTGATTCCGAGTCAAATATACTGCTTGAAACAGGTACCTTTTTTGGGAGCTATCTAGCTAGAAATCTGGGACCTAAAAATTAAAATTAGGATACAAATAAATGTTAGCTTAAAAATCTAGATTACAACAGATACCTCAATTTAGAAAATGTTTTCTTATCCTCTGTAAAAAAAATATTTAAAATAGACCACACATATTAATTAGGAATGCTATTAAAGTTTATAACTTCAAAAATTAATTGGGTGTAAATCATATTGAAAATATAACCAGTCATACATTGGGTTGTCTAAAAGTATTTTCATTTTCGTACAACCAATTACATTGCATATGTTAAATGTCGCCAAAAAGAATAGTGTAACGATCTGGGAGTGGTTCATAGTTGTCGCAAAAGCGATGCAGTAAACATTAGCTTGTCCACCATTTCAACAACTGAATTTGTTTCCCTTTTTAACCCTCTAATGCCCCAATTTTTTAGCCAGCTGATTAAATGTTCAATGTTAACGACACAAAAGCAAGAGAACTAAGCAAGAAAAATGTATACCGTAAAATTCAGCATATGCTGCAAAGCCTCTTGAATACACAGAGAATAAAGGTTTGTTGTGACAATCGAATTTATTGCCAACATACTTTTGGCAGTTGTAGCAACTATTAGTTGGCAGTTGTGTCACCCGACTGATTCGGTCGACACAACTAATACCTCATATGGTGTTGGTTGGGTCTGCCAACGACATCGGTTCTAGCTACCTTCATCATTCGGTTGCGCTGCCCAACCTTAATAATATTCGTGCCCAATTTAAAAACCAATTCTTTCCCAAATAAATATTATATTGTATTTTATTTAAATATATGTATAACTAGCGTAACCCGGCCCGCTTCGCTGCGCCTTCCGAAGCGTATTTGGAGGAACATTTTGCGTTAACTTAGTCAACTATATCCTTCGTGCTGAAAACAAATTCGAAAAGATTTGAATTCTTTTAAACAAATCGGACTACTTGATTTTTCGTTTATAGGTACAAATACGGCGGGAGAGGGTGTACCTTCTTCTATATTTCTTGTGAATTTTAAGTGTGGTTTGTCAAGGAAAGGTATCCTTCTCCTCAACATATCTGAAAATTAAGCATTATATTATAATAACATACAAAGAATTACTGTTTCCCATCCAATAAATCGGAAAAGGAAAAAGTAGTACAAAATTTTACCACATTAACATTTGCTAAAATGTTGGAAAATAATGCACCCTCTACGTTGGCTGCCAATTTCATGTAAATTTATGTTCTTTACTAAAAAGAAGTCTGGCAGAAGCCTGTGCAAAAATCATAAAATTATGTACCGAGTTCCCATTTACGGACAACCCTCTACTTTCAACTTAAGAAAAAAAAAAAACGGACAAAAGGAAACCCTCTCTTTACTAATAAGAAGTCTGGAAGAAAGAAGCCTGTGCAAAAATCATAAAATTATATACCGAATTCCCATTTACGGACAACCCTCCACTTTCAATTTAAGAGAAAAAACCGGCAAAAGGGAACTCTCTCCCCACCTTCGCTCCACTCTGACCCGATATCGGACTATCACGTACCCTATATTAATTTCGCAACTACTCAATGGTCCCTATAAATTCTATCGAAGTAAATCGACAAAGTTTATTTCAATTTTCCCCTTCCCCAACCAGATATCGCAAAATTAATATATTACTTTCAAAATCATGTATAAATTTCATCACCTCCTCCCACGTTCCCTGTAAATTTCAAGTAGATCGGAGATGTTTAATTTTTGCTCTATTGTTTTAAAGGGACGTCACTTTCCCCGATACAATATCGACAAACACCGTAGTGAATAGCACCCCTGACCTTCCCTGAAAATTCTTGAAACTTTCCTTCAAGTGTGGGGCAATGAAGGTTGCCTCTTCATTAATAACCTTTTCCCCCGCTTCCTTTGTAAATTTCAAGAAAACTTAAGAATTGTTGTTTTTTTTTTTGCAGTTTTAGAGGAGGACCTCCTCCCCGACTAAATATCGAAAAGTGATGTAGCTTCCCGCTTCCTTTGTAAATTTCAAGAAAACTTAATTTTTTTTATATTTCATGTTAGCCTGATACCGAAACAGGCAATTGACGTCCAAATGCATTATATCTAATTATACAATTATTTTTCGAGCTTTATGGACAGATATAGATTAAGGAACATGGTTAATAGAGCCATTTTTTTTGCAGTTTTAGAGGAGGACCTCCTCCCCGACCAAATGTCGAAAAGCGTATCTTTTGTAAACGTCCCAGAAAATGTCAAGCAAATTATAAGCCTAAAGGGGCGGCCTCTCTTCCGTCCAAAAATCACAAAATCAGGTATCAACTATTACGGTTGACAGAGGTTACGATCTCTCCCCAGTCCTCTGTAAATTTCAAGTAACTCGGTAAAGTTTAATTGTTTCTCTGTATGTACTTAAGAGAAGCAGATGTCTCCCTATGCCCTTTTATTTTTATTAAAAAACCAGGAACCTGATATAAATTTCATAACCTCACCCATTTTTCCGTAAAATTTCAGTCGGGGGAGTTTAGTTTTGTTTTCACTGTACTTTAAAAAAAGTCGGGCAAAGGGGTGGCCCCCCTCCCCGACCAAATATCGAAAAATAATGTAGCGGATTTTTGTCTAGATGCCAACCCCAACATTCAATGAAAATTTCAAGCAAGTCGCATAATTTTTTTTCTAAGTTTCAAAAAGTAGGGCAAGGGGGAGGTCCCCTCCCCGTCCATATATGAAATCATCAAGTACCCCATATTAATTCCATAACCTCACTGCATGTTCTCTGTAAATCTCAGATAATTTAGAGAATTTTAGTTTTTTCACTGTACTTAAAAAAAAGTCGAACAAAGGGGAGGTCCCCCTCCGCCACAAAATATCGAAATATAAAGTAGCGGATCTTTGTGTAGATGCCAACCCCAACCTTCAATGAAAATTTCAAGCAAATTGGTCAACTTTGGTCCAATTTTCAAAAAGTCCGACAAAGGGGAGGTCCCCCTCCGCGACTAGGTGTCAAAAAATGAGGTACCCTATTTTCACCACATGAACGTCCCCTATAATCTCTGAAAGTTTCAAGTAAATCGGTTCAGCCGTTTCGGAGCCAACTCGGTTCATACAAACAAACAAACAAACAAATAAACAAACATAGATTGAATTTTATATATATAGATAGATGGTGCATATAAACCTAAATACAATGTATTTGATATCAAATGATGCAAATTGCACTTTATGATTTTTTTACTATAAACAAAATAAAAATTAATTAATAAATTGATTCATATGTATATTCATATAGAAAACAACTAAATACGACAGAAAGGTCGGTCGGGCCGAATATCACGTAACATATGACATGAACATCTGCACCTATTTAGCTGATATGGACGTAAAATGGTGAAAATCGGTACTATTGGGACTGTAGCAGATTATAAATATTTACGGACCACCCCATTTGTGGACATGTCATGTTGATGCTTACTATAATCTTAACGCAGAAAGGTCGGTTGAAATGGTTCAGAAGAAAATCTGAAATACATTCATCAGAGTCAATAAATAGTCCAAAATACCTCAAAACATTTTGCCGACTTCGCCAGATATCGCGAAAGTTCATATTTCCTTCAGCATGGATTTCAGTTATCAACAACTCTGGTCAATATTTTAATAAATTTTAAGAAACAGATTTTGATTTATCGATCAAATCACAGACTGGACGATGCTAGGGATTAATACCTGTTGAAATGTAGCAACTCATCCGTTTTATCATGCAAAGGAATTTAAAAATTAAACATATAGAATTAGAAATTGGAGTGTATCCCAATCCGGTTTGGAGCATATAATGTAATCTGGACCTACCTGGTGCGTCCAACTTTTAAGGTTTTTTTTTGTAGAATCATGAAGGTACATTTTACACAACTGCTGTTTCAATTTGTCATGTTATTTTGACATATAATATAACCTGGCTTCCCTGCGTATTTGACTCACTGACCATTGAGGAAGTGTATTTCTCATCCTATCTGTTACATACCGAATTCTCCAGATAATTTGGTACATGCTTAGATGATTAAAAAAATTACCGCAGCTGAAAATGCTGCCTTTTTAATTTCAAGTCAATAAAAATAAGTCTTCTTTAGATATGAAATTAATATTTTAATAGAAATGACATTTATAAAATAATTCAAATGACATTCGGTTGTGAAAACCATCCGTAAGTGGTGATAACTAAGTGATAGTTAAGACAATTAATTACGGCCGGTCTAGTCATCCGAATTCAGCCAAAGTAGAGATATTCAGTTCCTACAACTGTCTGTCGTCTATCACAAACGTAAATCTATTGAAATAGTAGACACATTATAGTAAAGGCCAACGTATGATTGCAAATATAGTACATAGATTGGGACAATTGATATTTAATTATAAATGCAGAATTTTCATTACTTCAACCGATTTCCAAACAATCTCTTCTCTGTGTGTAGTTTCAAATAAGTTTTCTTTTTATTTTGTTCATTTTTGTTGTCTTAAGGTGTGTTTTACTAAAAGCTTCCTTATTAAATGAAGACCGCCTAAAGGCGGGCTTGGGCATTAGAGGGTTAAGGTGTTACATTGATGGTATAATGTACACGAAAGACTTTTTCGACTACCCAATATTTCATCCTTAATGCCCACATTTATCTCATGAACGATAACATTAATACTGAATATTTGCTAAGGATATTAAACGAGTTTTTCGTCACTTTGCCTAATGGCTAATAAAAATGTCAAACAATTTTATATTGCTATAATTAGTTACTACTTTAAGGTAATGGGGATTTTTGAAAAATCATAAAACCTAATCAAAATAAACATCTGTTTGACATGTGGTCATAAAAGAGAGTATGAAATATGGTCACATCTGGTGTCAAAACATCAACCACACGTAGGCATTAGTTTATAGACAACAGACAGAAGAGAATGAATGTGCTTAAATTTTAGCAAATCTGATACACTGAAAATATAGTGAAACGGTATTAAGAATTAAGGAGAATATTTAGAAATTAAACTTATATGGCCGCTGAATAAATTCATAAGTCTTGGCTAGGTTGATTTGGAAAATTTAAAATTTAATATAAGCATAGTTTAGCTGAAATAAGTTTCACTTTGTTTCAGTGTATTCTTTATATAAATAAGCAGACATTAATAAAAATACATATTTGTTATGATTTTTCTATGAAAATCCATTGGAGGATTATAGTTGAACATATTTTTTCTAGATCGACATCTGTGAGATATTGCAAAAAATGTTATTGAGGTGATATAAAATTGAATGAGAGCATCATATTTAATACACACGATGATAGCAACAACAAATTGCACCAAGTGTAACAAGTAAGGAAAGTCTAAAGACGGGCGGGGCCGACAATATTATACCCTGTACCACTTTGTAGATCTAAATTTTCGATACTATATCACATCGCACAAACGTATTGGGGGCTATATATAAAGGTTTGTCCCAAATACATACATTTAAATATCACTCGATCTGGACAGAATTTGATAGACTTCTACAAAATCTATAGTCGGCTAATGCAATAGGGTGGAACACAATGTTAGTACAAAAAATATGGGAAACATTTAAATCTGAAGCAATTTTAAGGAAACTTCGCAAAAGTTTATTTATGATTTATCGCTCGATATATATGTATTAGAAGTTTAGGAAAATTAGAGTCATTTTTACAACTTTTCTACTAACCAGTGGTGATTTTACAAGGAAAATGTTGGTATTTTGACAATTTTTTTCGAAATCCGGAAACGTATATATAGGAGCTATATCTAAATCTAAACCGATTTCAACCAAATTTGGCACGCATAGCATTAATGCTAATTCTACTCCCTGTGCAAAATTTCAACTAAATCGGAGTTAAAAATTGGCCTCTGTGGTAATATGAGTGTAAATCGGGCGAAAGCTATATATGGGAGCTATATCTAAATCTGAACCGATTTCAACCAAATTTGGCACGCATAGCTACAATGCTAATTCTACTCCCTGTGCAAAATTTCAATTAAATCGGAGTAAAAGATTGGCCACTGTGGTCATATGAGTGTAAATCGGGCGAACGATATATATGGGACCTATATCTAAATCTGAACCGATTTCAATAGAATTTGGCACACTTGACTACACTACTAATTGTACTCCTAGTGCACAATTTCAACCAAATTGGGATAAAACTCTGGCTTCTGGGACCGTATTAGTCCATATCGGGCGAAATATATATATGGGAGCTATATCTAAATCTGAACCGATTTCAATAAAATTTGGCACACTTAACTATAGTACTAATTGTTCTTCTTGTGCAAAATTTTAAGCAAATTATGGTAAAACTCTGGCTTCTGGGGCCATATAAGTCCATATCGGGCGAAATATATATATGAGAGCTATATCTAAATCTGAACCGATTTCTTCCAAAATCAATAGGGTTCTATTCTGAGCCAAAACACATACGTGTGCCAAATTTGAAGTCGATTGGACTAAAACTGCGATCTAGACTTTGATTATAAAAATGTGTTCACGAACAGACGGACATGGCTATATCGATTCAGGAGCTCACCCTGAGCATTTTTGCCAAATACACCATGTGTCTATCTCGTCTCCTTCTGGGTGTTGCAAACATATGCACTAACTTTTAATACCCAGTTCCACAGTGTGGCGCAGGGTATAAACAGTTATCTTAATGTTAAAAAAACTTTAAACCAAAGATGCAAATCCTTAAAATAAGTCTTAGCCTATATTTGAAGCAATTTTATCTTAAATTTAAAAATGCAATATGTCAGTTGAGTTAAAGACGATTTCTTTAAATTAAAAATGTTTTTTCTTTATTTTAAGGAAAATATGCCTTACTACAAAGAAATACAACTTTAGCAGAGAGACAGGAAATTTTAAGATTTGTGTCCTAAATTTTATGAAAAAAAAATTTTTGAAGCAAGGATTATAAACTTTCATTTAATTAAAATGTCATTATTTTAAAAATTTTGTTTAACTTTGGGTAAATTTCGATTCCTAAAATTTAACTTTCATAATCTTCCATATTAGGTCAATATTTTTTTTTCAGTGTAGAGACATTATGTACATACTTCGTCAGCTTTTGGATGCAGCACCTGTTGCACAGAGTAGCGAAAGATTTAAAAATATCACAGAATTAACCCTCTAATGCCCCATCTAGGCATTAGACAAGTGAAAGAAACAAGCAAAATCAATACGGCAAAATCCAGTGTATTCTGCAAAGTCTCTTGTAGAGTTTTGACTAAGTTTTGTTCTTATTTTTCCCATTTTTGTTGTCTTTACGTGTGTTTTACTAAAAGCGTCCCGTTTTATAGTAGACCGACTTAAGGCGGGTTTGGGCATTAGAGGGTTAAATAAAATTTATTACAATGTAATGATTTATCAAACTCAAGGTCTGATAAATCGAGGACCTTAAGCTTGATAAATCATTTCATTATTTATTTATAAAGGTCGAATCAAAAGAAAACTAATAAATTTAAAATTTATTATACTTAAAAGTAAACTAAAGGTAAAGAAAAGAAAGTAAACTAAAATAAATAATACTCAGTTAGAATGAAAAAAGTTTCAAATTGAATTAGAATAAAAAATTTAATTATAATAAATCAAATCGGTTTAAATATCCTTTTAGTATTATATAATTTATAAAATTGTATAATTTATAAAATTCTATAATTTATAAAATTTTCTCTTTAAATTGACATTTGAAGCAAATCTTAGGTATCATTACTACCAAAAACAAATGGTCGTATCATTATGGTTTTATCAACCAAATAAAGTAGCAGCTATCCATTGGTCCAAAAACTCATGCCTTTATAAAAAAGCATGTCCAAATACAAAGGACTTCTCCTGATACCATTAAGTAAACACTCGAAGATATACACTTAATGTACAATCTGTCACAATTTGTGGCTATAACAAGAACGTATAAAATATCGACTCGACTATCTCATTTTCAATGTGAAACAAATGACAACCAATAATAATAAAGTTTTGCGCCAATGGCAGTTGTGGCTAGAATAAGGCTGAAAACAACATCACAACTTGTTGTTATGGACACAGTTGCTGTTTTTTTTTCTCGCTGTATTACTTTCCGTGGAGGCAGTTGTGTAACTTTTTCGTGAAGTGGATTACAAATAATGTGGCTACTCAGCTGGTTATAATCTTGGCAAATTTGGTTTGTCACAAAAATGTACGTGCTAAATTTAATTATTGAAGCTGTTTTTTGTTACAAAAAATAAAAACAGAAAAGAAAAAAGGATGACATAAAATCGAGCAGAACAGACTGTAGGATAGCCCTAGTCAATCTCCCGTGGTGCAATGGTTAGCATACCCGCCTTGCATACAAAAGGTCGTGTGTTCAATTCCTACTTCAACCGAACACCAAAAAAAGTTTTTCAGCTGTGGATTATTCCAACTCAGTAATGCTGGCGATATTTCTGAGTGTTTCAAAGCTTCTTTAAGTGGTTTCACTGCAATGTGGAACGCCGTTCGGACTCGGCTATAAGAAGGAGGTCCCTTGTCATTGAGCTTAACATGGAATCGAGCAGCACTCTATGATAAGAGAGAAATTCACCACTGTGGTATCACAATGGACTGAATAGTCTAAGTGAGCCTGATACATCGGGCTGCCACCTAACCTAACCTAACCCAGTGAATCTCCCTTGATATGTGGTATTCCATAGTTTTGTGAGATATTTAAAAACATAGGACGGATGATCATCAGTCTAACAGCCATTGCCCTAAATTTGCATCACTTCTTAAGGTGTAATCCGAGTTCAAGTTTTTTTTTTTTTTAAATCTCAATTTTATACAAGTGTTTCATAATATTTTTTTCCGATAAAATTTAAATAATTTGTACCATTTTATTAATTCTTACTCCGCTTTTAATCAATTTGAAACAAAACAAGTAAGTAAAGTAGAAAGTCGGGCGGGGCCGACTATATCATACCCTAAACCACCTTTACAGAATTAGTAATCATAAGCATTTGTGGGGTAACATATAAATCTGTGAGATAAACCGCAGTTGCATATTTAAGAAAATTAAGGGGTACATGTCTATGGGTGCTTTGTGTCAATCTGACTATAGCTCATAGTAAATGTTGCCAGGGAAAATGTTCGGTTTACCCTACAAGGACAAAAAAAGTTCCCTACTTTCCCATACATTCCCAAACAATTTTCCCTATTTTTAGTTAAATGTAAAAAATTTTTACAAAACAAAAATGGTTGTAAGTACTTTATTATCTTAAAACATGAATATGCAACGTATATAACTTAGAATATAAATTTGTATTACCACCACGGTTGCCACAGTTGGTAGAATTCTACCCAAATTAGTAATGTTTTTCGCTAAATCTCTATAAAAATAAAATTTTGGAAAAAAGGTTCTATAAACAAATTTTTGTGAGAAATTTTTCTATAGAAATAAAATTTTGACAATAAATTCTATAGAAATAAAATTTTGAGAAAAAATTCCACAGAAATAAAATTTTGAGAAAATTTTTTATAGAAATAATATTTTGAAAAAAAAAATTCTATAGAAATAAAATTTTGACAAAATGTTCTATAGAAATAAAATGTTGACAAAATTTTCTACAGGAATAAAGTTTACTACACATTGTTAAAGATCAAGCCTTGCCGGCTTCTAATTTCCTCCTCTAGAGCCACCAAAATGTAAAAATTATTACAAATTGTGTTGAGTGAAAATGTCCTACATTGTGGCCCTACAAGACGCTAAATATTAGAAAAAACCCGACATATACTTCTAGCAACACTGGCTGTGTTGATATTGCACCTACATAGTTAGTATGCCACTAATATTGAGCCCATTATTAAAAAAGAGAAAATCGAAATCGGTTAATAATTGCGACCGGAATCCTGTGAACAACAAATACATGGACAGACGGACGGACGGACGGACACCAAGCGCTAGATCGACTCAGGAGGTGATTCTGAGTCGATCGGTATATATTTTATGGGGTCTAAAATCAATATTTCTGGTAGGCACATATTTTGGCCGATCAAACTTATTATACCCTGACCACTATGTGGTTTAGGGTATAAAAAGTTAAACTTACCCATTAAAAATATGAACAAATGAGTTATGAACAAGTATGTACGGCCGTAAGTTCGGCCAGACCGAAGCTTATGTGCCCTCCACCATGGATTGCATAGAAACGTCTACAGAAGACTGTCAGCCACAATCGAATTACTTGGGTTGCGGTAACACTAACTTCCTAACACCGTCTTCTAAATTACAAGGTAGTCCATACGTGGTATATATTAAACTAAAAAAAAAGTTTCACAAAATTTTTTATAGAAATAAAATTTTGACAAAATTTTCTATAGAAATAAAATTTTGACAACATTTTCCATAGAAGTAAAATTTTGACAAAGTTTTCTATAGAAAGAACAAAAATGTTGACAAAATTTTCTATAGAAATAAAATTTTGGTAGATTATTTTTGGCTAGAGTGGCAACCATGATTATGAACCGATATCAACCAATTTTTGTGTGATTGGGGATCGGCTATATATAACTATAGACCGATATGGACCAATTTTGGCATGGTTATTAGCGGCTATATACTAACACCACGTTCCAAATTTCAACTGGATCGGATGAATTTTGTTCCTGCAAGAGGCTCCGGAGGTCAAATCTGGGGATCGCTTTATATGGGGGCTATATATAATTATGGACCGATATGGACCAATTTGTGCATGGTTGTTAGAGACTATATACTTATACCATGTACCAAATTTCAACCGGATCGGATGAAATTTGCTTCTCTTAGAGGCACCGCAAGCCATATCGGGGGATCGGTTTATATGGGGGCTATATATAATTATGGACCGATGTGGACCAATTTTTGCACAGTTGTTAGAGACCAAATACTAGCACTATGTACCAAATTTCAGCCGGATGGGATAAAATTTGCTTTTCTTAGAGGCTCCGTAAGCCAAATCTGGGGATCGGTTTATAAGGGGGCTATATATATTTATGGACCGATTTGGGCCAATTTTTGCATGGTTGTGAGAGACTATATACCAACACCATGTACTAAATTTCATTCGAATCGGATGAATTTTGCTCCTCCCAGAGGCTCCGCAAGCCAAATCTGAGCGTCGGTTTATATGGGGGCTATACGTAACAGTGGTCCGATATGGCCCATTTCCAATACCATCCGACCTACATCAATAACAACTTCTTGTGCCAAGTTTAAAGTCGATAGCATGTTTCGTTCGGAAGTTAGCGTGATTTCAACAGACGGACGGAGGAACGGACATGCATAGATCGACTCAGAATTTCACCACTCAGAATATATATATATATATATATATATATATATATTATATATATATATATATATATATATATATATATATATATATATATATATATATATATATATATATATATATATATATGTATATATATATATATATATATATATATATATGTATATATATATATATATATATATATATATATATATATATATATATATATATATATATATATATATATATATATATATATATATATATATATATATATATATATATATATATATATATATATATATATATATATATATATATATATATATATATATATATATATATATATATATATATATATATATATATATATATATATATATATATATATATATATATATATATATATATATATATATACTTTATGGGGTCTTAGAACAATATTTCGATGTGTTACAAACGGAATGACAAAGTTAATATACCCCCCATCCCATGGTGGAGGGTATAAAAATTTAATCAAAAGAACTTCATGTGCAGTTAAAATAAAGAACATCTTTGGGAAAACATTTCAATTTGTGCCTTTACACACAAAAAATTTTTGTGTGATTCAGCCACGAAATTAATTGATCCAATTAATTTTTTAATTGAAATGTCTCCAATCACTGAAGTGATAGTATCAATTAAAAAATTAATGGAAAGTTAATTAAAAAATTAATTGATCCAATAAAAAATTATTTTTTACTATTAGTTTTTGTGATTTAGTTTTGTTTCAATTAAAAATTTGTTGAATCAATTACATTTTTAATTGAATATTTTTTTTTTAATTGGGATTTTAATTGGAAAAATTTTCATAAATTTTGTTTTGTGTAGAATAACGTGCAAAAATGTTTTTTTTTTTTGCTGGGATCAAGTGTTTCAAGTCATTCGATCTTCAAAAAAACAAAATCTGAGCTTGATATAAATAAAATTGATTGTGTGGTTAGAATAAAAAGTTTTTTACTCACGGCAAAAATAAATATTTTGTAACAAGTAATTTGTTCTTGGTAAAAGTTTGAACTCCTTGAAGATCTACTTAAAAATAAAAAAAAAACAATAAAAATGTTTGCTTTATAAGATTTACAAATGTTTTATTTTCTCTTTATGTATAGCAGGATAATTCATATGGTTTGTGGTCAACAGTAGTTGTGTTGAAAGAAGTGGGTTTACCAAATGTGGAGGATAAGAAATTGCGAAATTTCAAAATTGCTTTGGTTTTATTTGCGTGCAATTTCCGTAGCATGTCATGTGCAGAATTTCAAACTTGCACCATGAAATCTACTATGTCAAAAGAAAAGTTAATTCTCAATGGTGAAAGTTGGTTAAACTCTTTACTTTCCCCCTCTCATTGCTAGTTCGGTGGTCCAAACTCCCATGTTGACCAAACAAAAAATTTTTTAATCTTACAAATAGTGAATGCAGTGGCTTGCAACTACTACTGTGGTCGTTAAATTGTCCCTTTTCCTTACATTCTACACAAACATTTTTGACAGAAAAAAATCCGTTGGTGTTCGTGCCATCACCACTACAAAGTGGACATGTTCGACAAGAATTTTACGTGTTTTGCATATCCTTGAAAAAAAAAGACGACGGACACAATTGTAAATAGCATTCGTGTGCATACCAGTGAGAAGTATATGTTGCGGATAGCACAAGCATGTAGGCGACGACTCTTCTTTTGTACACGATCTCCTATTTCAAGTGGGAAAAAGATGAACAAATGGCCAATTGATAGAGCAGCATGTGGTAGGTGTAGTATTAAGGATTTAGCATTACTTCTTAGCTGATTGGGACGGAAAAAGATTTTTCCGTCTGAGTGTGCGTGAGCGTGAGTAAAATTACTCACGTGCACACCTCTAATTGAGGTATCTCACAATTTACATTCTGCACGCATTAACTCTTTCATCAGGTGTCGAAAAACCGTGACCTCTAAGAGGAATCATTCGGTGCCAAGTCCGGACTATACGACGAATGATCAATGAAATCCGTGTTTTGAGTGCAGTTGTTTGGTGAAGATTGTATATTTAATTTATGGAAAATTTTGTCAAAATTTTATTTTCTCAAATTTTATTTCTAAAGAACATTTTGCCAAAATTTTATTTCTATAGGAAATTTTTTTAAAATGCCATTTCTATAGAAAATTTTGTTAAAATGTTATTTCTATAGAAAATTTTGTCAAAATTTTATTTCTATAGAAAATTTTGTCAAATTTTTTTTTCTATAGAAAATTTTGTCAAATTTTTTTTCTATAGAAAATTTTCCCAAAATTTTATTTCTAAAGAAAATTATCAAAATGTTATTTCTATAGAAAATTCCGTCAAAATTATATTTCTATAGAAATATTTGTCAAAATTTTATTTCCATAGAAGTTTTGTCAAAATTTTATTTCTATAGAAAATTTTGTTAGAATTTTATTTCTATAGGAAATGTTGTCCAAATTTTATTTC
This sequence comes from Haematobia irritans, assembly GCF_050003625.1. Lineage (NCBI taxonomy): Eukaryota > Metazoa > Arthropoda > Insecta > Diptera > Muscidae > Haematobia > Haematobia irritans. The sequence goes on from NC_134399.1 coordinate 182,811,392, forward strand.
TATAGAAAATGTTGTCAAAATTTTAGTTCTATAGAAAATTTTGTTTTTTTTTTTTTGACAAAATTTTGTCAAAACTTTATTTCTATCGAAAATTTTGTCAAAATTTTATATCTATAGAAAATTTTGTCAAAATTTTATATCTATAGAAAATTTTGTCAAAATTTTATTTCTCTAAACAATTTTGTCAAAATTTTATTTCTATAAAAAATTTTGTCAAAATTTTATTTCTATAGAAAATTTTGTCAAAATTTTATTTCTATAGAAAATTTTGTCAAAATTTTATTTCTATAGAAAATTTTGTCAAAATTTTATTTCTATAGAAAATTTTGTCAAAATTTTATTTCTATAGAAAATTTTGTCAACATTTTATTTCTATAGAAAATTTTGTCAAAATTTTATTTCTATAGAAAATTTTGACAAACTTTTATTTCAATAGAAAATTTTGTCAATTTTTTTCTATGGAAAATTTTCTCAAAATTTTATTTCTATAGAAAATTTTGTCAACATTTTATTTCTATAGAAAATTTTGTCAAAATTTTATTTTTATAGGAAATTTTGTCAAAATTTTATTTTTATAGAAAATTTTCTCAAAATTTTATTTCTATAGAAAAATTTGTCAAAATTTTATTTCTATAGAAAATTTTGTTAGAATTTTATTTCTATAGAAAATTTGGTCAAAATTTTATTTCTATAGAAAATTTTGTCAAAATTTTATTTCTTTTGTTTTGTTATTGTTGGTTTTGTTCTTTAAGCATTGTTGTTGTTTTTTTATTTCAGCTTAAAACCATACATTGACTAAACTACAAGAGTAGCTTAACCAACAGAGGAAAAGAATGTTTGTCAAATTTATTTGGGCAAAGCCCTATAGACTGCAAGATGGTTGGATGGACGCACGTTTCGGAATTACCACATTCCTCATCAGCATCCTCTACTTGCAGCAAAACTATCAACCAATTATCAGAATAAATTCAGGCAGTTTATTAAACCCAACAAAAACCACACTTGAACCCTCCGAAAAAAGGTTTTACATTGATAGCCGGCTTATGCCGAAATAAATTCGAAACAAACATATCTCTTTTCCTATGCCACTGTCAAATCATCGATTTGAATTCACATGGCTGGGTTTATTTTGAGCGTGCCTCCTCTTCTTTTTCCATTTGTTTTGTTTTGTTATTGTTGGTTTTGTTCTTTAAGCATTGTTGTTGTTTTTTATTTCAGCTTAAAACCATACATTGACTAAACTACAAGAGTAGCTTAACCAACAGAGGAAAAGAATGTTTGTCAAATTTATTTGGGCAAAGCCCTATAGACTGCAAGATGGTTTTTTCGGAGGGTTCAAGTGTGGTTTTTGTTGGGTTTAATAAACTGCCTGAATTTATTCTGATAATTGGTTGATAGTTTTGCTGCAAGTAGAGGATGCTGATGAGGAATGTGGTAATTCCGAAACGTGCGTCCATCCAACCATCTTGCAGTCTATAGGGCTTTGCCCAAATAAATTTGACAAACATTCTTTTCCTCTGTTGGTTAAGCTACTCTTGTAGTTTAGTCAATGTATGGTTTTAAGCTGAAATAAAAAACAACAACAATGCTTAAAGAACAAAACCAACAATAACAAAACAAAACAAATGGAAAAAGAAGAGGAGGCACGCTCAAAATAAACCCAGCCATGTGAATTCAAATCGATGATTTGACAGTGGCATAGGAAAAGAGATATGTTTGTTTCGAATTTATTTCGGCATAAGCCGGCTATCAATGTAAAACCTTTTTTCGGAGGGTTCAAGTGTGGTTTTTGTTGGGTTTAATAAACTGCCTGAATTTATTCTGATAATTGGTTGATAGTTTTGCTGCAAGTAGAGGATGCTGATGAGGAATGTGGTAATTCCGAAACGTGCGTCCATCCAACCATCTTGCAGTCTATAGGGCTTTGCCCAAATAAATTTGACAAACATTCTTTTCCTCTGTTGGTTAAGCTACTCTTGTAGTTTAGTCAATGTATGGTTTTAAGCTGAAATAAAAAACAACAACAATGCTTAAAGAACAAAACCAACAATAACAAAACAAAACAAATGGAAAAAGAAGAGGAGGCACGCTCAAAATAAACCCAGCCATGTGAATTCAAATCGATGATTTGACAGTGGCATAGGAAAAGAGATATGTTTGTTTCGAATTTATTTCGGCATAAGCCGGCTATCAATGTAAAACCTTTTTTCGGAGGGTTCAAGTGTGGTTTTTGTTGGGTTTAATAAACTGCCTGAATTTATTCTGATAATTGGTTGATAGTTTTGCTGCAAGTAGAGGATGCTGATGAGGAATGTGGTAATTCCGAAACGTGCGTCCATCCAACCATCTTGCAGTCTATAGGGCTTTGCCCAAATAAATTTGACAAACATTCTTTTCCTCTGTTGGTTAAGCTACTCTTGTAGTTTAGTCAATGTATGGTTTTAAGGTGAAATAAAAAAACAACAACAATGCTTAAAGAACAAAACCAACAATAACAAAACAAAACAAATGGAAAAAGAAGAGGAGGCACGCTCAAAATAAACCCAGCCATGTGAATTCAAATCGATGATTTGACAGTGGCATAGGAAAAGAGATATGTTTGTTTCGAATTTATTTCGGCATAAGCCGGCTATCAATGTAAAACCTTTTTTCGGAGGGTTCAAGTGTGGTTTTTGTTGGGTTTAATAAACTGCCTGAATTTATTCTGATAATTGGTTGATAGTTTTGCTGCAAGTAGAGGATGCTGATGAGGAATGTGGTAATTCCGAAACGTGCGTCCATCCAACCATCTTGCAGTCTATAGGGCTTTGCCCAAATAAATTTGACAAACATTCTTTTCCTCTGTTGGTTAAGCTACTCTTGTAGTTTAGTCAATGTATGGTTTTAAGCTGAAATAAAAAAACAACAACAATGCTTAAAGAAAAAAACCAACAATAACAAAACAAAACAAATGGAAAAAGAAGAGGAGGCACGCTCAAAATAAACCCAGCCATGTGAATTCAAATCGATGATTTGACAGTGGCATAGGAAAAGAGATATGTTTGTTTCGAATTTATTTCGGCATAAGCCGGCTATCAATGTAAAACCTTTTTTCGGAGGGTTCAAGTGTGGTTTTTGTTGGGTTTAATAAACTGCCTGAATTTATTCTGATAATTGGTTGATAGTTTTGCTGCAAGTAGAGGATGCTGATGAGGAATGTGGTAATTCCGAAACGTGCGTCCATCCAACCATCTTGCAGTCTATAGGGCTTTGCCCAAATAAATTTGACAAACATTCTTTTCCTCTGTTGGTTAAGCTACTCTTGTAGTTTAGTCAATGTATGGTTTTAAGCTGAAATAAAAAAACAACAAAATTTTATTTCTATAGAAAATTTTGTCAAAATTTTATTTCTATAGAAAATTTTGTCAAAATTTTATTTCTATAGAAAATTTTCTCAAAATTTTATTTTTAAAGAACATTTTGCCAAAATTTTACTTCTATAGAAAATTTTGTCAAAATTTTATTTCTATACAAAATTTGTTAAAATTTTTTTTTTATGAAAATTTTGTCAAAATTTTATTCCTATGGAAAATTTTATTTCTATTGAAAATTATGCCAAAATTTTATTTCTATAGAAAATTTTGTCACAATTTTATTTCTTAGAAAATTTTGTCAAAAAATTTATTTCTATAGAAAATTTTGTCAAAATTTTATTTCTATAGAAAATTTTGTCAAAATTTTATTTATATAGAAAATTTGGTCAACATTTTATTTCTATAGAAAATTTTGTCAAAATTTTATTTCTATAGAAAATTTTGTAAAAATTTTATTTCTATAGAAAATTTTGTAAAAATTTTATTTCTATAGAAAATTTTGTAAAAATTTTATTTCTATACAAAATTTTGTCAAAATTTTATTTCTATAGAACATTTTTTAAAATGTTATTTCTATAGAAAATTATGTAAAAATTGTATTTCTATAGAACATTTTGTCAAAATTTTGTTTTATAAAAAATGTTGTCAAAATTTTATTTCTTAGAAAATTTTGTCAAAAATTTATTTCTATAGAAAATTTTGTCAAAAATTTATTTCTATAGAAAATTGTGTCAAAATTTTATTTCTATACAAAATTTTGTCAAAATTTTATTTCTATAGAAAATCTTGTCAAAATTTTATTTCTATAGAAAATTTTTTAAAATTTTATTTCTATAGAAAAAAATGTCAAAATTTTATTTCTATAGAAAAGTTTGTCAAAATGTTATTACATAGAAAATTTTGTCAAAATTTTATTTCTATAGGAAATTTTGTCAAAATTTTAGTTCTGTAGAAAATTTCGTCAAAATTTTAGTTTTACAGAAAATGTTGTTTTTTACAAAATTTTGTCAAAATTTTATTTCTATAGAAAATTTCGTCAAAATTTTATTTCTATAGAAAATTTGCTCAAAATTTTATTTTTAAAGAACATTTTGCCAAATTTTATTTCTATAGTAAATTTTGTCAAAATTTTATTTCTATAGAAAATTTTATTTCTATACAAAAATTTGTCAAAATTTTATTTCTATAAACAATTTTGTCAAAATTTTATTCATTAGAAAATGTTGTCAAAATTTTATTTCTATAGAAAATTTTGTCAAAATTTTATTTTTTAAGAACAGTTTGCCAAAATTCTATATCTCCAAAATATCAATACCTCTGTTCCTTTAAAAATTTTGTTTGAATCTAAAATATTTTTTTTTACTGTAATGAAAATTTGTTTACTTCAAAGACATAAGACTTTATTTATATGATATAGGACTTTAATGGAGGGACGCACATTTTCAAAACTCTTTTCCTAAATTTAATGAAAGTTAAAACAAAGATTACGAGTTTTCTTTAAATAGTTTTTTTTTTTTTTTTTTTAAGAAATTTGTCTATAATATTGTGTAAATTACGCGTTTAAAAACTTAGTTTGCATAATCTTTCATATTAAATCAATATTTTCAATATCTTCAGTGTGGAGACCAAATCAATACTTTAGTGAAATTTTAAAATTAAAATCGCTTTTTCTGAATCCCTGTCAAGGTTTCATATTCTTTACAAAATCTATAATGATAGTTTTTTTTGTCCATTTCCTATTTCTTCTTCTTCTTAATACTTATCCAGTTCAATTTATCTAAACTCTCCACTTCAACACATTTTCATTACATATCTTTCTACCTAAAACTATCAATGCCCACACTAACATTACAATGACGAGGACAACGAAAGAACGATTAACATTTTTACAAAACGTCAACAAGAATTATAGAGCCAGTAAAAAAAATGTGGGACAAAACACAATTGTTTGGTATGGATATTGGTCCTTTCGTAGAATGACATCCTTTCTCTTCGGATGAAAAATTTATAAGGATAAGAAATTCAATATTCATTAAGTAGCTAAACGTGATGAATTCCATTGTGGGTTGAGAATGTTGAGAGTAAAATACAATGCGGAAAGATACTCCATTGAAAGTTGCCTGAAGTGTTTAATACAATCAAATGATGGATCTTTTTATATTAGGTTACAATGATTGCAGTAAATTCTTTAGTTTTCGAAAGAAACTACAGTAGTTTAGGGAAAATTCAAATTGACAAAAAAAAAAACTAGAGCATTTTCATTCAATGAAACCTTTTTTGAAATCCTATAAATCCGTTTGAAATAACTTTTTTTATTAGATGAGTATGAACGCTGTTAATTGTGGAGAACCAAAGTGAGATGTTGATCACACACTGAAAAAAAAAATTTACGTGCTATTAAAGATTACGCAACCTAAATTTTAGGATGCCCAATATATATAATAATATTTATTAAGGACAAATTTCTTTAAAATAATGAAATTTTAATTAATTGGGCGGTACACAGAAAAAATTTTCACGAAAATTTTTCCAATTAAAATATTAATTGAGTTTTAAAAAATATTCTATTAAAACTTTTATTGATTCAACAAATTTTTGAATTGAAACAAAATTCAATCACACAAACTAATAGTATCAATTAATTTTTTAATTGGCTTAATTATTTTTTAATTATACTATCATTTCTGTGATTGAAGACATTTCAATTAAAAAATTAATTGGATCAATTAATTTCGTGATTGAATCAGAAAGAATTTTTTTGTGTGTAGGATTATGGGGCTTCCTATCCAATTTGGATGCGGTTTCTAGATTCCAAAATTTTACATCCGGAGACCAGTTTATATGGAGGCTATACCAAACCCTAGAGCAATACACACAATATTCAACACACCCATTTATGGACCTACAAATCCTCTAAAAAAAATCCCACAAAAAATGCAGTCTCGAAGTATTGGGTGGATTGGAATAATTACATTTTTAATCACGAAAATAATAGTATCAATCACAGTTTTAATTGGAAATAAAAAAATATTTGATTAAAAATTTAATTGATTTCATTAGAAAATTTTAATTAATTTTTTAATTGATTCGATTAAAAATGTAATTGATGTCGATTGCAAAACTCATTTTCTTAAGTGACTTTATGTTTTTATTTTGATTAAAAATTGATTGTATCAATTAACTTTTTAATTAAAAAGTACTTTTCCCGAATTTGATTAAAAGGTTAATTGTAAATTTTAATGCTCTTCTATAGCATTTACTTTATTGGCTGATTACGAGCCATATCCTTGGGGTAGGTCCTGACTGGAGGAGTACGAATACGATGGGCTTCCTTTGATATGTTTGTTAAAGCCTTAGACTGAATAGCGTAGAATACACAGTGGTGCAATTTGGCATATAATTTGGACAAAGTATAAGATTCCCAAATGGCAGCATCTTAAAGTAGGAAACAGGTTAATTGTGTCAATAAATTTTTAAATTAAAAATTAAAAAATGTTTAATTATTGACTTAATTGTTGTAAATTGATTAAAAAGTTAATTGTATTTTTTCACTGGTGGATTATTCCTTATCAGTAATACTGGTTACATTGCTGAGTGTTGCAAAGCTTCTCTAAGTGGTTTCACGTCAATGTGAAAAATCGTTCGTTGTCTTTGAGCTAAACATGGAATCGGGTGGCACTCATAGATAACGGTGAGTACTATGTTCGGTTTTCGAGTTGAAAATCACTTTATTTTCGTGATTACTTTTCCTGAAATAATCAAAAGTATAAATGAAAACAATAACGTCTTGCCGAAATTTAGAGGAACAAAAAACTGCGCATAAATTGGGTTAATTTGTCTGCTTTATATTGAACTGTTTTTGAAGTAACCGCGAAAATTTCAACTCGAAAAGCGAACATAGTACTTACCTTAAGAGAGAAATTCACAACATCCCAGCCAAATATTTTGGAAGTAATTCTAACGGCACGACATTGGAAGCTCTTCCCGATGATGTTCTTTATTTTAACTACACAGGAAGTTCTTTTAATTCGACTTTTTATACCCTCCACCATATGTTGGGGGTATATTAACTTTGTCATTCCGTTTGTAATACATATTGCTCTAAGACCCCATAAAGTATATACATTCTGGGTCGTAGTGAAATTCTGAGTCGATCTAAGCATGTCCGTACGTCCTTCCGTCTGTTGGAATCACGACTTGAAACTTGGCACAAGTAGTTGTTATTGATGTAGGTCGGATGGTATTGCAAATGGGCTATATCGATCCACTTTTACGTATAGCCCCCATATGAACCGACTAGAGGTGTGCATGTGACACGAAATTGTCGTGACTCACGAAAATTTTCGTGATTCGTGCGTGAGTCGTGAGCCACGCTCATGGCAACAGCGTGAGTGTGCGTGAGAGAAACCCAAATGTCGTGCGTGAGCGTGAGTCACGAAAATTATATCTTCGTGAGTGTGCGTGAGTAACGAATTACACTCACGAAAATATTCCTGCTCACCAACATAAAACGCTTAAGAGTTAAATTCAATTACAATTTTAGTGACATCTGGGATGTTAAGAGTTTAATAACACTCTTGATTTTAATAATGCTCATGTTTTCAGACACTTTGGTAAGTTAAATTAATCATAAAATTATTCGTGAGTCACGATATTTTTGGTGAGTCACGACGTTTTCGTGCGTGAGTGTGCGTGGGTAAAAATGTTCTTTTCGTGAGTGTGCGTGAGTCCTACCAAAAAATATCGTGCGTGAGTATGATTTTTCAGTCGTGAGTGTGCGTGAGCGTGAGTAAACTATTATTCACGTGCACACTTATAAAACGACCCCCAAATTTGGCTTGCCGATCCTCTAAGAGAAGCAAATTTCATCCGATCCGGCTAAAATTTGGGACATGGTGTTGGTATATGGTCTCTAACAACCATGCAAAAATTGGTCCATATCGGTTCATAATTATATATAGCCCCCATATAAACCATTCTCCAGATTTGACCTCCGGAGCCTCTTGGAGGAGCAAAATTCATTCGATCCGGTTCAAATTTAGAACGTGGTGTTAGTATATGGTCTTTAACATCCATGCAAAAATTGGTCCACATCGGTTCATAATAATATATAGCTCCCATATAAACCGATCCCCAGATTTGGTTTTGGAGCCTCTTGGAGGAGCAAAATTCATCCGATCCAGTTCAAATGTAAAGGGTGATACGGTCAAAATTTGGTCAAGGGAAAACGCGTGTAAATCGGTGAAATCGTTTATTTAAAAAATCAAATTAAATTTCTTTTTCAAGTTCAATTAGTATAAAATTCAGGAAAAATATTCAGTTAGGCTTTCGCTTTTCCAAATCCGAATTGCCGGGCCTCACGCTTGACACCTGCCATCAGATTTTGTACAGCCACCTTGTCCACCTTCTTCGCCGCAGAAAGCCAGTTTGCCTTGAACTGTTGCTCGTCCTTAGCAGTTTTTTGGTCTTCTTTAGGTTCCGCTTGACAATAGCGCAGTATTTCTCAATTGGGCGGAGCTCTGGCGTGTTGGGAGGGTTCTTGTCCTTGGGAACCACCTGCACGTTGTTTGCGGCGTACCACTCCATGGCCTTTTTACCGTAATGGCAAGATGCCAAATTCGGCCAAAACAGTACGAAACAACCGTTTTTCTTCTTCAGCAGACGTTTATTCAAACACTCTTTCACGTAAATTTCTTGGTTGACAGTCCCGTAAGCTATGAAAATGCTGCTTTTCAAGCCACAGGTACAGATGGCTTGCCAAACCAGATATTTCTTTGCGAACTTTGACAGTTTTATGTGCATGAAAATATCTGCTACCTTTCCCCTTCCTTTTGCCGTATAAAACTCCTGTCCCGGAAGCTGCTTGTAGTCGGCTTTGACGTAGGTTTCGTCGTCCATTACCACGCAGTCAAACTTCGGCGCTTTGGCCGTCGTATTTTGTTTATCATCGCGATTTAGAGTCACTACCTTCTTGTAAGTCGATAGACCGGCTCGTTTTTTGGCTCGATGCACGGTTGTAGACGATACCGGCATCTCGGAGAGAGAGGTTGGGGTTTCGCTTGAAACTACCGGCAACTCTCTTTGTCGTCTCAGCGGCTTCCGGTTTTCGATTTCCCCCCGATCCAGACTTCCTGGCTGTCGACAAACGTTCCCCAAACACTTTAATTACATTTGTAACGGTTGATTTGGCAACCTTTAGCGATTTTGCCAGCTTTGCGTGAAAGTAGCTCGGATTTTCGTGATGCGCGAGCAAAATGTTGATACGCTGCTCTTCTTGCTTGGACGGCATTTTGACAACTGAAGAGTGAATTCCAAAATCAAAATATGAGCAACATTCTACACACACACACACCTTCAAAATGAGGGGTGTTCAGGTTTTTTAAATGCAAAATTGAAAGAAATAAGTCAAGTTTATATTGACCAAATTTTGACCGTATCACCCTTTAGAACGTGGTGTTAGTATTTGGCCGCTAACAACCATACCAAAATTGGTCCTTATCGGTCTATAGTTATATATAGCCGATCTCCAATCACACAAAAATTGGTCCATATCGGTTCATAATCATGGTTGTCACTCGAGCCAAAAATAATCTACCAAAATTTTATTTCTATAAAAAATTTTGTCAAAATTTTATTTCTATAGAAAATTTTGTTAAAATTTTATTTCTATAGAAAATTTTGTTAAAATTTAATTTCTATAGAAAATTTTCTCAAAACTTTATTTCTATAAAAAATTTTGCCAAAATTTTATTTCTATAGAAAATTTTGCCAAAATTTTATTTCTATAGAAAATTTTGTTAAAATGTAATTTCTATTGAAAATTTTGTTAAAATTTTATTTCTATGGAAATGTTGTCCAAATTTTATTTCTATAGGAAGTTTTAATCGGTGTTTTTTAATTTAATATATACCACGTATGGACTTACATATAATTTAGAAGGAGATTGTAAGATACCTTGCCATCGGCAAGCGTTACCGCTACCCAAGTAATTCGATGGTGGATGGCAGTGTTTAGAAGAAGTTTCTACGCAATCCATGGTGGAGGGTACATAAGCTTCGGCCTGGCCGAACTTACGGCCGTATGTACTTGTTATAATTCGTTTTTTTTTTATTTTTAATGGGTAATTTTAACTTTTTTTGTTTTAAATAGATTCAAAGCAAAATAAGAATTAATAAAATAGTACACATAAATTTAGGTCGGAAACCTTAGTTGTTAGTACCTTTATTTTTTTTTTTGTATTTATCTTCATAATTTATTTTTTTTTTTTTTTTTTTTTTTTTTTTTTTTATCTTTATTGTGCAAATTACAAAACATTAATACATTTCGTCTCTGCGCCATTAGGCATTTTAGAGACTGTTCATAAAGTATATATTAACAATTTAATAAAGATATACATAATATTATTTAAATTCCATTTTATATAAATACAATAATTAATAATATTTTATCTCCATTTACATTATACCAGAAGCTCTTCAATTCGTTCTCGTAAATATTTCTTCAAAGTAATTTTGTACAAAGATAGATGTTCAATTTCTTTAATATATGGGGGCAGCAAATTATATTGCTGCGTACCTACATGATCAATACGTTGTTTTGTGGTTTCAGATTGACAATAAGCTATTTTTAAATTATTTCTATTACGGGTATTTACCGATAGCTGATTTCTCACAAAGTGTATGGTGTGATGTCCGATATTATGTAAGCTTTTATAAATATAGATCATTGATTGAAGTTTATGAATTCCATATATAGGCAAAATTGTGGGGAAAAATTCCTGATATAAGTCCAAAGTGGAATGAGAAATTCTCAAATTTGCTACGATTTTCAGAGCTTTATTCTGAAGCCGTTGAAGAGATTTCAACTCAGCTGATTTTTTCCAACCATAAATTATAGGCAAGTAACTATAATGACTTTGAATCAAGGCCTGAAAAATTAAGAGTTTAGTTTTCATATCGAACCTGTGTTGAAACTTGTATAGTAATCCAAGTGCTGGTGATATTTTAGATTTAAGGTAATGTATATGACTATCCCACGAAAGGTTCCCTTGTAAATGTAAACCTAAATATCGTACGGTGTGAACTTCCTGTATCTCACTTCCATTAATATGAATACTAAATCGATTGCTGAATTTAAAACGAGGTTTAAATCTGATAAGTTGAGTCTTGTCGGAGTTCAGATAGAGCTTATTAAGGCGAATAAACTCTAAAATCAATGACGCATCTCTTTCTATATGAAGCTTTACCGCTGTTTCATTTTTATAGGGATAAATAAGACAAATGTCATCCGCGTAAATAAATATCCTCCCATCCAATGTTAGATCCTTCAAATCGTTTATATAAATAGAAAACAGTAGCGGCCCTAAAACACTACCTTGAGGTACTCCATACCTGACATCTCTCAGTGAACTTTTCTGCCCTTTCAGCTGTACAAACTGTTTCCTGTTAGTTAAATAATTTTTCAATAGCATCAGTCCATTACCACAAATTCCATAAGATTCGAGTTTCCTTATCAAAATATTGTGATCGACAAGATCAAAGGCTTTCGATAAATCATAAAATACCCCAATAACGGCCCGATGACCCTCATCTAATCCCTTGCAAATACTGGTATGCACATTTATAACAGCCTCCTCCGTCCCACATGCTTTCCGAAAGCCATATTGGTAATCATTCAATAAATGATTATCCAAAAAATACCTATACAGTTGACTATGTATTACACGCTCGAAAACAGTGTCAATAACTGGCAGAATTGAAATGGGTCGGAAATCTTCTAACGCAGCAGCGTCACTTTTTTTAGGTATTGGTACCACTTTATGTACTTTAAGGATTTGTGGATATGTTGAGGTTCTCACCATGTCATTAAAAATCCTCACTAAATATGGAGTTATTATAGTAGCACAAGATAACAGCGTCTTCGGATATATCCCATCATGCCCACAACTCTTAGAAGGTAATAAGTTACTAATAATGTCCTCTATTTCCTCATTAGACGTGTAACTAATACGAAAACGTGTGTTATATGTACCCAATGTTCCTAAGCCATTAATATCATCATTCGGGTGCTCGTCAATTCTTGACTTCACCCTCCGAATTGAATCCACAAAATAATTATTCAAAGTTTCACTCTTAAGTTTATCACATTTAACTACTTTTCCATACCTGTCATTTATACATATCTCTCTATCCTTAACTCTTCCAAGTGATCTGTTCAAGAAGCCCCATGACTTTTTAGGATCATTCCTCAAATTCGTTAAAGTATCAGCATAATAGTTGTTCATTGAATTTTTATAAGCAATTTTAATCACTCTACTGATGCTCTTCAAATATAAGTTTATATTTGAATGCGGATTCTTCCTACGAAGCTTCAAAAGACGATCTTTGTACGCCAGAAGTTTCTTAAGATTTCCATTGACCCATGGAGCTATGCTGCTCCTCAAATCATAAATCTTCGTTTTATTCACAGTTGAAATGTTAATCGCTTCGTCCAAACAAGCTGTTAAACAAGAAGTATCAATTGAAGGATCACCTGTGTATTGTAAATCCCGAATTTTATCTATTAGGACATTGTTCAACTTCTCATAATCACAAACCATATAACTATCACTCACAACTTCACAACTCTTAACCCCGAAGGCTATCCTACAAGAAATTATATTGTGATCGGATAGTTCACACTCAATTGAGTCTATAAAAAAAGGTTTATAAATGTTGCTGTACACGTGATCAATTGATGATTTACTTTGTGGCCTAGTAACAAGATCATGACAGTTCTTATAGTCAAAATTCATCAAAAGATTCAATAGCTCATGATTTATTTAAAATCATAGCTTATGATTTTAAATAAACTAATAATAATAATAATAATTAAATGGTACAAATTATTTAAATTGTGTTGAAAATAATGCTATATCGATTCTAGAAAAATTGCGTATTTTTGAAAATATTTGAGGTAAAACGTCTTAGACAAGAGTTAGAATGTATAAAAAAAATCATAAAAAATATAAAAATTATTTTTTTGGCAAAATATTACAAAATTTTTTAATTCACATCCAAAACACTAAATTCGCATCACACCTTAAGAAGATATGCAAATTCAGTGCAACGTTTGTTGAAATGGTGGACATCCATCCTATGACAAGCCCATTTTAAATTCATCGTGTCTGCGCCAATTTTGCGCCACTACCCGATCCAAAAAAACAAAAAAAAAACATTTTCGCTTCTTTTTTGGCGATCCTTTTGTTTTGCTGGGATGTGGTCTAAGTGATCTTGAAATAGTGGGTTGTCACTTTACCTAACCTATTCTTGACTAGGATCGCCTCCTAAGCAGCCACGACATCGCTAAAGAACTCAATTTTCATCAGCAAATGGTTTGAAAGGCGACAAAAAGAAGCCTGAAAAAAACTATTTCAAATTCCCAATATAATAAATTTATTTAATTAAATAGTCTTTATGTGACTTCATTTTCAATAAAATTAGCCACCCACGCCTATTGTGTGGATGGACTGTGGAATGGTCAGTACCCTAAATAAAAAAAAATACATCTGATAATAATCAAACAAAACCATAACATATGTCTAGTATTTTTAAACCACAAATATAAACCAGATTTAATTCGTATCCAAATCACTGTCATCTATGCCTTAAGGATAGATATGGGAAGAAAATGTCAATGTGGCACATAAAAACATACTTAATGACATCCTTGTTTGTAGAGTATATTTTTCTAGGTTCTTCTCTTCTCGACTTGAAATGTGTACAAAGAGAAAAGAGGAAGACCAAGCTCATCACTCAACTTGAGTTGTCACTTAATTTTGTAAGGGATGGAGAAGAGCTAAAATAGCAAAGTTTATGTAGCATTGTACATATATGAGCCTGAAAGATACTTAAATTTAACAACGTTTTCATTTCAGGTTTCTCGTTTTTCTGTTTTTATGTCCTACTAGCAAACATAGTAATAAAACGCACTTTCACACTTGTCGAAGACGCATTTTTCGTATTATTCACTTAGTTAATGTTTCATCAAGAAGCGTGAAGTATGAAAGTCCTTATCTGCTTGGTGTCTCTTGGTTTTATTTTTTGCCTAATGCACACATAAATTTCTCTTGCTCCTGAGGCCGACGATAACGCTACCATGCCAGTACTATCAACATCAAGGACCCCTGCAAGCTTTCACCGCTTTACCATTTGCTTTAGAAGGCAAAGAAAGAACCGTGAATATTGTTGAAGCTAAATTGCTAGCAATCTTATGATAATGTCACTCGTATTCCAGTATGTAGCTTGAAGAGTTATGTTCACTTGTAGAGAAAAGCAAAACACTTGGATATGGGGTTCGATATGTTAAGCAAACCCCTTACCTAAGTGACTTTCGTTTTGCCCGTGAAGGCGAACGAAGAGATGAGGTTATGATTGCTATAATTTTCTGTTTTTTATTTTTTTTATTTCATAACCGGATAGTAATAAAAATATCGTTAATGTATTTTTATTGGATTTTCGTTATTCTTTAGCGACATATTGGTTTATATGACATAAAAGAAGTTTGAATCTATTGTTATATAAAAATTTGGGGTTATTGACAGTTGTTATTTTATGAATGGTTTTTATTGTTTATAATAATCCATAATGTTGGTAATGGTTTATAAATGTATTGGCTTTTTTTGGCAAAAATGTCCCCCGTAATATATATCAAACAATGTTGCCAGTATTTTTCTGACTCCAGCCCTCAAATTGGGCTACTTTTGTCCAGAAAAATGCACAAAATTAATCTAATAATTTTTTATGATATTAAGTTAATATTTCAATTTATCTCTATTGTACTGTCACTCTTATCACACACACAAAAAATATTTTTTGTCTTCAGTCACGGAATTAATTGATTCAATTAATTTTTAATTGAAGACATTTCATCACAGAAAAAATAAAAATCACGGAAATGATAGTATTAATTAAAAAATTAATTGAAAGTCAATTAAAAAAGTAATTGATGATTGGCTGATACGTCCCCGGTCTAACAAAGAAAAACACATTTTTTGTCAAAATTCGTTTTTATTATTCAACATAGTTCCCTTCAAGAGCGTTCCCTTCAACTATTATAACGACCTTCCAATTTTTTGATACCATTTTGGTAGTACTCTTTCGGTTTTGCCTCAAAATAGGCCTCTCAGTTTCGGCGATCACCATTTCATTGCAGCCAAATTTTTTCCCTGCGAGCATCCTTTTGAGGTCTGAGAACAAGAAAAAAATCACTGGGGCCCAGATTTGGAGAATATGGTGGGTGGGGAAGCAATTCGAAGCCCAATTCATGAATTTTTGCCATCGTTCTCAATAACTTGTGGAACGGTGCGTTGTCTTGGTGGAACAAAACTTTTTTCTTCTTCATATGAGGCCGTTTTGCAGCGATGGTTTTTCCCTTCTCAAGATAATCGATAAAAATTATTGCCAGCGGACTTTTGAGTCTTTCCACGCTTCGGAGACGGTTCACCGGTCGCTGTCCACTCAGCCGACTGTCAATTGGACTCAGGAGTGTAGTGATGGAGCCTTGTTTCATCCATTGTCACATATCGACGGAAAAACTCGGGTGTAAAAATACTGTTTTCTGAAGGGAAAAAATACGGTGGAAGCAAAAACTTGGCTTGATAATGAGTTTCCGGACTCTGCCCCAGGGAAATCAACAATAATTGATTGGTATGCAAAATTCAAGCGTGTTGAAATGAGCACGGAGGACGGTGAACGCAGTGGACGCCCGAAAGAGGTGGTTACCGACGAAAACATCAAAACAATCCACAAAATGAATTTGAATGACCGTAAAATGAAGTTGATCGAGATATTTAGCAGATGCCTTAAAGATATCAAAGGAACGTGTTGGTCATATCATTCATCAATATTCGGATATCAATATGGATATGCGGAAGCTCTGTGCAAAATGGGTGCCGCGCGAGCTCACATTTGACCAAAAACAACAACGTATTGATGATTCTGAGCGGTGTTTGCAGCTGTTAACTCGTAATACACCCGAGTTTTTCCGTCGATATGTGACAATGGATGAAATATGGCTCCATCACTACACTCCTGAGTCCAATAGACAGTCGGCTGAGTGGACAGCGACCGGTGAACCGTCTTCGAAGCGTGGAAAGACTCAAAAGACCGCTGGCGAAGTAATGTCCTCTGTTTTTTGGGAAGCGCATGGAATAATTTTTATCGCTTATCTTGAGAAGGGAAAAACCATCTACAGTGACTATTATATGGCGTTATTGGAGCGTTTGAAGGTCGAAATAGCGGCAAAAAGGCCCCATATGAAGAAGACAAAAGTGTTGTTCCACCAAGACAACGCACCGTGCCACAAGTCATTGAGAACGATGGCAAAAATGCATGAATTGGGCTTTGAATTGCTTCCCCACCCACCGTATTCTCCAGATCTGGCCCACAGCGACTTTTGTTCTCAGACCTCAAAAGGATGCTCGCAGGGAAAAATTTTGGCTGCAATGAAAAGGTGATCGCCGAAACTGAGGCCTATTTTGAGGCAAAACCGAAGGAGTACTACCAAAATGGTATCAAAAAATTGGAAGGTCGTTATAATCGTTGTATCGCTCTTGAAGGGAACTATGTTGAATAATAAAAACGAATTTTGACAAAAAAAAATGGTAAAGTTAGGTTAGATAGAGTAGCAGCTCCGCAGCGGGAAATAGATCTACCCTAGAACCGGTAAAGCACTACTCCCTGGTGTGAATGTACCAGTCCCAGTTCTGGTCGATCAATTCAGGAAGTGATCGGCCACTTTAAAACAGGTTGTCCTTGAGGAGGTAAATCTACACTGCAGGACACGGCTTGGACACATTCCAAAGGACATGACCTGAACACAGATATATGTAGGACGCGTTACGAAGATTTTACTATGAACACTACCTAAGCTTTGCCCAGCTTGAAACCGGGGACTAGAAACAACTTATGGAATTCGTCTAAGCAGTTAGAGCACACATCAAGGCGAATATTGACATGGGTGCATATAGACCCTCATGAGACAGTGAAACTTGGACCCCTTTTCAACCTAACCTAACCTAACCTAGATATATCAGTTTAGAAGGATTATTTAAAGTAATATTTTTAAGTGCCTCTGTACACAGAAAAAAAATTCACGAAATTTTTTTCAATTAAAGTCTTAATTGAGTTTTAAAAAATATTCAATTAAAAATTTAATTGAATCAACAAATGTTTTAATTGAAATAAAAATCAATCACACAAATTAATAGTATCAATTAATTTTTTAATTGGATCAATTAATTTTTTAATTGACTGTCAATTAATTTTTTAATTGATACTATCATTTCTGTGATTGAAGACATTTCAATTAAAAAATTAATTGGATCAATTAATTTCGTGATTGAATCAAAAAAAAAATTTTTTGTGTGTAGTACTTTATTTTTCCCAAATGCTTATGAATGTATATGGTAATAAAAACTACGATTTTCAATAAAAGTTAACTTTTAATATTCCCATTCGATTTAACGAATTTTTCTAAATAAAGAAAGGGCCTGACAATATATTGTTCGTTTAACCGAGCTTCGATTGTATTAATTATTGTGATTGATTTTTGTTTTAATTAAAACATTTGTTGAATCATTTAAATTTTTAATTGAATATTTTTTTTTTTTTTTTTTTTAACTCAGTTAAGACTTTAATTGGAAAATTTTTGGTGAAATTTTTTCTGTGTTAACCGACTTGCCCGGACCATCCATTAAAGTCTTTGTCATGCCAAGTTTCAATAAGGCCAACATTGACTTCCGGTGATAAAATATAGAAACCGCCATCGGAATATAAATTTATGTGTGTATGAGTGTTAAGAAAATGTAAATTCTTATTTTTGATAAATTGGCATCTAAAAGCTCGATATGGGAAATCTTTCAGCGAACATTTAGCTCAACAAATATAAATTTGAGTGATCGAATAATAAAGAGACTTTATTCACCACATCTATCTTTATGGGACATATGGCCCAAATCAGGAATGTAACATGGGGACCCGGGTCCTTCCACAATAATTTCCCGTAAGAGTTAAAAAATTCTTGGACAATCAGAATAAAGTGCACATTTGCGCGTGAGACCCGAAAGATAATTATCTGTTCGTTTCTAGACCAAATACTCGATTTCCAATAACCGTTGATCGATCTATCGTAATTAAAAGCTTTTGTGATAAAAGTCAAGGGGGATATCATTTTCGTTTAAATGTTTTCGCGATTTAATGTGGAATCATTGTGCATTTTAAAGCCTTTTCTGATTTTTTACACTGAGCGGATTTCGAAAGATCCACATAAAAATCTCCAAAATTCTAGAATTTCTCCCATCAACTCCCCAGATCTTCAAGTCAAAATTTTGCATCCCCCATTTGAGGAAAAACCACTGGCAACACTGATCTCAAGCAACGGAATGGCTAATTATCCATTTACATTATAGGTTATGTTGGGTATAGTGGCTGCCCGATATATCAGGCTCACTTAGGCTATTCAATCCATTGTGATGCCACAGTGGTGAACTTCTCTTCCACATTGCAGTGAAACCACTTAGAGAAGTTTTGAAACACTCAGTATTACTGAGGTGGGATAATCCACCGCTGAAAAACTTTTTGGTGTTTGGTCGAAACTGGATGTGAACCCACGTTCCTGTGTATACAAGGCAGGCATGCTAACCTTCGCACCACAGTGGCTCCCGATTATACTTTTATTCGGATTTGGCTCGAAAAGTTTAATGGCGACATTATTGGACGCAGTTGTTGTGTTTTAGATTTCAAAAAATTGCAACAAATGGCATTAGAAGTCTTTGAAAAAGTTTTTTCCCACAATTTTGGTTCAGATTTATATTATTCTCAAAAATCCAAACAGGAATTGGCGATCCTTCGTTACCTTCATTGTTTAAATGCCTATTTTTATAGTTAAAATAAATTTGTTATGTGTTGCAAATATTGGGGATATTTTTTTGTGGATGGGGGCAAAATTTTTGAATTGGTTTGGTGGGGAATATCCATATATTTGGAGATTTTTGAGAGGATTTTTTTTCTAAATCAGTTCAGTCTAATAAATCAGATTCACATGAAATTTTTTCTACATTATTAAAGGAGAAGCGCAGCGAATCATCATAATTTATAAAAAAATGTTGGATCATTTTTATTCTTCGGCAGAAAAATGAAATGGATCATTTGGGCTAGAAACGGGTTTTATTTTGGGGAGCCAAGTGCTAATTTATAATTTTACTTTCTTTGACTAAGACCTTTTTCTACAATTTTGAAATCATTTCGTGAGGACTTGGGCCTACATGTAGCCTTTGTTATATTTTGACAATATATCCCATAAATATAAAAATGATTAAGATGGTTCACCTTCATGTTGATATACAACCAAGTTTTATTTATAGAGTATTTAGAAGTAAATTTTCGTTGATAAATACATAGTGACCGAAAACCTATTTGTATTTCTCAAGTATTTGGATGACAGCACCGATCTTTTGGTGTTGTGTTTCGAAAACTTGCAGCTCGTAATATGGCAAAAATATAATATATCGCAATTTTTGTAATTTTTACTGATTTTCTTTATTTTTTTCGTAATAACCTACACCGGCCGATACCATTAAGTGTGACATTACCTTTATTCACATTAGTACCCACTAGGCGTATACGTTACATAAATATATCTTCATATTCGTCATACGTCACCAAGTTCCGGAGTCAAAAACAGAATATGGGTTATGGCAAGTTTCCGATTAATATTTCAACATCCGATTAATATTTATCCGGAGGGTAGTAAACAAACTTGTTAGCTTAGATCGATATAAAAAAACAAGTAAGGAAAGTCTAAAGTCGGGCGGGGCCGACTATATTATACCCTGCACCACTTTGTGGATCCAAATTTTCGATACCATATCACATCCGTCAAATGTGTTGGGGGCTATATATAAAGGTTTGTCCCAAATACATACATTTAAATATCACTCGATCTGGACAGAATTTGATAGGCTTCTACAAAATCTACAGACTCAAAATTTAAGTCGGCTAATGCACTAGGGTGGAACACAATGTTAGTAAAAAAATATGGGAAACATTTAAATATGAAGCAATTTTGAGGAAACTTCGCAAAAGTTTATTTATGATTTATCGCTCGATATACATGTATTAGAAGTTTAGGAAAATTAGAGTCATTTTTACAACTTTTCGACTAAACAGTGGCGATTTTACAAGGAAAATGTTGGTATTTTGACCATTTTTGTCGAAATCAGAAAAACATATATATGGGAGCTATATCTAAATCTGAACCGATTTCAACCAAATTTGGCACGCATAGCTACAATGCTAGTTCTACTCTCAGTGCAAAATTTCAACTAAATCGGAGCTAAAGATTGGCCTCTGTGGTCATATGAGTGTAAATCGGGCGAACGATATATATGGGAGCTATATCTAAATCTGAACCGATTTCAATAAAATTTTGCACACTTGACTACACTGCTAGTCCTACTCCCTGTGCAAAATTTCAACCTAATTGGGGTAAAACTCTGGCTTCTGGGACCGTATTACTGCATATCGGGCGAAAGATATATACGGGAGATATATCTAAATCTGAACCGATTTCAACCAAATTTGGCACGCATAGCTACAATGCTAATTCTACTCTCAGTGCAAAATTTCAACTAAATCGGAGCTAAAGATTGGCCTCTGTGGTCATATGAGTGTAAATCGGGCGAACGATATATATGGGAGCTATATCTAAATCTGAACCGATTTCAATAAAATTTTGCACACTTGACTACACTGCTAGTCCTACTCCCTGTGCAAAATTTCAACCTAATTGGGGTAAAACTCTGGCTTCTGGGACCGTATTACTGCATATCGGGCGAAAGATATATACGGGAGCTATATCTAAATCTGAACCGATTTCAATGAAATTTGGCACACTGGACTATAGTACTAATTGTTCTTCTTGTGCAAAATTTTAAGCCAATTAGGGTAAAACTCTGGCTTCTGGGGCCATATAAGTCCATATCGGGCGAAATATATATATGGGAGCTATATCTAAATCTGAACCGATTTCTTCCAAAAGCAATAGGGATCTATTCTGAGCCAAAACACATACTTGTGCCAAATTTGAAGTCGATTGGACTAAAACTGCGACCTAGACTTTGATTACAAAACGTGTTCACGGACAGACGGACATGGCTATATCGACTCAGGAGCCCACCCTGACCATTTTTGCCAAAGACACCATGTGTCTATCTCGTCTCCTTCTGGGTGTTGCAAACATATGCACTAACTTATAATACCCTGTTCCACAGTGTGGAGCAGGGTATAAAAACACAAATATACACAAATTAAATAAATTGAATAGAAATAATTTAACTTTTGTTGTATGTCAATACTTTGATATAGAATAAAATTGTTTTTTTTTTGCTTGAAAAGATTTGGGAACCTCTGATTTCTAAACACACAAGACATTAAAAAAATATTTTTAAAATAATCTCCCATACTTAATCATATTTTAGAAATTATACTTTACAATGGCTGTATTTGTTCTACATACATGTGAGGCATTTAAATTAATTGTCAACAGCTGTATTAGCTGCTTATTAGCCTCTGTAAAAAAATTACATTTTGTTGGAAAATTATCTAGTATGTAGTTAACAATTCAAAATGCAAAAAAAGTAAATTGCTTTTTTTGCATTTTGAATTGTTAACTAAATAAAGGGTGATTCTTTTCAGGTTAGGATTTTCATGCATTAGTATTTGACAGATCACGTGGGATTTCAGACATGGTGTCAAAGAGAAAGATGCTCAGTATGCTTTGACATTTCATCATGAATAGACTTACTAACGAGCAACGCTTGCAAATCATTGAATTTTATTACCAAAATCAGTGGCAGAAAATCCGCTTTTTTATCGACAAATTTTGTTCAGCGATGAGGCTCATTTCTGGTTGAATGGCTACGTAAATAAGCAAAATTGCCGCATTTGGAGTGAAGAGCAACCAGAAGCCGTTCAAGAACTGCCCATGCATCCCGAAAAATGCACTGTTTGGTGTGGTTTGTACGCTGGTGGAATCATTGGACCGTATTTTTTCAAAGATGCTGTTGGACGCAACGTTACGGTGAATGGCGATCGCTATCGTTCGATGCTAACAAACTTTTTGTTGCCAAAAATGGAAGAACTGAACTTGGTTGACATGTGGTTTCAACAAGATGGCGCTACATGCCACACAGCTCGCGATTCTATGGCCATTTTGAGGGAAAACTTCGGAGAACAATTCATCTCAAGAAATGGACCGGTAAGTTGGCCACCAAGATCATGCGATTTGACGCCTTTAGACTATTTTTTGTGGGGCTACGTCAAGTCTAAAGTCTACAGAAATAAGCCAGCAACTATTCCAGCTTTGGAAGACAACATTTCCGAAGAAATTCGGGCTATTCCGGCCGAAATGCTCGAAAAAGTTGCCCAAAATTGGACTTTCCGAATGGACCACCTAAGACGCAGCCGCTGTCAACATTTAAATGAAATTATCTTCGAAAAGTAAATGTCATGGACCAATCTAACGTTTCAAATAAAGAGCCGATGAGATTTTGCAAATTTTATGCGTTTTTTTTTTTTTTTTAAAGTTATCAAGCTCTTAACAAATCACCCTTTATTAGACTAAATATTAGACTAACTCAATATTATAAATATTTATGCATATATTTGTACTTGAATTAATCAATTTTTTCTCATATTTCTTTTGTTTTTTTTTATTTTTTTTTTTTTTAATTTTAGGCTTCCTTGGTAGTTTTCTATCAAAAGGCTTGAAAACCAATCAATTAGAAGTGAACACAGATGAAAAAACACTACGACCAATAGCACGTCTCAAAGAGCCCCGTGACCTATTTGCCCTGCCCAAAGATAAGGATCATGATTGTTCACAACAGGCCCCCAGATGGCCGATTGAATGTCAGGTATGTATAAAGGAAAAAATTACTATAATTGAAGGATGATAAAGATTTTTTTTGCAATAAAAGAAAATTTTAATGTGTCGAGATAAATAATATGATGTTTTTTTCGTAATGATGAGGAAGCTATATCATAATAATTACTGCTTATAATCTTTTTGTCTTGTTGCACCTGCGATTCAAATTGGTATAAACAAATATCTATAAGAAACGTACAGTCCACTTGCAGCAAATACTCAGAAGAAGTAAAGGTTTTCTCTCATTAAATTGAATGGTTCATTCAAATTTCAATTGGAAATTTTCAATAACCGATTAAAGAAATAATTAATACTATTAATTTTTGTGATTGATTTTTGTTTCTATTAAAAATTGATTGAATTAAATAAATTTGTAATTTTATTGTTAAACTCAATTAAATTCTTAATTAAAAAAATATTCGTATTTTTGTTCACTATGGAAGTACTTTAAAATTCATTACTTTTAAAGTCAAACATCAAAAATGTCCCTCTACAGATGCGCTTAATTTTCACTTCATAAGAAGTTATTTAGAGGTCACATATAAAAATCGTGTTTGTTACACACTTTTTAAATTTTATGAATTTTATTTTATTTTATTTGTATATAAAACACAGCAAAAATAAATAATGAAAATGTCCAAAAATAATAAAAATCCATTTCCATCCATTTATTTATTTCCTATTAAATTACTTTGGTGATAGATACTATAATTTCTGTGATTGAAGACAATTGAATCAATTAATTTCGTGATTGAAGACAAAAAATATTTTTTCTGTGTAGGCCAAAAAAAAATTTTTTTTTGAGGTTTCTATTTTTATTTGTCCTTTCTATTTTATATCCAGTAAAATTAAGAAAGTACAATTTTTTTGCAAAATCTGCTTAAAACAAAGGAATTTTATGTATCACCTCAAAATAACTTCCCAGCAAAAAAATTTGGAAGTTCTTCCAAAGGCACAACTTTAAAAGCACTTCCAGAAGATACACTCCAATGATGTTCTTTATTTTAACTACCCAGGAAGTTCTTTTAAATCAGTTTTTTATAACTTGGTTTTTTCATACTTTTAACGGTTAATTTTAACTTTTTTGTTTCAAGTAGGTTAAAAACAGAGTAAGAATTCATAAAATCCTAATTCATAAAATCCTACATATTTCACTAAAGCCGATTTAATTCCACTTGGGTTCATGGAATTATTTTATTTTATATTATTTTATTTTATATTATTTTATTTTATTTTATTTTATACACAAATGAAGTATAAAGAATAACTAAATTCTCCCACTGTCTCCCACAAAATAGTTCAGAATTTCTTAAAATTTGTAAATTTTACCAATAATGCGCCTATCTTGGCATTTCGTATGGCACTAAAGATATTTTTGCAATTTTTAACTCCAATTTTTTCCTTCAAACTACGAAATTTTCTTTCATAAGTGAAAAATAATAATAATGTCCAAAATTATTTTGTTGAATTTCTAGAAAAATATTTACTTATTTTTGTGAAATCGTCGTGGCATCTGCGTTTACAGTTACAGTTTAGTTAAAATTTTCTAAAATTAATCTATTTTTTCCAAAAATTAACTAAAATGTTCTTTCCTTCTGGATTCACTGTTTTTTCAGTGTAGGTTTAATTTTTTTCCTGTGCCTTTAAATGGAATCGTTTGGATTTTATTCCAAAAAATGTGAGTGTTTTAAAAAACAAATATTATATATAGAAAATTTTACCCAAGAAAGTCCTCCACCCATCTTCGACAAAAATACTTTGGTCCAAACAAAAAACACATCTAAATTTTAATAAAGAGATCTACCGACCGATTGGAAGTTTGAACTTGTGTTGTGATTATATATAGACATCATAAGAGCATACCAAAACCAAAAATCCCACAAATAGGAAAACCAATATCAGTGGTAGTAAAAACAATAACAACAAAAATTTAGAGAATAAAACGCATAAATTCTAGAAGAGCTAGCATTCTATATATCTGGTATAGTTGTTATGAAGTCTAATACTGCAAGAGATTCTTGTATATCTGCCGTCTCTTCAAAGTTTATAACATGAGTGCTTATGTAGGTGTTTGCAAACGGTAGAGGAAGTTTCGTAGCCTTAGTGAGTGTGGCCATATGTCTGTGTGCGTATATATGCAGATGTACCTACGGTTAACTGACTGAATACAAATTCATATTGTTGTGTTATAAATGACCCCCAAGTGAAACAGGTTGTCAGGTTGGATGTATGTGTAAGCCTGGCACGTATGCTTACCGGAACTTGTGTTGGTTTTTTTTCGGTATGGTGCAAAACGTTTTTGTAATACCCCTGAACAGAGAAACAAAAATCAATTTTCCTTGTTAAATTTCCCTTCGAAAATGAAAAATTTCAAAGTTTTCATACACACACAATCCACACATACCTTTGACAGCTTTTTACCAATTACAATGGGTGGGGACCGCCCAGTTTTTCATTATTCCAATGCCACTCACATTTCTCCAGGCTTAATATGTGAGCACATCCCCAGTAAAAAAGTGCTTCGCAAAAAGTATTTTGGATCCCCAATTTGTGATTCGGAAGTAGTGAAGCTTTGGATCATATTTAATGAATTTTATATGAGTTTCCCACCAAAATAAAAGTGTAACGAAAAAAATCTATGAATATGTACTTTTGGGATACAGAAGTGGTGAAAAA